>NW_006159803.1:4981967-5015767 GCF_000334495.1 Tupaia belangeri chinensis | reverse complement strand
AGGCTCTTTCCACTTTTAAAGTTCCTGATAATGGAGTAGAGAGAGCTGAGTCCATTCAAACACTGGCAGGTTAGGAAAAATTTGTGATGAACACATAGGTGAGTCAACCTAGACTGTGGGAATGGTAGCATGATGGATGGTGAGGGGCTGCAAATTCAGTCATCCTGGGTTGAAATACTGGCTCCTCAACTCTTCAGCTTTATCAGCAGGGGTGCATAACTTCAACCTCGCCATGCCTCATATCTTCATTCTGTTCATTCTGGGCCTTCTGGTAACTGCTCTGTGCATGTGCCATTGAGAGGAGCGCAATCTGATTTTAATTTGCATTTCTGAAGTGACAAATAACGTTTAACATCTTTTCATGTGTTTATGTACTATCTAAGAATCTATCTTGATCAAGTATTTACTAAAATCTTCTTCCTATTTTTCTTAGAGTTGTGTTATTGAGTTTTGCAAGTTCTTTATATATTTGGACACAAGTCCTTTATCAGATATGTGATATGCAAGTATTTTCTACCAGTCTGTGATTTGACATTTCATTCTATTAACAGTGTTTTTCAAAAAGCAGAAACTTTTAATTCTGATAAGGTTCAATCTATCAGTATCTGTTATGGATTATGCTTTTGCTGTCAGAGCTAAAAAAGAAATGTTATGTAACTCAAGGTCACAAAAATATTCTTTTATCTTTACTTCTGGGAAGTTTTATACTTTCACATTTTACATTTGGATCTATGCTCCATTTTTAATTCATCTTACATATGGAGTAAGGATGGATCAAAGATTGTTTTTGTAAGCGGTTAACAATCATTCCAGCAACGTTCATTGAAAAGCGATCCTTCTTCCACTGAATTGCCTTTGTACTGGTGTCAAATATAAATTGCCTGTATATGCATGAGTCTACCTCTGAGCTCTCTGTTCTGTTCTATTGATCTATATATCCATCTTTATGCCATTATCACACTGTCCTGATTACTGGAGATTTATAGTAAGTCTTCAAGTAAAGTAGTGTAAATCCTCAAACGTTGTTCTTCCTCTTCAAATTGTTTAAACTATCCTAAATCCTTTACATTTCTATATTCATGTTACAATCATCTTGTTAATTTCCACCTAGAATTTTGATTGGGAGTATGTTCAATTCATGGAATCTTCATCTTAACAACAGTGAGTATTCCAATACATGAAATTATTATCTTGTCCCATGAAATGGATGTTTAAAGTGTTACAGTCAAGAATGATTATTAACATTCTGTGGTTGTGTGTTTGTGTCTGAAAACTCTTAAAAGGGCCCAGTATGGTCTGATCAACATGCTGAAGGTCAAAACAACTAGTATGGAACCCAGAGCAGAGGGTTCATGGGAAGGCAAGAATTGGTAGACATTGGGCATGGACACAAGCAGTAAAACCGATGGTTCAGGAAAGACATTATAATATAACAGATCTCAGGGGACAGAAGGGCTTCTGGTGACATCTGGTCAGGAGAGAGAAAACCCTCTTAACATACTGCCTTGGATTTATGCCCTCCTTCAAGAATGATAAATGTCCCCCCATCATCATAGCACTTCAGAAAAATCTTACCCCTTCCCTCCCCCCCTTTAAGTTTTTGCTATAAGGCATGTATGCTTGCCGGAGAGACAGTGAGAGGAAAAGTGAGAAATTACCCTCCCCGGGGGGATGGTCACACCACAATCCATTCTCCTCCTTTCTCCTCAGGATTTTTGGGCACGCACACATAAGCTCCTTGTTTTTCAAGCTGCCAGGTCCAGGACTTGAACTGAGCAGTCAGCCATAAGGGATCCAGCTGCCTTAACCTCCAAGCCATCGGCTGGTTCCTCCCCAACCCCACATTTCAACAAGCCTTCATAGCACTAGACTGCAACCTATTTTCCTAGCAACTAAGGATACATATGCACATAGTCACCTTATAATTACATGTATGTTTAGAGGATTGCTAACTACAAATTAAGGAAGTCTTTTTTTCCTTCTGCCTGCTTTTGTATTTCTCTTCCTTTTTCCTTTTTTCTTCCTTCCTCTCTCAACCCCCTCCTCTTTCACTCTTTCTTTCCTCTTTTTAAATATAAGTCTTTTCAATAAATATAAAAATCATACATCTCCCTAATCATCCTCCCTCCAAGATCCTGCTAAGTCCTTGCAGGGTGTGGTCCTCTTGCCTCACTTCTCACTTATTCATACCAAGTTGCTGAACCTGGGTGAAAATTCACCTCCCTTACTTTCTTCCCAAGATGTAGAAAACAATTTTTTTAAAAAAACTGTTTTATTTAATTTTATTAATCTTTTTTTTTAATTTGACCAGAGATAGACAAAAGAGAAGACAGAGAAGTGAGAAAGCAAGCTTCCAGGTCCGAGACTTGAACCATGGTCAGCTATGTAGTAGTCCAGCATTCCAACCACCATGTCACCTGCTAGGCACTAGAAAACACTTTTTTACTTCTGAAGGATACTAAAGTTTTCCCTGTTTATACCTCTTTTTTAAAAAATACAGACAGACTCAATCTCATAATCTCTGGAATAGTCAGGGTAAGGGTCGGCATGAGGACTCTGCTCTATTTTCAGTAGTTTCCTTACTACCTGAGGAACTTTCTGTAGCTGCCATCTTTATGTTCATCAGGAACCAAGCAACAGAATGACAAAATGCATCCTCCTACTGGGACTTGGAACCCTACTTCAACAGAGGAATGAAATGAGCATATGAGTGACAGCCACCAAAAATAGACCTAGCTTATTTTCATAGCCCTAGCATCTAGGAATGATTCTGATTACTTGCAAAAGAAAAACATTCTTCTTGTCCTGAACTGTGCATGTAAATTCCTTTAGGACTAAGGTGCTGCTATTCCCTGCTAGGATCCAGAGCCCATCCCCAAACCCACACCAGAGCTGGATTAATGGGCGTGTGGATAGGTATTCTTTCTCAACCAAAAAACATGAGGAAGGTACTTCATGGTATGTATAGGGCTCTTTTCCTGGCTTTAACCTACTCAACTTCTTTATGAGTTACTTGATGGAAAACACAGAAAATCATGGAATTATGACAGCCCACATGTCAGAGAAAATCAGTGAAACATGAACAGTTCCAGCCCACATTTCTCAGTCTCCCTTGAAGTTAGGGTTGGGTCATGTGACTAATTCTGGCCAATGAACTATGAGCCAGGTTCTTCCTCCATCTTTTTCATCCCCCACAGCAGAGACCTTGGGACTTGTGTTCCAGGTGGCATTGGACACTGGACAGAGGGCAACCAAGCCCACACTGGACTTCACATAAATAAGAAATAGATCATTTTGTATTAAGCCATCAGGGCTCGGACTTCTGTCTGTTTGGGCAGCTACAGTTATGTCAATGAATACAGCCCAACTCTTTAATGCCGTTGTTGAGAACAATCCCTTGGCATAATGCCCAATCAGGATGAGTCACATTTTGGGTCTCTAGTGCTACTAGCTAAAATGAAGGGAAGTGCTGGGGCTGCCCTTTTGTCTCAGATTTTTCTGAACCAGCAATGAAACTGAGCTAATGAACGTGACTCAGAGAAATATGACCACAGGTAATGGGAACAGCCTTTCTGGGATAATGCTTAACACAGACATTTCAGCAACCCCTTTAAATGGAAACTTTATTGCTTTGGATTGCACACTGGAGGTGTAGAAACCTCTGCCTGATCTTAGGCAGAGCCTAGATAGGCAGGCTTTCCTTCAAGAGGTGTATGTGGGCCAATCATGCCAAGAGGTGAATGATATCAAAACTGTGCTGCAGTTTAATATCACAGAGGAGAAAAGACCTCTTTCTCAGCTGGAAAACAAGGCGGCTTTTATCTGATCAAATGGTTATACAATACGGTCTCTCTCAGAAACTATATTGTACTAGGAATATTGGCAGCACACCCCAAATAAGTAAGTACATAAAGCATTCTCTCCTGCTCCACACTGACCTTAGATGTGCCTTTGAAAAATCACAAATAATGCATCAGGTGATTGCATCAGGGTTGGAGTCTCCTTCAAGAGGAACTGGTATTGTCTACAGAGAGAATTGGGAAGTGGCAGATTGAATATACTTCCTTTTGTACAAGCTAAGGAGTGCTATTTTTTCTTTTGAGCAGTGCTGAATCAATCTATTTAGAGCTGATTGCTCAAATAGCAAAGTAAGTTCTGCAAGAAAAGAAAAAAAAGGAACTTTTAAACAGCACATTAGTCTTAGGATGGCAAAGACATCCATGTTAAAAAGGAGGAAAGCACCCAAGACAGTTTTTTGCTCAGCATAGAGCACAAGTAGTTTATTCTTTCAGATCTGAGATGGAAAGAACACCTGACAAGCTGGCCAAAATGGTAGCCTGATGTGACAAGAACAAGAAACGTTTTTTATCAAAATGGGCTTTTCTTGATGGTTTTGCCTGTGCAGCTGCTACGGCTCACTGTGACTTAAAGGAGACTAGCTCTAAAGAGGCTTCAGTCCCCCAAAGAGCATCCCACTTTCTTCTAAGCAGTCAAGTGTGTCATGTGCACAATGCCTTAGGCAAAGGCAGGTTTCTACAGGGAGGCCTGGCTGGGCTGTGGCCTCACTCTTCCCAGGCTCCTCCAGGTTTACCTACAGGCCAAAGAAATAATTCCCTGGAATTATTCTCTGCAGGGTGCTTAGCTGTCATTCTTTCTGACTCCAGTGCCACCTGCAGCCTGACCAGTATCAGTTCATCAGTGGGCTGGGAAAAAGGGTTCAGAGGTTGAAAGACAAATATGTAACAACAAGCAAGGGGGCCAACTGTGTGCCTTGTCAGAACCAAGTTTGTTTACTTAGACTAGAAGTCCAAACATGGCAAAGCTACGAAAATGTAATCAAATGTGCTGAAAGATAAAGTGATATGCTTGAAATGACCAGGGTACTGGGGGGGGAGTGTGAGGGAGGGGAGTAGGGACAGGTTACAAATGAAGCTGATGACTAGGAATTGACACCTGTTGAAAATGGGTGATAAGTATATGGGAGTATAAGTTAGGTATCCCTTATCCAAAATGCTTTAGACCTTGGATTTCTCTGGTATTTTGGAATATCTGTATATACATGACAAGATACCTTGGAGATGAGATCCAACTCAAACATGAAATTCATTTATGTTTCATATACATACCTTATACATATAGCCTAAAGGTAATTTTATACACTATTTTTGTATTGCAGCATTTTGACTACACACTGCCACATAAGGTCAAATGTGGAATTTTCCACTTGTGGCGTCATATCAGCACTCAAAAGTTTCCAATTTTGGTGCATTTCGGAGTTCAGGCTTTCAAATTAGGGATGCTCAACCAGTAGTATCCTTACAGGATGGTTGTACAGCTCATGCGTGTTAATGGGCTCAAAGTACCCAGCTTGCAGTAAGTGCTCAATAAATTGTAGCTAGTATCCACACTCTATGCTTCAAGATGTGAAGCTCAGACACGTTAAGTGGTTTGCCTAATGCCACAAATGGGAAAAAAAATGGTAGAACTCTATCTCTAAACATACAACTTATTCTTAGCCCTTTCCTATTTGGGATCTACCCAGTGCCTAGCAGAGGGCCTGCCTGCCAGGCACTGTCTAGGCGCCAGCCACTGAGTTGCACATTTTATATGGACTGTCACAACCGCCCTGTGATGTAGTCATATTATAGAATTGGAGGATGAGACATAGAGGACATTTTTCTCCAAGGAAAAAAGTCACTCAGGTGCAATGAGGAAGAGAGCCCCCCAGTTTCAAATCTGCCCCGCTAACCGTGGTGCTGTGCAAAGCAATCTGCGTTAGGTTGTGCTGGGCTGTTTCAAGGAGGGCAGGTTACTGAGATAGCCCCTGCGCTGTCTTTGGAAACTACCAATAAAAATAGAGTTGTTTAGAAATAATCAGCACTTGGGACCAGCAGATGGCGTAATGGTGATGTCGTTGGACTTCCACGTTGCCAACTGTGGTTTGAGTCCTGAATCCAGGAGCTTGAAACATGCCAGGCGCGTGTGTGCATGCCCAAAATCTCGAAGAAAATGGAGGAGAGGGGATTGTGGTGAGGCCACCCCTTCTTGGGGGGGAGGTGTGATTTCTCACTTTCTGTCTTTCTATCTCCAGCGAGCACATGCATGTGGCCCTAAAGCAAAAAAAAAAAAAAAAAAAAAAAAAAAAAACAACCTAAGAAATAGTCAGCACTTAACCCTTTCTTGATACTTTTTTCTTATCCCAGGTACTAAAACAACTTCTTCTGGCCCCACTCTTCCATCTCTCTGCTCATCTTTTTTTTTTTTTTTTTTTTTTTTGAGAAGTTTTTGCTTTAGGGTGCATGCGCTACCCAGAGAGACAAAGAGAGACAGAGAGACAAAGCGAGAAATCACCCCCCCCCAGGGGGGATGGCTACACCACAATCCCTTCTCATCCATTCTCCTCCTGGGATCCTGGGCACATATGCACATGCGCCCAGCGTGAGTTTAAGCCACCAGGTCCTGGACTCAAACCGCGGTCGACTACATGGAAGTCCAGCGACATAGAGATTACACTAACTGCTGGTCCCCTCTGCTCATTTCTTTTTCTAAGCTGCCATGGCTTCCCTCCATTTGGCTTTTTTTCCCCTTGCAAGGTTGCATTTGCCTAATCTCCCTCCACTATGAGTCCTGGGTGGACTGATGTCTGATTATAAAGCAAGTAACTCAATGATTCATCCAGCTAACCAAGCAGGTGGCACTGAGGGAGGGGTCATATTTGCAGAGAGGAAAGACCAGCTTTCAAGCAGTTCACAATCTAGTATTGCAGACAGAGATAAACCCATAAATATCTATTAGGTGCCTACCATATGCCAAGGTCTCTTGTAGGAAATAGGGACCAAGCATTCATGGATGTAATACCTACTGGTTCTCTCTTCTCCCCCTGCTGTCCTTCTTATGGGCAAGGGAAGTTGAGTAAGTTCTGTGAAAATGTTAAGCAGGAGGGCTGGCCCCACACTGCAGCAGTGAGTCACTGTGGAGGGAGCTGGATTCCATATGGCCTACTGCAGTTCAGATCTCAGCCCTGGTGAACTGAGAAACTCACTAGGCACATGTGTTTGCGTGACCAGATTCTAGCAGGGCGAAGAAATGGAGGAAAAGGGCTACACCCCACTGAGAGTTATTTTCTTTCTTGTACTCCCTCTCTGCCCCCCTTCCTTATCCTCCACCCCCACTTCTCTGGCATTAAAAACAAAACAAACGAATAAACAAAAAAAAGACATTATGTAAGCAAGGAAGATAGTGGTAGAAGGTAAACAGATAACTCTAATACATTTGGTAAGTGCCACTTCTTTCTTAGAAACAAAAGCAGGGTTGACAGAAACGCAAGGAAGCAATACCTGAAGGCCTGGTGAAGAGGGCACACGGCCAGCAGGGCCATCACAGAGTAATGGGCGAAGGCTTGGAGTTGTGCAAGTGGGTAGTCCAAGTGGGTGGCATGTCTGAAGCTAACAGAATCTGAAGCAGGGTCTCAGAAAGCTCTGTCTGCAGTCAAAAGAGGCCTAACTCTATGGGCTGGCCTATGTGCTTCCTATATTTACTTGGTAAGAATCACCAGGGTACTTAACAGCAAAAACTGCTTCCCAAATTCTACACTAGATCTCTTTAATCCGAAAACAGGCCTTAAACCAGTCATTTTAACAAGCCATTAGCTGGTTCTTATGATCAGGCAAGTCTAGAAACCCGGGAGTGAAGTTGAGCAATGGGAACTAACTCTAGACCAGTCAGTCCTTAACTCAGCGTGAGAGCTCCGATCCCTCCAGGCTCCCCGCCCATTATGGAAAGCCACGCTAAACCTTCCTAGGCATCTGCACAGTGAATAGGGTTGGGACGTTGCCCTGGCTTGCAGACTTCTGGACCTCCATGACCTAGTAAGACTGTGACCTTTGTTCCTGGCCATGTCCCTGCAAATTGGGATAGTTCCACAGGCAGAAGTCAAACAGCAAATACAGAAAGAGATAGGTTATACTGTTTCCTCCTTTTTGCTTTTTCTTTTCACTCAGGAGTAAGGGCTTGCATTTGCAAAGTGCACTAGCTGTACAGACTGAGGCACACTGCAATGACAAGAGCGGTAGAAGGAAGACAAAGAATAATTCCGAGGGGCAGGAATGGTGAACAGAAGAGTTTGTGGGTCAGAAAACCATGTGTGTAGCCATTTGGCAAATCATACTAGAGCACGCCTTGATAGACAAACAGAATCTTCTCCTAGCATTCCTAAGAATGCTGGCAAAAGCTTCCTCAGAGCATGAGTGATTTGACAGTACAAATTCTGTACATGCTGTGTGTAAGTGGGCTAGGGATTAGGCTTCATAATAACCAAGTTAGTGCTGCTAAAGCTTCACTGATGGAAAAATGCTCTCTATGTTGGGTATCTTGGTTCTGGACAGCTCAGAAAGGATTAGTGAGAAATTCTATTGCAATTCATGGTTGATACAAAGGGGAAAAAAAAGGTGGAGGGAGGAAGGAAAGAGGAGTGAAAGAGAGACAATGCCAAAAAATGAAAACTCATTTTAGCTCTTCTATTAAAGCCAGATGTATTTTAGGCCCTGTTTCTAGGCAACTGCATAATGGTAATATTCTTGGAATCCTTTTTTTAAAGACTCACAACTGTCAAGAGTCAGTAAAGGTCAGAGGTAATTATAAAGTAATAAGGATGACATCTGAGAGGCAGAAGCACTCCAGCATCACTTGAGAAGCGGTGACATTTTGTGTTTTGCATTCATTTTCAGAAACTCGTAAAATCTTCCTTGGGGCACTTAACCATGTCCTTTTGGCAGGACCACTGACCCAGTCAAACTGGAGCAGGACACTGGCATTAACCTGGGCATGCTATCACACTTCTTGGTCATATGTCACTGTGTGCATAACCCTCCACTAGCTGTGAAGGGGAGTGTATAACAAAAACCTAAGACAACATACAATCAATGAAGAACTTTGTAACTGGAAAGTGCCTTGGAGATGGGAGCGAGCCGGTGGTGTGGTGGTTTAGTGACTGGATTCTACATGGACTGCACAGTTCCAAGTTCCAGACTCAGCAGCTTGAAAAACACACCAGGTGCTATGTGCAGGTCTGAAATTCTGAGAATGGGAAGGGACTGCGCTGTGGCCTCCCCCTGGGAGTGCTCCTTCTTTCTTCCTCTTGCTCTCGCTCTCTCCCTCTGGCAAGTACATGTACTTTACAGCAAGCAGTCCAGCAGGCTCAATATACAAGGAAACTGAACCCAGGGAGGAGGGGGGAAGGAGGGAAACTAAAAGCCAGTAAGTGCAGGGATGGATGTATTCTGTGCTCTCTAAAGGTGGACTATCTAGTGTTGGTTTTATTCTTGTATAATATCTTAGAGCAAAAAAGGAAATTATCATTTATTGAGTTCCTCAAGTACTTTGACAGGCCCTTATACTCATTATCGTTTGTTACCACTTCAGAGTTTCTAGGTATCATTTCCCCCTTTTTATAATTGCCAGAGGTCGTGTGTACCCATCAGCAAGAGAAAGCACTGTCCAACGGGGCACTATCATACCACAACTCTTGTTCTTCCACGTCTCCATCCTGTCAGGATTTGGGGTACATGTGGACACAAGCCCCAGGCTGGGATCTGAACCAGTTAGCTATGTGGAATCTGGCTACCTACCGATGCCTAGGGCTTAACTGCTGCACTGCAGGATCAGCCCTCTAGCATTCCTATTTTACAGAGGACAAAAGTGGGGTTTAGATTAAGAGTCCTCCAGGCTCCCCAGCCTATCACATATTTAAAAGTTCATGGAATTCCTAACCTGCAAAAGAACAACACCACTACACAACTTGCAGGTACTTTCCAAGGGTATATGAGGTAGCTTACGTCCACAGTTAGCACTGTGCTGTGTACTTGCTAAGCCAGAGCATCAAATGCTTTTCTGAAAATTTCCAACAGCTTCCATGCCATGGAAGTAAAAGCCAAGTCTTCACTAAGGTCTGTAGGGCCTACACCATCTGGAAACTCTCCTTCCCCACTCATCCTTTCTCATCATCCCTCCTATTCCTCTGTCCAGCCCACACTGGCATGCTTTGCTGCAGCATCCACCTCAGAGTCCACTCTATTTCAAATTGAAGCTCCTCACTCACCTCCCTCCAACACTTTTATCCCTCCTTTGCTTTACTGCTCTCCAGTGTTTATTCCCACCCAAAGCACCATATATTTTTAAAGATTTTTCCCCCCATAAGGTGCATGCACTAACTAGAGACAGAGAGACAGAGAGAGGGAAAGTGAGAAATCACCTCTAGGGCAGATAACTATGTCGTAATCCCTTTTCCTCCATTCTCGTCTTGGAATTTGGCCAAGCACACACAGGCAACCAGCGCAACTCTCAAGCCACTGGATCCAGGACACAGACCTTGTTCAGCCATGGGGAGTCTAGCACCCTAACCACTATGCCACCTCCTGGCCACAATAAATTTTTTTATTCTCTCCATTCTCACCCACACACTGGAAAGTGAGCTGTGAGGATAGGCATTAGTTTTGAATCCCTAGCACCTAGTACATGCCCAATAAATACTTGTTAAATGAGTAAGTGGTATCTTTTTTATTCTCTTCCTTCCTCCTCCAAGGTCACATGCTTTGTTATCAGAAGTCTCTTTTTTTCCGCAAGTGTGAAAAAGATAAGTGAAAAAAAAATTTTTTGGAGGTTTTTGCCATAGGGGGTGTGCACTCGCCAGACAGAGACAGACAGACAGCGAGAATCATCCCCCGCAAGGGGGATAGCCATGCCGCAATCCCTTCTCCATTCTCCTCTCAGGATCTTGGACACACGCAAACACATGCCCGGCGTGAGTTTAAACCACCAGGTCCGGGACGCGAACCGCGGTTGACTACACAGGAGTCCAGCGACATAGCCATTATGCTAACTGCTGGTCCCAATAAGTGAAATTTTAAATTATCACTATCAAACACATTTAAAGGGTTTCAAGACAAAGAACACGTTCAAACCAGTGACAGGTAATGTTGCTGGGACCTCTTTACCCACACTCTAACACCTTTCTGAGTTCAAGACGTCTAACAGTTTATATGTTTACGTGTTCATGTGGCTTGACACCCTGACATGGAGATGCCCATTATTTCCCAACACTTCAGTACAATGGGCTAGCCACTGACCACTGGGTGTCAGAGAGAAATGCCAACAATGAATCTCAATACTAGAATATGGTAAATCCTAAAACAGAACTTTATCATGGGGGTCTGCCAAATGTAACTCTAGCTGAGTTCTGAGACAGCTTCCCAGAGACGCCCTGAAGGACAACCAAGAGTTAGCTGAGCCGAGAAAGGGCTGGAGGGTGCTCCAGTCAGAGCCTGGCCTGAGCAAATGCAAAAGCAGTTATGAAACAACACCCATTCTGGAAACAAGGTCTTCTGTTACTAGATCATAAGACAGGAGGCTCAGCATGTCTTATAAGCTTTAGGAAGGGGTTTAGAACCCCCTGGAAAGTCAATTGATCGGATTTGTTTTCAGATTAATCATTCTAGTGGAGAGTGGTTTTAAGCTGGGCTTATTAGAGATTTAGAAGATCTATTAAACAAGATTTGAGATTATTTAAACTGTTTTTGAGAGTGAGGAAATTCCCTGGCCACTTAAGCTTGGATGATAAACCTGGTCCTTTCCAGGTGTAAACAGGGAGACAGAACATCCCAGAAAATGAGAAGACTTAAAGCAGGTAGGTAGAATTAACAAATGAATTCAGATTAATCATTCTAGTGGAGAGTGGTTTTAAGCTGGGCTTATTAGAGATTTAGAAGATCTATTAAACAAGATTTGAGATTATTTAAACTGTTTTTGAGAGTGAGGAAATTCCCTGGCCACTTAAGCTTGGATGATAAACCTGGTCCTTTCCAGGTGTAAACAGGGAGACAGAACATCCCAGAAAATGAGAAGACTTAAAGCAGGTAGGTAGAATTAACAAATGAATAAATTTCATATATATATGTGTGTGTGTGTGTGTGTGTGTGTGTGTGTGTGAAGACTTAAGGCAGATGGGTAGAACAGATTAACAACTTCATAAATGTGTGTGTGTACATATATGTATGTGTATACATACACAAACATGTGAAGAAATGACAGAGAATAAAATAAGGAGGTGGAATAAAATATCTTGGCAGTAGGATAAGGAGGGATTCCTGTCTTTTTTGAGCCTCATGGACAAATATTTAAAAGAAAAACAGTAATAGCTATGTACTAAGTTTTATTAATAATTAGAACTTAATATGCTTGGAAGCTTTAAATGAGGTGATAAATGCAAAGTATGTTAATCCAGGCAGGGGTGAGCTTTTTCCAGTTCAAAATTAATGCCCCTACAAAATAAATAAAGAGTAAATGGAATGTTTTACCCAGATGGTTTGGTTCCTTGATAGCTACAAACATTTTGAAAACACAAAGTATTTTTCAGCTTCTCTGTGCAGTTGCATTAGGTGATGACTGTTGGCTTACTTACTTCCTGTTTAGTATTTCCTCTGCTCTTTCTCCAAACTTCTGGCTTGGAAGACTACAGTCGATACACAAAATTATACTTGTGGCATAAAAGAAAGTAGTGAGTAGTTAATGGTGACATCAGAGTGCCAACAGGTTGTTTCATAGTCTACTGCCTTGTGACTAGTTCTGTTATGCTGCCACTCAGCATGAAATCTGAGCTTGATGATGGGTATTTTGAGGTATACATGTTAACCACCTCAAGGTGAGGCTAGGTTCCCCCTAAGGATGGGGTTTCACTGGGGTTGCACAAAAGTAGCTGGCTGGTGGTAGATACAATGGCTAACAAAGGTTGTAGTCCTTGGAGGAGAAAAAGTAAGCTAGGGAAATGAGCTTTCTGAGGTCACTTTCTACGATAAAAAAAAAAAAAAAAAAAAAAAAAAAAGCAACGAAGCACCTGTGTCCTGAAGATGCAGCTATCTCAGTAGTGCACCTCAGGAAACACAAGTAGAAACTGGAAGAGATGATAGGTGCCAGGTCAAAGTTGGCCCATGCCACTTTGCTGTGTCCAAGAACACTTTATTTTCACTTTAGTAAATTCTGGTTGCATTCTTATAAGAAACGATCAATGTGTCTTCCTGAACAGTTCATCTGGCAAAAGCAATGAAGATTTTTTAAAACACCTGAAAATGTATTTCCTCATCATTCTGATAGGAGCTACAACTCAAAATTGTAACCTCAGAAGCAGTTGACAGTGTAACCTTTTCTTTTAGGCTTAGTTGACTCATTTAAAATAATCACAATTTTTAAAATAATTATTTAATATTATTATTATTCAATTTGACCAGAGAAAGACAGAGAGAGTGAGCCACCAGGTCCAGGACTTGAACTGTGATCAGCCATGTGGGAGTCCAGTGCCTTAACCACCATGCCACCTGCCAGCTCCCAAAATAATCACAGTCATTAGTCAAAAGCTATAACACAAGATTTTCTCTTTCTCCTTGAGCTCCTGCTGTTTTACCCCAGAAGCCTTTTGAAGCACAGCAGGAGCACAGTGATGGGCAAAGACCTTTTCATAGGAGATTCATTCAACAAATTCACCCAATATTAACTGACCACTTAGTTTGTTTCAGATACTCAAGGCACATAGAATACAATGACTAAGAGATTAGACTTAAAAAACAAAACAAAACAAAACAAAAAAAACAGACCAGCAGATGGCGTAATGGTTCCTGCTGGACTCCTACATAGTCCACACCATGGTTCCTCTCCCAGACCCAGTGGCTTAAAACTCACATTGGGCACATGTGCATGCATGCCTAAAATCCCAAGAGGAGAACAGAGCAAAAGGGACTGTGGCGTGGCCATCCCCCCAGAGGGTGATTTCTTGCTTTCTGTCTCTCTGGTGAGCACATGCACCCTATAGCAAACAACTCTCTACAAAAACAAAAAACCTTATGAGCTGTAATTCAAATCTGATTTTAGATAAACCATCTCACTTGAAATGACTGCATACATGAGGATCTTGTTGGCAGTTTCACCTGGCTATACAGCTGAGCAGTCAGAGCACGCTACCTCCCCGTAACAAAATTATTAAATAGAACCCTTCTGGGGTTATTAAAACTTTCCCCAGAGAGTAATCGCTTGTGCTTAAAGAATGGTTTAGCCACCAGGCAAGATTAATCCATAAATACACTGTGAAAAATTATTTTGGGCTGTCAAGAAATGGGTACGTTTTTTTTGAGCTTGATTTAAAAAATACGTTTTTTTTTAAACTCTTACATATATTTCAGTTTAGTGAGCAGGGAGGAAACTGATCATGGTGGAGTACTGTTGTCCCTTTCAAAACAGGTTTCCATACTGCAATTTGTTTTGGAATATTATAAGAACTATGTGGTTTAAAAGAACCAGTGTTGTTCTGAGTAAACAACTTAACTCCCCCTTTCAGCCCTAGGTACTTCCCTTATTTTACTTTTATTGAAAGTATCACTCCTTACTTTTTCTTCCAATAAAAAGGCAATGAATTATTTCCAGCCTGCTTCCAAACAACACACAGCTAGTTTCTAGCCACTAAAGCCTAGAAAACTTCAACTTATAATTACTGAGTTACCAAAGAAGTGATGACATTTTTGCATAGAAAAAGATTGAAAAAAAAAAAAATGTCAGGACTTTTCCAACAACTTAGTATTTCTTCCTTTTTCTGTACCTTAATCAAATGAGTGGTTAATACCTTTATATATTTGCCTCTTTTTTTTTTTTTTTTTTTTTAAGTATTTACCATAGGGCACATGTGCTTGCCAGAGACAGAGAGAGACAGAATGACCCAAGAGGGGATGAACATGTAGCAATCCCTTCCCCTCCATTCTCCTCTCAGGATTTTGGGCATGAACACACACATGCCCAGCGTGATTTTCAAGCAGTCAGGTCCAGGGCTTGAACTGAGGTTGACCATGTGACAGTCCAACACCATGCCATTTCTTGGCCCCTATACATTTGCTTTAAAAAACAAAATGAACAAACAAAAAAAAAAACTATTCTGAATGCAGAAGTCAAAGAATCAGGTCTTAGTGTGCTATGCTATTCACACACAATAGGATTCTACCTATCTTTTTTAAATTTATAAATTTGCTATAGCGTGTGTGTGCTCGCCAGAGAGACAAAGAGGAAGAGTGAGAAATCAACCCCCGCCGCCCCCATCCCATGGGGGATGGCCACACAGCAATCCCTTCTCCTCCATTCTCCTCTCAGGATTTTGGGCATGCATGCACATGTATCTGGTGTGTTTTTTTCATGCTGCTGGGTCTAGACTCCAACCACGCAGGGAGGCCATGTGGGATCCAGCCACCTTAAGCAACATACCACCTGTTGCCCCTTTACTCAGGCTTGAATACCTAAGATCTAGATTTAGTCAAGAAGCAATATCCAACAATCTCATAGTGCTTCACAGTTAACAAAAGTGTCCACACATAACTTTAAACTTAAGCAATTATGAAACTCTGTCCAATGGATATTATTATATGGGTGAGAGAATAATTTGGCTGAGATACTGGTATAATCATCTCTACCTACCAGAGATGTAACCTGATGCCTAGGAGAGTGAAATGACTACCTCAAGAGGGAATTCATGAGGAAGCACAACCAGGCCCCAAGCCTCAAGTGATTGTTAACTCTCTATTAGATAAATATAGAACTCTCAAACAAACATAAGAGGGCTGCTAGTTTTGATTTAGGAATTCAAATCCAATCTTTGGTAGAATACAATACTTGAAATTACTGCATGCATGAGAATCATTTTGGCAATTTCACTTGAACAGGGCATGTGTCAAAGATTTATTTAACTCATTAATGAGAGGACCAGCAGAATGACAGGGCTGGTTCAAAAGCCATGATAAACTGATACACATATGGAGTCAGTGGAAAAAAAAGAATGCTATAATAAGACTGCAGAGAACTACAAAACTGGATAATGCCCTACAAGGCTAGAAAACCGAAACACTTGGAGTTACCTTTTCTACCAAGCAGAAATTCCAACTTAGCAATCTTTCAAAGTTAACATCAACATTAGAGGGTCTGAATACTAACTGATAGTACATAGTAAGTCCAAAGTACCTTCCCTTAAAGCAGGGGTCAGCACATTTGCTCAGTATAGGGCTAGATAGCAAATGGTTTAAGCTCTATAGGTTATATGGTCTCTATAACAACTACTCAACTTTACTATCATTCGATAGCAGCTTTAAGTACTGGATGAGTATGGCTATGTTCCCATAAAACTTTATTTACAAAAAGTCAGTCAGAAGGCTGGATTTGACCCACGGGACAATTTGCCAGTCTCCTTGTCAGGATGATCCCTTGGAGGGCCCTCTACGTACAACTCTGAAGAGACATATAGTGATCTTCTTGCTTTATCTCCAGTTTTAGATAATTTTTTAAGCAGTTTTCTTCTCTCCCACTAAATAAGACAGCTTACTTTGCTGCCTTCCTCAGGTTTACCAGTTTTTAAAAGTTCAGATAAGAAACAAATGAGGCTCTACTAAAGAAGGGTTACAGGACCAGCAATTGGTGTAATGGCTATGTTGCTGGACTCCCTTGTGGTCGACTGAGGTTCAAGTCCTGGATCCAGTGGCTTAAACTCATGCTGGGTGCATGTGCATGCGTGCCCACGATGCCGACAGGAGAATGGAGGAGAAGGGATTGCGGCATGGCCATACTCCCTGGGGGGTGATTTCTCACTTTCTGTCTCTCTGTCTCTCTTTCTGGCGAGCACACGCACCCTATAGCAAAAACCTTTCCAGAAAAAAGAAAAAAAAGAAAGGTTACAACAAAAACAAAATGGGCATTCAATGAAGAGCATTTCTAGTATTTCTCAGACTTTGGCTAGCTTGGTTGGAAATAATGTTCTGTGAACCACCTATCCCTTGTCCACTGCCTTGAGGTATCAGAACCACTGGGAAACCTAATGCAGATGAAAATCATTGAGGACTATCAGAAATAAATGATGCCAGACACTTCCATGTGCTGGAGATGCATTTACTGATGGCATCGCATGATTCAAGAGGACAGAATCCACATACCTGTGTACCTTCAGCATGCAAACCTCAGAACCACTATCCTATAACACCAAAACCAGTGTTGGGGGGCCAGCAGGTGGCATGGTGTTAAGGCACAGGGCTCCTACATAGCCAGCCATGGTTTTGAGCCTGGACCTGGAGGCTTAAAAATCACACCAGGGAGGCCAGTAGGTGGCATGGTGGCTAAAGATGCTATATTTCCACATGGCTGACCACAGTTCGAGTCTCGGACCTGGTGACTTACTTCCTCACTTTCTCTCTCTCTCTCTCACTCACTCACTCATTCTGTTCTTCTCTGATCAAACTGAAATAAACAAATAAATAAATAAATAAAAATAAAAATAATTCTTAAAAAAAAATCGTACCAGGCACGTGTGTGTGTGTGTGTGTGTGTGTGTGTCCAAAATCACGAGAGAGGAATGGAGAAGGGATTGTAATGTGGCCGTTCCCCCAGGGGTATAATTTCTCACCTTCTATCTCTCTGGGGAGCATATGTACCCTATAGCAAAAAAACCTAACAACAAAAAAAAAGATTCTTCCAAAATATGTGTTAAAAAAAAAAAAAAAAAACTGTTGTTGAGTTGAACACAGTCCTTTCAATATAGGGGGAAACTGTCTGGTCTCTCAGGAAAACATTCTCTTTTTTTTTGGAGAGGTTTTTTTGCTATAGGGCACTTGCGCTCGCCAGACAGACAGAGAGAGACAGAGAGACAGAAAGCAAGCAATCCCCCTGTGGGGGGATGGCCACGCCGCAATCCCTTCTCCTCTCGGGATCTTGGGCACGCACGCACACGCGCCCGTCGTGAGTTTTAAGCCACTGGGTCCGGGATGTGAACTGCGGTCGACTACGTGGGAGTCCAGCGACATAGCCATTACGCTAACTGCTGGTTCCCTCGGGAAAACATTCTTATATATCCTGACTCCTGTTAAGTTAGAGTTAGGATGTAGGCTTAGTAGGCTGCTCTATACCAAACTCAAATAGTCCCATCCTTAACAGATGACTGCCACAGAGCCAAAGGGTAGAAGCATATTCTTTTTTTAATTATTAGTTTATTTAACTTTATTTATTTATTTACTTATTTATTTTTTGAATTGACCAGAGAGAGCCAGAGAAAGAAAGAGAAAGTGAGAAAGCAAGCCACCAGGTCTGGGACTTGAACCGTGGTCAGCCATGTAGGAGTATGGTGGCCCTAACCACTACACCATCTGCCGGCCCCCTGAAGCATACTCTTTATAAGACCAGGGTTTGGTTAGTTAAAACACTTACTATATACCAATTATGGGCTAAATACTATGCCAGACACTGTAGTTACAAAGTTAAACACAACCTAGACTGTTTTCTTAAAAAATCAGGTGTATCAATAAACAAATGCAGTAAGTGCTATGCTACATGCAATAAATGCCATGTGTGCCATGTGCAGTAAATGGTCTAGAAGGCCACCAGAAAGCCAGGAGGGGGACAGATGAGAGAGCAGTCAGGACCACTAAGACAAATCAAGCTGAGTGTGACGGTTTCAGAAACGGCTAGTAAACAAGGGGCCTCAGAAAGGCAATAAAATGATAGGCCAGCCTGAGTGGCCCACTGCAGGGCTGGAAGGCACAAGGCTGGCCGTGGCTTCAGATCCTGAGTTGGCCTGAAAAGCAAATTAGGCAAATGTGTAGGCACTGACAATCCTGAGGAGCGGGAGGGCTGAGGAAGAGAATCAGAGCGCAGTGAGACATTGAGGGGGGCACTCTCTCTCAGAACACACGCTCATGAACAGAATCACTTTCTTAAAAAGATAAATACATCATCTTAGATCATAAAAAAGCAAACGCGAGTGAAAAAATAAAGGAATGAGACATCGATCAGATGGTCTATTTCTAACAATTATTACAGAAGGGACGTCTTCTCACTGAAAAGACCTTTCCCCTCAATAGCTTAGAAGCCTAAGTTGCTTCTGGTAGATTTTAATTACCTTTTAATTCTCCATTTCTGTTTTGTCCTAGCCACATTTATTTTTGTCTACCAGTGATCTTGCCTTCCTCAGGCCAGCTGGCTTTCTAATTTTTCAGTTTCTAGAAATTTATAAACAGAAGAAAGTCTGATAAAAATAACTTGGTATCATGTGATATGCTGATACATTAAAGAAATCCTGTCACTACTTAACCAAGACCAATTTCCATTCAATATTTCTCTAAAAGAAAATAAAGTTCATATGTAACTTTTAAGAGTTATTTTACTTAATTTTATTTATTATTATTACTTTTTAATTTTACCAGAGAGAGAGAGGAAAAGTGAGAAAGCAAGCCACCAGGTCCAGGACTCAAACCATGGTCAGCCATGTCGGAATCTAGCACCTTTACCACCATACCACCTGCCAGTCCTGTATGTAATATTTTAATGTCATACTGTAGCTTACACTTAAAAAAGTTTCATATACTACGTTTAGAAATGTACATATGACACATTATTATTTTTAAAACCAATAGAAAAATAAGTGATGCTATAAATAACTGCACCTAACAAATTCTGATCTGAAAGGTGATTCATCATTTCAGGTAGTTTAAGGAAGGAAAATCAACTAAGGGTTGTAAAATGGGAAAAAAAAAAAAAAAGTAGGAAAATGTGATAAAGTTCTATGGCTTCCTTAGAAAATTATTTTTCAAGGGAAATACAACACTTCTAACTGCTGAATAACTGTCATAGAGACCATGCAGATTATCACATGATCACAAATAGCTACTAAGAAAATCGAAAAGCAGTTCTTTAAGACAGAAAAATTAGGGACCAGCAGATGGTGAAATGGCTAAGTCGCTAGACTCCCATGTAGTTGACCACAGTTCGAGTACCAGACCCGGAGGCTTAAAACTCACATCAGAGGCATGTGTGAGCATGCCCAAGATCCCAAGAAGAGAATGGAGGAGGGACTAGGGTATGGCCATGCCCCCTGAGAGGTGATTTCTCACTTTCTGTCTCTCTTTCTGTTTCTTCAGTGAATACATGCACTCTATAGCAAAAATATCTCTCCCAAAAAAAGACAGAAAAATTACACAATATTTTTATAAATGAAAGTTAGACAAAAGGTTTCAAGAATTCTTACTTAAAATTCACTTGAAATTAATTCGGTGGTTCTGACTTCCTTATGTAATTATAGGTTGGTGTTATCTGTAAAAACCAAATACAGTATTAAGTATTAGCACATAACCAACAATTTAGAGTTCTATATTGAAAGAAGATAGCTTTCTTGGTGGCAAAATGACTAGGGAAGGAAAACTAAAATTACACAGCATTCAAAGGCGGCCCCTTCACTTATATCAACAATCAACAAGAAAAAAGGTGAAGTTACAGAATAAAACAAATGAATCATCATAATAAAGACACAAGATCTTTCAAAATGTAACACAAGAGAAGAAAGTAGCTTCTCTAATAAAGTTTAAAACACTGTTAGTCGGGAACCAGCAGTTAGCGTAATGGCTATGTTGCTGGGTTCCCACATAGTCGACCGCGGTTCATGTCCCGGACCCGGTGGCTTAAACTCACACCGGGCGCGTGTGCGTGCGTGCCCAAGATCCCGAGAGGAGAATGGAGGACAAGGGATTGCAGCGTGACCATCCCCCCTGGGGGGTGATTTCTCGCTTTCTGTCTCTATGTCTCTGTCTGTCTGGCGAGCACACATGCCCTATAGCAAAAATCTCTCAAAAAAAAAACCCAAAAAACAAAAAACAAAACAAAAAAAACACTGTTAGTTAAAAGGCCAATATTCGTAGGAAATATGGGCCAGTAAGTTAACATGAAAATAACAATTCTGGGGACCAGCAGTTAGCATAAAGGCTATGTCGCTGGATTCCCACGTAGTCAACCGCAGTTCGAGTCCCGGACCTGGTGGCTTAAACTCATGCCAGGCGTATGTGCGTGGGTGCCCAAGATCCAGAGAAGAGAATGGAGGAGAAGGGATTGCGGCGTGGCTGTCCCCTCTGGGGGGTGATTTCTCGCTTTCTGTCTCTATGTCTCTCTCTGTCTGTCTGGCGAGTGCACACGCTCTATAGCAAAAACCTCTCCAAAAAAAGAAAATAAATAAATAATAACAATTCTTGTGATGTCTTCCGATACTTTAATATCCCTCCCTTCAAATGATCAGCCAGACCTGTTGTCTCACTTCTAATGAAAAACAGGGTCTTGCACAATTAGATCATAATCTGTTTCTCTCTTTGCAGGGCATGCGTGTTCCGCTTAAGGTACTTCCTTGGAACCCAATTACTGTTGTGAGGAAGCCCAGGCACATGGAGAGGCCAGGTATGTGTCGGTGTTCCACACAACAATCTTGCCAGACCCCAACTGATACCAGCATCATCTGCTAATCAGGAGGGAAGACCCCTGCAGATGCTTCTAGCGCCTGAGTCTGCTAGCTTACGCCTCAGACATTGTGGAACGAAGATGAGCCTTCCCTACTCCCCTGTCTCTGAATTCCTGACCCATAGAAATTGCCTGTGATAATAAGAGATTACTATTGTGGGCTGGCCCAGTAGTCTAGTGGCAAAGGGAGTCAGATCCCACATGACTTGAATTCATGATTTGAATCCCATCCCCAGCAGCTTGAAAAACATGCCAAATGCATGTGTGTGCATACCTAGAGTCCAAACAGGATGAAAAAATGGAGGAGAAATGACATGAGTGCACCACCTTGTGGGGTGCTTTCTCTCGTTCTCCAGTGAGCATGTGTGCCCTCTGGCAATAAAAACAAAAAAATTAAAAAGAAAGATTGTTGCTTAAAGCTACAGTTTTTGGGTATCTTGTTTTGTAACAACAAATTAATATAGTTAGCTAGCATACACATACACACATCAAAGATGGATCTTTTTTCAAACTGGAAAAATAACCTTTATACAAGCTAATCATAGAGTCTATCCTCCATTTAGTAAGCTTGTAAGATTTTGAGTCATTTGATTAAACTTCATTAATTTGAACTTTTCTAACCTGAAATATGAGACAATTTAGACTAAATTTGAGTGTTTTGGCTGAACACAGTCAATAACGCACTTCCGTAAAGGAGTTTAGGTAATCCTGAAATTGTGACTACAAGAATACTAAAGCTAATTAAGAGGAAGAAATTGCTCCAAAGTACTTTAAAAGTATGGCACTCTTCATTTTGAGAGTGCTCAATAGTCATTAGGCATCAAACACACACGAGATACCTCAAGTTCTTCCAACTCATTTTTTATATATTAATTTAAGATCTTGTTGGAGGGTAACGGACAGAGGGTGATGCAATGGTAAAATGCAGCACTCTGAGAGGCTGACCCACATGGGAAGGTCCTGGGTTCAGGTCCAGAGACTTCCCTTTGTATGTTGGGTAAGCATGTATATATGATCTGGGACTGGCTAAAGCTAGGGGTGGTTCATAGCACTGAGACCCTGTTGCAGGTACTGTCTCTCTGTCTCTCTTGCTTGTTCAGGGAAGAAATAAACAAACTTAAAATTTTTTAAATAAAATTTTAAATGGGCCAGCTCTGTGGCACTGTGGTAATGCCCTGCTCAAGAGATTGGATCCCAATGGCAACTGTGATTTAAGTCTCGGCCCCAGTCAGCCTGAAACATGACAAGTACAAGCATGAGTACCCGGAATCCAGTGAGCTGGAAGGCTGGAAAGGGCTCACAGTGTGACTAGACCCTGTGGAGAGTGCTCCTCTCTCTCTCTCTCTCTCTCTCTCTCTCTCTGTCTCTGTCTCTGTCTCATTCTCATGTGCACAGATGCTCTATCATGAATAAAAAGAAAAAGTCCTATTTGGCAAATTGGTCATTTGAATTCAAGGAAATTATTTGTGCATACCTGTGTTTTCTCTTTTCCTAATAAAAGGTGAGCCAGGAGGGCATTTCTGATCTTGCTTAACTCTGTACCCCACAATGGATATAACACAATGTTGTAAGAGGGGTCTTAAAGAAGTTCATGGAAAATGCATACTATGATAAAAAACCTCCAAGGATTTCAAATAAGCTCGTACTTTAATTTCATTTTTCCATGATTTTCTTAAAGTACCCTCAAATGTCAAGTATGGTACTTAACAAATATTAATATGAGTGATCTAACAGCAGTTACGTACTTGAAGCTAACTCAGCTTTCTAATTCACTGTGTATACTAATTTGTTCTGCTCCTCCTTATAATTAGTTCAAGTTAGCTGATGTTTTATTATGTGCCCAAAGACCATATGAGTAGTACCCCTTTATATTTTATGAATTTTTTTGTAGTGAATATAATACAAATGTTTTCCTTCAGCAACTGGCAGTCTGTGGTGCTGGGAGCATGCCTTCACTTCTGAGACTGACATGCCCAGCTGCACAAATGCAGGCCCTACAGCTCCATCCGTGTGTGAGAGAATGGCGCCCCCTGGGCCGTGTGAGTATTGCTTCCGCTCAGGACAGATACCTAATTCCTAAGATTTCCACTCTGTTACAGGCAGAGGCTAATAAATAAAAATTATTTTTAAAAGATCACAAAGGTAGGCCATTTTTCTCGGAAAAGAGTAAGGACATCTCAGTTTATTCCTCTAGTTTAGTCTAAACAGAGACCAAATTCTCTGATAGTGTTACAATGCCTATGTTCAGACTTAAACTTTTTGCTAAATCAAAAATTTGAAATATTTATTTATGAAGTAAATTACTGTCTTCGAAATTAAACAGTTCACTGAACAATGAAATATTTTCAGCAGACACATTCACATCTAACAACTTCTACATATAAGATACTCATTTTTCCAGTTTTAGTCTGAACATAGGGCTTTCAACTAGGTACAAGATACAAACTCTAATACAGATTTTCTAATTAGTTGTATGGGTCTAGACAAGCCATTTTAGAGCTCTGCCCTTACCCACATCAAACAAGAATAATAATATCCTTCTTTAAACCTAGCTTTTAGGTAAACAGACATAAGATTATGTGAAAACATTTTGCTAAAGTTGCTAAACAAATGTAAGGTAAAATATTTATCATATGAACTATTTTCTAATATTCGGCTGACATTTTTATAATTTAATCAAAATAAAAATGGGACATTTTCAGTTCTGAAAATGCAAAATTCAGCAGTTACATGAAGTGAATTAAACTAGTAAAGCCAGTCCTAATAATAAATGCATTCATCCACATTCTCATGTCCTTATATTAAGAAATAATAATTATAAAAATAGGTAAAATTTCATTAAAATATTCCTATTTATTCTAGTTTAGGAGTTCTTGCCCATGTCAATGGACTGTCTGGCATCGGCCACTGCATCGGGTACTCGAACAGTCCTATTGTCCCTTGATTTTTTCAAACAGATTTGGCAGCCCAAACGTGATCTGTATAAAAAAGGGGAAAGTATGATTTAGTATTAAGTATATAATATCTATAGAACAGTAAGGAATATTAACTATATATTATTCACAAGGCAAGTTGTTTAGCAAATTTTATTTTGCTAATTTTATTTTACCTAAAGCAATTAGGGAATTTATTGACTTCATAAATTTTCATTATATCGAAAGAGATGTAAGCAACCCGATCAACCAGAGGTAAACATACAAAATGAAACACATCTGGCTTGGCAAAAGCCCCATTGTAGCCTTTAGTTTCTCTCATTTACTAACAGTTTCAGTAGAACTACTACTTTTTGGTGAAAGAGCTGACAAGCATAAAACAATCAGAAGACACAGTGGTAGAGAAGAAACTGAGGTTATTAATCCAAGGCCAAGGAAATGATCAGTCAATTCTCAGATAATTAAAGCTACACAGACTATTTAAAAAACTATACCTGTAAAAGTCTTTAAAAGATAAGAAATTCAGAATACATAGACTTAAATCACTAATTATATCAGCCTATTTTTTTCCCACATTTTTAACATCTCTGAAACCAAGACTCACTGTCAAATCAAACAGTATCTTACAATCACTGCTATTCTGTGAATACTCGTGTCATAGTTGCAAATTTGGTAACAATATTCACATAGGTGTCTCTCAACTAAATTATGGGGAGTATGTTAATACCACATGTACTAGTATATCAAGTCCAAAAGACTAAGAAACAAAAAATTAAGTAGGCAGAAATATAACAGAGTATATATTTGAGATTAGTGAAATAAATATGTCACTGGAAGCACTGTAATTCCACTGCCTTTCTTTTTTTAACAGAAGTACTACCTATATTTCTTTTCTTTTTTTCTGCTATAGAGGACATGCACCCACCAGAGGCAGAGAGAGAGAGAAAGTGAGAAATCATTCCCTGGGAAGGATGGCCATGCCGAATCCCTTCTCCTCCATTCTCCTCTCAGGAGTTTGGGGACACACACACATAGGCTCTGCATGTTTTAAAGCTGTTAAGTCCAGGCCTCAAACCACACAGTTGGCCATGTGGGGTTCAGCTGTCTTAACCACATCACCAGCTGGTCTCTGTATTTTCTTTTTTCAACAATGATACATAATACAAACCTACGTCTAGATAAGTCTAACTACTTTCAATATGCACGAAAATATGTTAAGTGATAACGCTGTGCCATAGTTCAATTAGCAGTGCTTTTCCTTTCTTAGAAGCACATAAAAATAAATGTTAATCCTAATCAAATGGTCTCTGATTGAATGAAATGTGATATGCAGGTCTTGTTTTTTCTAATGTATTTCTCGAATATTTACTGAGCACCTAAAGGCACAGAACTAAATATCAGTCAGTATACAAGAAGAGGAATTCCTTTCAATGCTTTCTCATTAAAAAGCTCCTATGTGCTGAGTACTGGGAATGCAACAGAGAGAAAGCATGGGGATTAGGGTCAAAGAGACCAGAGGTCTAGAAGTCAGCCCTAATATAGTGTGCTCATAGGCAACTTTTTTTTTCTTTCTTTTTCCTTTTTTGTTTAGTTTTTGCCATGGGGACTGTGCACTCACAGGGGGATGGGGGGTGAGAAATCACCTCCCCACCTCCAAGGGAAGATGGCTAGGCTGCAATCCTCCATTCTCTTGGGATTTGGGGCCCGCACAGAGCTTTTATACCCTAACCTAATCCTCAAGGTGATGATAAGAAAGCGCCTCTCAAGCCTGCTGTGAAGACTAGTTAATAACGTCAACATTACTGGAGTAAACCTTCAATCTAACAGGAGAGATGAGACACATTCGCAGACAATTAGCATGTAGGAATATGACAAATGCAATGGATTGTCTGCCATCGGCCACGGCATCGGGTACTCGAACAGTCATATTGTCCATTGATTTTGTCAAACAGATTTGGCAGCCCAAACGTGATCTGTATAAAAAAGGGGAAAGTATGATTTAGTATTAAGTATATAATATCTATAGAACAGTAAGGAATATTAACTATATATTATTCACAAGGCAAGTTGTTTAGCAAATTTTATTTTGCTAATTTTATTTTACCTAAAGCAATTAGGGAATTTATTGACTTCATAAATTTTCATTATATCGAAAGAGATGTAAGCAACCCGATCAACCAGAGGTAAACATACAAAATGAAACACATCTGGCTTGGCAAAAGCCCCATTGTAGCCTTTAGTTTCTCTCATTTACTAACAGTTTCAGTAGAACTACTACTTTTTGGTGAAAGAGCTGACAAGCATAAAACAATCAGAAGACACAGTGGTAGAGAAGAAACTGAGGTTATTAATCCAAGGCCAAGGAAATGATCAGTCAATTCTCAGATAATTAAAGCTACACAGACTATTTAAAAAACTATACCTGTAAAAGTCTTTAAAAGATAAGAAATTCAGAATACATAGACTTAAATCACTAATTATATCAGCCTATTTTTTTCCCACATTTTTAACATCTCTGAAACCAAGACTCACTGTCAAATCAAACAGTATCTTACAATCACTGCTATTCTGTGAATACTCGTGTCATAGTTGCAAATTTGGTAACAATATTCACATAGGTGTCTCTCAACTAAATTATGGGGAGTATGTTAATACCACATGTACTAGTATATCAAGTCCAAAAGACTAAGAAACAAAAAATTAAGTAGGCAGAAATATAACAGAGTATATATTTGAGATTAGTGAAATAAATATGTCACTGGAAGCACTGTAATTCCACTGCCTTTCTTTTTTTAACAGAAGTACTACCTATATTTCTTTTCTTTTTTTCTGCTATAGAGGACATGCACCCACCAGAGGCAGAGAGAGAGAGAAAGTGAGAAATCATTCCCTGGGAAGGATGGCCATGCCGAATCCCTTCTCCTCCATTCTCCTCTCAGGAGTTTGGGGACACACACACATAGGCTCTGCATGTTTTAAAGCTGTTAAGTCCAGGCCTCAAACCACACAGTTGGCCATGTGGGGTTCAGCTGTCTTAACCACATCACCAGCTGGTCTCTGTATTTTCTTTTTTCAACAATGATACATAATACAAACCTACGTCTAGATAAGTCTAACTACTTTCAATATGCACGAAAATATGTTAAGTGATAACGCTGTGCCATAGTTCAATTAGCAGTGCTTTTCCTTTCTTAGAAGCACATAAAAATAAATGTTAATCCTAATCAAATGGTCTCTGATTGAATGAAATGTGATATGCAGGTCTTGTTTTTGCTAATGTATTTCTCGAATATTTACTGAGCACCTAAAGGCACAGAACTAAATATCAGTCAGTATACAAGAAGAGGAATTCCTTTCAATGCTTTCTCATTAAAAAGCTCCTATGTGCTGAGTACTGGGAATGCAACAGAGAGAAAGCATGGGGATTAGGGTCAAAGAGACCAGAGGTCTAGAAGTCAGCCCTAATATAGTGTGCTCATAGGCAACTTTTTTTTTCTTTCTTTTTCCTTTTTTGTTTAGTTTTTGCCATGGGGACTGTGCACTCACAGGGGGATGGGGGGTGAGAAATCACCTCCCCACCTCCAAGGGAAGATGGCTAGGCTGCAATCCTCCATTCTCTTGGGATTTGGGGCCCGCACAGAGCTTTTATACCCTAACCTAATCCTCAAGGTGATGATAAGAAAGCGCCTCTCAAGCCTGCTGTGAAGACTAGTTAATAACGTCAACATTACTGGAGTAAACCTTCAATCTAACAGGAGAGATGAGACACATTCGCAGACAATTAGCATGTAGGAATATGACAAATGTCCCAGAGAGAGAAAGTTAAACGACTAAGAAGTTTGAGGAGAAAAGCACTTTCTTCTGGGCAGGGAAGATGGTGTTGAGAATGAGTGTGAAGGATGGGTAGGGTTTAATAGTGACAATGAAAGGAGAAAAGCATGTGTGGTAAAGGTAACAGAATGCAGGGAAGTTCAGGGCACATTTGAGGCAAGGTGAGTGCTTCAGCTGGGCTGCGGCACAGCACAAAGAATGACGGGCTGAGAAATGCCAAGACCACAGACAACCTCGAATATCACTGTTGAGTACTGAGGAACCACTGGGAAGTTTTGGAGGAAGGGAATAAAGTTAACCATGGGAAATAATGAACGCTGATTTAAAAAAAAATTTTTTTTAATTCCTCTTCTACCAATAGGTCTTACTTGTAGAATCAGAAAGAGCCCTGACCATACTCAATTAAGCAGTACATTCTGTCTGCAAAGAGAGAAAAATATGGCAAGCCTATTTGGACAGACTCATTGGGACTGTGGCAAGCCCTAGAGACACTACTGGTTAATCTGTGATCATACAAAGATAAGTAAGATAATGCTACTCATCCCTTATTTTAGTAAGGGTAACAGAGATGGAACAGTTCAGTGAAACAGGGCTGGATACAGTACAGTCAGTAATAAGAGAACAAGAAGCATGTCATGAAAGCACACAGAAGGGCAGCACCCAAAGCTCTCGCTTAGTCTAGAAGAGTGGTGCTCTGATCTCCTTAAAGGTCTCTCTGGTTCTAAGACCCTAAGATCTATCCAGTAGACAGTGTCTTATACCTGTAGAGAAAAGAAGGGAAATGGCATGGATTCCTTGATTTCATACTATCAGTCCCATGAAATCTGACACCTATGCAAACTTAGAGCTATTTCTCCAGTCACTCTCACCACATATCCCTGATGGTGAAAATGTACTAGTTGTTAGGTTTACTCTACTTCTCAGATTTGGTTTTCAATTTCAATTCAGAAAAGCAGCTTAAAAGCAGCTTTGGGGCCCAACATAACTGGATCCAAAGCCTTGGGCAAGTCTGTGTTAACTAACCCTAGTTTTCCCACCTACAAAATAGTGATTCAGAGTACTTGCATAACTCTGAACTTAAAATAATATTCATTAAATGCACAGGTAATATAATTAAGTTCCCAACACATACAGTGATGGGATTATAGTTCTGATGTTAATAATATCGTCATGAATGCTTTCTCCACCAGGCAGTGTTCTATGAGCTACACATAGCTTTAATCATTAGCTCCATAACATAGTAACCTTGTGAGGTCGTTATTATTATCCTCAACTTACAGATTAGGAATCTGCGCTTCTGTGTTGGATATGCATGGAAACTGGTAGCAAAGAGCAATGACAATCATCAAATGCAGATTCACAATTCCTGACTCTCCCTTTCCATCAACTATTATTTCCACAAATGATGACACCCCCCCCCCACCACCACCACCATACACTAGGCACTGAGATACAATGCAGTGATGGGATTATAGTTCTGATGTTAATAATATCGTCATGAATGCTTTCTCCACCAGGCAGTGTTCTATGAGCTACACATAGCTTTAATCATTAGCTCCATAACATAGTAACCTTGTGAGGTCGTTATTATTATCCTCAACTTACAGATTAGGAATCTGCGCTTCTGTGTTGGATATGCATGGAAACTGGTAGCAAAGAGCAATGACAATCATCAAATGCAGATTCACAATTCCTGACTCTCCCTTTCCATCAACTATTATTTCCACAAATGATGACCCCCCCCCCCCACCACCACCACCATACACTAGGCACTGAGATACAATGATGAAGAAAGACATGGCCCTTGTTCTAATGAGAAAAAGGAGACAGGTAGCCAGTATGAAAGGGGCCGTGTATCTTCAGTTCAATGATCAAAGTTAACTATGAGGGATCTTCCAAATGTTCATGATGGAAAATGCATATTATGAAAAAGTTCACACATACATTTAAAAATATTTTGTACCAAAATAAACTCATATTTTGAAGTTATCTTGTTTGTATAATAACAAACATCACAACATTGTCTTACGTTAGAAATTAAAGACATTTAGACAGATTTAATTTGAAAGCATATGAACTAAGAGGCTCAATACCTCTATTTCTTTGTTTTAAAACCCTACAGTACCCAAGAAATAAGAATTTATTTGTGTTTACTAGCTTTAAACAAAATTCTTTCTATTGCAAATATGTGGGGGAAAAGAGTGTTCTGTAAATGCTACCTGTAAATACATTATATTATTTTTCCACAAAATGTCTCTACTAAAATTCTGGGTACTTAATAACACTAGCTATAAAAATGTTATACAAGCTATTCCTCTCCATTATCTAGTTCTAAAACTTGGGGACTTTATTATCAGTGTTCTTCGCTAGTTTACATTTATTATAGGCCATTTTTATGGTCTGCATCTCTTCTAACTGTAGCTACTCCTTTTTCTTTACTTTCTAGTCTTTTCACTTAGAATATTATCTGTTACCTGGACCTACAAATTTTATCTGAGTAATAGGGCAAGCAGTGAGCTATAATTTAATCCTCTTTATAAGAGAGACAATTCTTAGAATCAAACTAACAGAGTCATTGAATGTATGCTTGGTGCTATTATTAAGGAGAAAAGAGGTGTTGACACAGAATGTGGCACTGAAGATGTGAGGGGGGAACAGGCAGAGAGCTGCCACAATCCTCTGCTTTTGTATCTAAAAAGACGGTTATTTTCTTACTTTCTCTCTCCAAGCTAACAGTCTCAGTCAACCAGGAAGAAACTAAACTACAAAAGAAACAAAATGATCCATCTCTAAATAAACACAAATGACCTAAAAAATTTTTCGAGAATTAAATGAGAGCCAGTGTCTAACAAAATTGTAGTTACATGTACACATGAAATTAATAAAACTATTATTACTGTTACTTTTAATTTGTTTAAAGTATTTTTCATTAGTGTTACCAAATTACAGTTAACCAAAGCCAGTCTTAATGAAGCAGTAAGCATTTATTATCTTACCATTGAAACAGTAAATCAACTAGTTACCTTCCTTGACTCCAAGCAAAAGACTGGATAATTAAAAAAATAAGGTATCACTTGATGTCACTTACTACTGTAAATCTTACCACTTAAGAGTAACCCTGTCTATTAATTAATAACAATAAGCTCTGATAAATTTACTTTACTGTACACTTAGAAAAAGAGCTATCCATTGTAACACAATGCTATTATGTATTAAGCTTCTTTACAAATTCTGTTCTCTCAAATAGGTAAAACTCCCCACTGTAATTTTGTTAATTACCAAATCTGTACTTCAAGAATAGTATAAAAAGCCTAAAATTTAATCCCACCCCATTAAATTTGGTAAGTATTAATTCGTAGAGTAAAAATAGACTAAAGAAGATTTACTTTGGTAAAAAGGGAAGTTTCATAATGGCTGAACTGTAGAACAAAGAAAATCAAGAGAAAAGCCACATATTTGATATACAAAATTCATGACTATTAACTAAGTAAGCCGAGAACACACTACTACATTCATGGGTCTGGTCTTCAAAAGACACAAAGTAATAAAAGCTCTTCCCTCCTAGAACTAAAGCAGTCCTAATACCTTACCTGTCTGTTAGCCCAAACGCCAGATCAAGCATGTCATTCTCATCATCAGTGATTGGTTCTAACTTCTCGAATATGTGCTTTTCAAAGATGAGGTGACAAGTGGAGCAAGCCAAGGTCCCCTCACACGCACCTATAGAAGCAACAAACATGGAACACGTTCTTGCACATGGAACACAATTCAAACCTGGTTCATTAAAGTGAAATGTCCCCAAATTTTAGAATCTGTACTAGAAAACATAATAGGGGCTGGCAGGTAGCATGGTGGTTGGGGCGCTGGACTCCCACATGGCTGACCATCGTTCAAGTCCCAGACCTGGTGGCTTGCTTCCTCACTTTCTCTCTCTGATCAAATTAAAAAATGATAATAAATAAAATTGGATGAGTAATTCATTTAAAAAAAAAAAGAAGTCAGAAACCATAAATGAGGAATCCCCAGGTGGTGTAGTAGTTAAGGTGCTGGACTCCCTCGTGGCCAACCATGGTTCGGGTTCAAGTCCTGGATCCAGGGGCTTGAAAATCATACCGGATACATGTGTGCCCAAAATCTCAGGAGGAGAATGGAGGAGAAGGGACTGTTGGCATGGCCATCCCCCTTGGTGGGTGATTTCTTACTGTCTGTCTGTCTCTGGCAAGGATACATGCCCTAAGGCAAAAAAAAGTAAATAAATAAAGGACTTTATTTCTGAATAATTATGAAAATCAGGGGCAAACCTCCTCACTCTCCTTACCTCCTAGATACACACAGTTTGAAAGCACTGTATATTTTACAAAAGTTCTAGGCGAGATACTATGCCGGAAAATACGAAAATAAACAGTCCTAATATCAAAGAATTTCCTATTTCATAAGCTGAGAGATGTGTGTGTGTGTGTGTGTGTGTGTGTGTGTATAAAACTGTCTACATCTGAAAACTTATGAAGAAATGTACATAACAGCTGAACAAGTTACTTACCTTTTCCTAGAGAGCTTGACACAATCAACAGACACTTAAGGTATTTAAGAACTAGAAAGCAACCAAACCTACTGCTAAATAAAGTTAAAAATTCTTCCCTCTCAATCTCTCCTATATTATAATCAGGACAGAACCAAGTAAGTCATTTTAAGTCACCTTGGTTGTAAAAATTTAAGTCACCTTGTTTGTAAAAAATGAGGTAGGAACACTTCTCCTGTTCTACTTTCAAGTCATTAATTCATGTACTGAGTCCCTATTTTGTACCAGGCACTGTAAAAGAGAACTAGAACTAAAGGCATCTTGTCCAACCAATTAAACAAAATATAAAACTGGGAGATGGGCTCTTACAGTTCATAAATCTATAACCCTCATATAATTTTGTTTTAAAATATACTTAGGTAGAATATTTTAAAATGTGAAGTAAAATTTTTACAATCCTATGTCCATCCACCTTTTAAACAATCAAAAGCATTTCCTGCCTTAGCATGCACTACAGCCACACCGGTAATAGCCGCTGGTGCCAGCATTTTATCCATTACCCTTGCTTGGGTATACAGCAATCTTCATGAACCTTGAAGTACACACAATGCTGCTTTTACTTTATCATCATCTGGCTAACGATTCAGAGTTCTTTTCTCTAAATTAATAGTAATATGTATCATAAATACGTATCATGATTTGGCTTTCTTCATAGCATTTTATCACATCTAACTTCTATTCCAATATAACTTCTCAGATGTATTTTTTTTTTAATTTTTATTTTCTACCTTAATTCACTATACACCATCACAACCCACCAATAAATTTTCCATCCAAAATACACTGTGTACTGGTTCAATCAAGCACATCAACATACACGTTCTCAGCAAGTAATTTTCCAATTCTTACATCCTGCATACCTTGCCCTTTGTCTTGCCATCCCTGATTCCCCATCCCCCACCCTCTGCCATGTCCCATCTTCCTCCTCCTTTGTCCCTGGCATCCATGATTGCCCTCCATGCCTTCTGCCCCCTCCCATTCAATTGTTCTGCCAATGAACTCAATTAGTCTAAATATATCCAATAGCTAGCACAGCTGACACTTACCTATACATGTACCCAAATCTGACCCTAGGCATAAACCCCAGTGAGTAGAATGAACATACTATAAAGTAGTACCCAGCT
>NW_006159803.1:4971891-4978198 GCF_000334495.1 Tupaia belangeri chinensis | reverse complement strand
AAGTCCCGCCGCTGGTCGCAGCCATGGCGCGGGGCCGGGGGACGCAGGGCCCGCCGACGCAGGGCCCGCCTCCCACCAACGCCTCAGATGTATTTTTCATCATTAGCACTTAATGGTTGGCTGAAATTGCTGTAGGTTTTAAAACTGATCTAAAATTTTAACCAGTTTAGGGAACCAGCAGTTAGCGTAATGGCTATGTCGTTGGACTCCCACATAGTCGACCGCAGTTCGTGTCCTGGACGCAGTGGCTTAAAACTCACGCCGGGCACGTGTGCGTGCGTGCCCAAGATCCCAAGAGGAGAATGGAGAAGGGATTGCGGCGTGACCATGCCCCCTGGGGGGTGATTTCTCGCTTTCTGTCTCTTTGTCTCTCTCTGCCTGTCTGGCGAGCGTACGCGCCCTATAGCGAAAACCTCTCAAAAAAAAAAAAAAAGTTTGAACTGGTTTAAAATAGTGGCATGATAGTCTAAAAAATCCTTACAGATACCCAGAAGTCTGTAAACTGGGGTCATGTGACACTGAGGAAGGTTGACAAGTGTGTTTACTTACTTCAGGGGCACCACTTAAGTGACACCAACAAACATCAAGCTCACAATTCACACAGCCTGCTGGCATGAAATCATGATTCCTGACAACAGCTTTGGTTTTCACAATACTTCTGATTTTGCTACAATAAATCTTAACACTGTCAATTGGACAATTTCCAATTTGTACAATACGAAATTACTAAAAATAGTAAGGCATGGTTACTGATCAATATTAAAGTTGGTAATTAATAAAACTTCCCCTGAACTGAGTTACCTTTACACCAAACAAACAAAAACAGGAATAATGATAATAATACCTTGAGCAAACCCTCAGAAACTCCTGCCATAAAGTTCATTCCCAGTGAAAGCTACGTGCAGACTATTGCTTCTTTCCTTTCATGCAATCTGAGTGCTCACTAACAAGATGGCCTTGTGTGTGCATCTTATATGATACTAATATAAGATATGATACTAATATATTAGTATCATATAAGATGTACATCATTTACTGTGATGCTGACAAGCCAGCCCACCCCCACATCTAACCCCTCCCCAAACTAGAAAACAGCTGAGTAATATATATAAGAATGGTAAAATTATGCATAAACACAGAGATTACATTTCTATAGTAAAGACTGATCTAGCATAGTCAGAAAGGCACCAGACCACAGGAGTTATCACATGTGACAAGAGTAAGGACAGATCCCTATGAACATTATCAGATCTTCCAGTATGAATAATTTCCTTTAAAACAGGGCATATGAACAAAACAGGAAAAAGTCTGAGATAAAAAGCTAGGTAAAAGTAATCGCAGATGTGTAACTGCCCCCTAGTGATGAATTATTACAACAAAGTTTGTCTTATTTATTTTATTTTTCTTAAGATTTTTGCCATAGGATGCATGTGCTTGCTAGAGAGAGACAGTGTGAGGGAAACTGAGAAATCAGTATCTCCCCATAGAGGCATGGCCACACCACAATCCTTTCTCCTTCATCCTTCTGGGATTTGGGGCACAAATACACGTGTCTGGTATGATTTTTCAAGCCAACATGTCTGGGACTCCAAACTACAGTCAGCCATGTTAAAGTCCAGCACTTTAACTGTCATGCTTCCCACTGGCCCCTAAATTGACTGCATCATCCTAAAGATCTGTTAATATACAAGTTGGCAATAAGAATATTTATAAATTTGTGTTGCTCCAAAATTTACAATTTTTCATTTTTATTCATGTATTCACTCATTACTTCACACACTGTGGAATTAACCAGAATGATTTCCTCTCTCATCACAAGGAGAGAGATACACAAGCAAACGAAGGAAAACATCATTACTCAATTGTGGCAAATGTTAGCAAAGACATCAGCAGGATGCTGTGATGCAGGGTAATAGTTCAGGGTTCCAAGAAACACCTGACTCTGGATCAGGAGGCTGGGCAAAAGCTGGCTAAGGAAGTCTCATATGAACTGAGACTTCATGGGTGAAAAGCAGTATATCAGGGTTTCTGAGATGGGGAAAAAGGAAAGTGTGCCAGGTAGAGGGGACAGTGTCATAAAGCCTCAAAGGAAGAAATACTGGGTGAGCTCAAGCCTTACAGAAAGCAAGGAAGGCTCAAATGAGAGAAAGAACAATGAGAAGCCGGGAGCAGAACAGATAGGGCTGGATAATGCGGTCTTTTAGGGCTAGCCATGAAATCTGGATTTTATCCGAGGTGCAGTGGGAAGCAACTCATTGTTATGTATCATAAAACTGACACACCTGATGTGTGTTGACAGATACCCTCAGCTGTTCAGCTCACACACAGAAGCAGCAGGTTAGCCCAGCTCCACGTATACTGGACTGGACAGCCCTGAGTAGGAACTGCAGGGATGGGGCAAGTGGAACACACCGGAAGCACTGAAGGCCCATCTCTGAGGCACAACTGACAGGAGCTGCTCTTAGACTGGATATCAGGGATGGGGCAGATGAAGAAGAAAAGATACTCTTGGTATTAGCTTATGAAACTGAGAGTGTTTACTACTAAGACAGAAGATTCAAGGAAGGACAGGTTTCCATGGAAAAAACAACAACAAAAGCCTCAAAAGTGGTTGAGTTACAATACCTTTAAGATTTCTAAGAAGCAATATAAAGGAAAATGGCTGTGAGTTGAGGACTCAAAGAAGTAGTTTGAGTTAAGGATACAAATTTACTAGTTTATTCACATCTAGATAGGACTTAAGGTGACCTAAGGACAAAGTAGAAAGAGACTACCTGGTGGGGCCAGTAGGTGGTGTATGGTTAGGGTACTGAACTCCCACAGGGTCGACCTTAGTCTGAGTCCTGGACCTGGTAGCTTCCTTTCATTTTCTCTCTCTCTCTGCTGAATAAATAAGTAATGAGTGAATGAATAAATGAATACATACATAAAATTGAATAAATAATTCTTTTAAAAAAAAGGAAAGAAACTACTTGGTCAGCCACATTTGGGATACGGTGCGCATCATCTGTGGGTACAGTTTATGACAAGGGCGATATTTACAGGGCCTCCTCTATTGGGCTTTAGGAACGAATGCTACAATACCCTCTTTATAAAGATAACAGTTCAGATTTCTTGCTCTTATTTCTCTCATTTTTACTCTATTAAGCAGCTTAGATTAACTCTACCTTTTTGTGAACCTAATTTAGCTTTTCTCAAGCTTGCTTTAATATATCAAAGATTTCTGGATGTGGCAGGATACTTGATCTTTAAAGCTTCTCTTTTAAGTCTGAAAATATGAATTTCTATGACTCCAGCAAGATTCCTATTAAACTAGTAAGGACTATGTTGTTCATTAAATCTGCTATATTCCTAAGGTATTAAAAAAAAAAAATTGAGCCAGCTAGGTGGTGTGGTGGTTAAGGTGGCTGGATCCCACATAGCTGACTGCACGGCTCAAGTCCTGGACCTGACAGCTTAAGATAGACATTCAGGTGTGTTTCTGTGCATGCCTAAAATCATGAGAGGAGACTGGAGAAGATATTGCGGCATGGTCATCCCCTCCAGGAGATAGATGCTTTCTCACTTTTCCTTCTCTCTCTCTGTCTCTTTTTAGCAAGCACACACACCCTGTAACAATTTTTTTTTTATAAAGAAAAAAAAAAACGATGATTTTAGTGATTATCTCTGTATGATAACATTACGGGAAGTTTTGATTTTTTTTTTTTTTTGGAGAGGTTTTCGCTATAGGGTGTGTGTGCTCACCAGACAGACAGAGACATAGAGACAGAAAGCAAGAAATCACCCCCCAGGGGGAATGGTCACGCCGCAATCCCTTCTCCTCCATTCTCTTCTTGGGATCTTGGGCACGCACGCACACGCGACCAGTGTGAGTTTTAAGCCACCGGGTCCGGGACGCAAACCGCGGTTGACTACGTGGGAGTCCAGCAACATAGCCATTACGCTAACTGCTGGTTCCCAGTTTTCATTTATTTTTAATATATTTTTAAAATTTACAATAAAAAATAAACCTGTATTAATATCTATGTAAATAGTAATACCTAATAGTTACTTGCTAATTGCTCAGGTTCTCACTTGATTTTTATAGCAAACTTATGAGGTAGATAGATATTAGTATCATCCCAGATTTACAAATGAGAAGACAAAGTGTGAACAGGTTAAGTGGTTAACCTGGCCCAAGCTCACAATGCTGGCAAAGTGATAGATCTGGCAAACAAACCCCAGGCAAGAAGACACTCCATCACTCCTAACTACTCCAACCAATGGCTTTCAGAAAAAAATTTATTTATGGCTCACAGTATGAATTCCATTTTACATCATGAACTGGTACACATGTACTTTGTAAAATAACTAGCCAAATATTTAATGAAATAATAATCTTGTAAAAGACAGTGGTTTTTTTAAATATATGTTCTGTGCTTTTTGATTTCTTTAAAATACTAGTTGGAAGGGCCAGTAGGTAATTATAATGACTATGTCTCTGGACTCCTGCTGGACTCCCACGTGGCAAATCATAGTTCGAGTCCCAGACTCAGTGGCTTGAAACTCACCCCTGGTGCATGTGCGTGTGTGTGCCCAAGATCCCAGTAGGAGAATGAAGAAGACTGTGGTGTCATCATCCTTATTGGAGGGTGATTTCTCATTTTCCCTCTCACTGTCTCTGTCTGTCTCTCTCTCCAGAGAGCACATGAGCCCTATGACAAAAACCTCTAAAAAATAATAAATTAGTTGGGAGCTACAAAACTGATTTCATAACCTAGGAATGGTTGCCGCCTGCAGTTTCAAACACTCTGTATTGCAATACACAGTCACAAAAACGATGAGGGAAAAAATATTTTTAAAAATATAAAAGAAGACTGATTCTACAGCATAGTGGTTAAGTGTACAGGAAGCCAGAGCCCATATAGCCAGCAAGGGTTCAAGTCCCATCCCTGGCTGCTTGAAAAAACTGGCTGTGTGTATATAAGCATATGCTCAGAATGCAGACAGGATGGAGAATTGAGGGGAGAAAAGGATTGCAGTGTTACAGGTCCCCAGTAGGGGTGCCTTTTCTCTCTCCCCCTCTACACACATGCCTCTTGTATTAAAAATAAATAAAAAGATGCTTTCGAATATTAAGACCACAATACAATAAAGTATTATATATTATCTTGAGAAAATGTAGTTTCTATAAAATAGAGGTTGAAAGCTGTTTACACAGAGCAAGCACATAGTATGTAGTTACAGCATTGGACTCTCACATGGCTGACCGTGTTTCAAGTTCCAGATCCAATAGCTTGAAACACATGTGCCTGCATGCCCAAAATCCCAGAAGCAGAATGGAGAAAAAGGGAATGAAGCATGGACATCCCCCCGGGGAGTGATTTCTCACTTTCCCTGTCACTGTCTCTTTCTCCAGCAAACACACACCCTATGGCAAAAACCTTAAAGAAAAAAGAAAAAAAAGAAAGAAAGTTGTTTAAAATAGTTTAACTTTCATCTTCATGATTTTTTTTGTCAATAGTACATTTAAGGAGCTTTTGCAAACCAATAAAAATAAACAATATCCCATAAGAAATATAGTTTAAAAATGTGAGCACATACTTTACAAGACAAACTTACTAAGTAATTCCATCCTTAGGAATTTATTGCAGGAAAAGTATAAAATACAAACAAAGTAAAATATTTCTGAGGGTTCTCTCCTTTATGTTATTTATAATGACTGAAAACTGAAAGCCATCCAAATGTCCAGAGAGGATAGATTAAATTAATCCTGGCATAACCATATAATAGAAAAGTATGTAACCATGTAAAGTAATGTTTACACACACAAAAAAAATAGATAGAATAATGAGATATTCTCTCATGTTATGTTAAATAAGGGAAATGGCACTTTAAATCATCACTTTAATACAAGCAATGCTAGTTCTAAAATCTTCCATAATTCAAAACTCAAATGAAGATCAATTTTCTTATAGAAATAAATGCAAAGAGAGGTGAGGCAGGGGTATAGATACATTTTCATACATGTAAATATCAGCCATTGCAAATCAAGGCACATTATCTACAACTATATCACCAATATTGTGTTCTATTATCCCTCCCAAGTGATATCTATAAACTTAAAAATATTCCTATGCATGTCTTTTTAAAATATTATTTTCAGGGGGGACCAGCAGGTGACATGGTGGTTAAGAGGCTTGACACTCCCATATGGCCAACCAAGGTTTGAGTCCTGGATCTGGTGGCTTGCTTTCTCCAAAATTTCTTTCTCTCTCTTCCTGTCTCTCTGGTCAAAATGTTTAAAAAAAAAAAAAAAGAGTAAATA
>NW_006159803.1:4962943-4971860 GCF_000334495.1 Tupaia belangeri chinensis | reverse complement strand
AGTTCAAGTCCTGGACCTTGTGGCTTGCTTTCTCACTTTCCTTCTCTCTCTCCCCAGTCAAATTTAAAAATATTAATAATAAATTAAATTATTCTTTTTTTTAAAAAATCGTATTTTCGGGGTCATCCCAAAGTGACTGATTTAGGGATGTATTTCAGCACCACACCATCACTAAAAGACGGTTTAGCTAACACTGCTATGAGATATTAAGATTTAAGTTTTTTCTAACAGCATAACTGTCACAACTCCCAGGTCACACAAACAAGAGCCCGGTTCACCAACTCCTGTCAAAGATCGGGAAACACTGGACCATCAAAGAAGTCATGATGTACTTTTCTATGTTCTTTCATGAAAAAATGTGTCACGACTTTTCCAATGACCCAATATTTCTATCACCTAAAGTGGCTTCCCAACATATGGCATTAGCACAAATATGGTTTATAACTCACAACAGTCAAGCTTCAAAATTAAGCAAATCTCATGACATTTTAAAAATGTGGACAGATTCCACAATTTCAAAGTTTATAATAAAAAACATTTTTATATTGACTTTATTTTATGTAATTCATATTTGCATAAAATGTAGTTATAGGGAGCAAAGAAATAATCGATAATATTGATTTTATGTACTTTTAAAATGTTTTTTCCAAAATTCTCTATGACTTTTTTTGTTGTTGTTCTTTTATTAGTTTAGCTATAGGGTGCATGTGCTCGCAGAGAGAGAAAGGAAAGTGGGAAATCACTTCCCAGTGATTGCCATGCCGCGATCCCTTCTCCTCCATTCTCCTCTCGGGATTCTGGGCACACACACACCTGGCGTGATGTTCAAGCCTCTGGCCGGACTTGAAAGGTCTGGAATTCAAACCACACAAGCAGCCATGTGGGATCCGGGTGCCTTAACCTCCACGCCACCTGATGCCCCAAATATGTACTGATTTTCAATCAGATAAAAAAAGTTACTTTCTGGGGCTAGCAACTGATGTGTAGGTGAAGGCACTGGATTCCACATGGCCAACTATGAGATTCAAGTCCTGGACCCAGCAGCTTAAAAAAAATAGGCCAGGCATGTGTGTATACATGCCCCAAATCCCAAGAGAATGGAGATAGAAGGGAATGCAGCACGCCCATCCCCCTGGGGAGTGATTTCTCACTTTCCCCTCTCTTTCTCTCTCTAGTAAGCACATACACCCTATGGAAAAAATCTGAAGAGAAAAAAAAAAGAATTTTACTTTCAGCATTATACAAATTTTTTATTTTTTAAAATTACATTTAAACACCATACATCTTTACAGCACATAAAATGTTTTTTTCCCAGCGTGGCTACAGTGCATATTGGTCAAGTCAAAGATATTACCATATACATTTTCATAACGGGTAACTTTTCATTTTTGTGTCTGATAAATGACTTTGCTCACTGTAGTGATACACATAAGGTCTGCCACTTCAACTATTCATAGTGTGCAATATAGTGGCATTAGTATATTCACTGTGTTGTGTAATCATTACCATTTCCAGGAATTTTTTTGTCATCTCAAACAGAAACTCTGTACCCATTAAACATTAACTCCTCATTTCTCCTTTCTCCAGTCTCTAGCAATCTCAATTCTACTTTCGATCTCTATGAACTTGAACCTACTTCTGTAGGTACTTCTTGTCAGTGTTCCTCCTTCAGTGTCTGGTTTATTTTAGTTAGCATAAAGTTTTCAAGGTCCATCCATGTTGCAGTATGTATCAGAGTTTCATTCCTTTCTATAGCTGAAAAATACTTCATTGTATTAATATACCATATTTTGTTTATCCTTCATCTTTTGCTATACACTTGCATAGGTTCTGCCTTTTGGCTATTATAAATAATGCTATGAAAATGGACAGGTAAGCGTTGAATCCCTGTTTTCAATTTTTCTGAGTATATACCATGGAGTAAAGCTGCAGAATCACATGGTAATTCGGTATTTAACTTTTTGAGGACCCTCCAAACTGTTTCCCATAGTAGCTGCACCATTTTACATTCCCATTGGCCATACACAAGGGTTCCCATTTCTCCCCATCCTTCCCAATTTGTTTACCCCCCTTTTTTGGTAATAACCATCTTAACAGGTGTGAAGTAGTATCTTGTTGTGTATCAGGATTATTTTCATGGGATAAAGTACACTAATGTAAATATTTACAACACTTCCCAAGTGCCTGATACTATTCTGAACACATTTATTAATTAATTCTTACAAGAGCCATAAGAGAATTGTTACCCTAATTTGACACATAACAAAAGTGAGGCAGAGGTAAAGATGGTAACTAAAAGTCACAGGGCATTAAAATAGTAAAGTCACTACAGAAAAACAAAAAGTTAAAATAAAAAGAGAAATGGAAAGAAGATGAAAACTCCAAAATCAAATAATCAATATTAAACCAGATACCTCTTCTAGTATTTTTTCAATGCATTCTGAAACAATGAAAGCAACTAAATACATTGTGTTTTCATTTATAATCATCTACCTATGTTATTATAAATTCATTGTGAACATTATTCATAATGGATGTATATTGTCCTTTAATTTAGAAATTCTATCATGGATCTAAACATTTCTACTGTTAGACATTTAAGCTGTCTCCTCTAAATGTTTTCTTAAAGGCATTTTTAAAATAGGGAATACATTTACATTGTTAAAAAAAGGTCCAGCCCCAAGGCCCAGTGGTTACAGGGAGGTGGGTCCCACGTTTGACTGTACTACTATTCAAATCCCAGTGTCAGTGGTTTAAAAAACTAATGAAGTGCATGCCCCAAGTCCAGATACAATGGAGAAATGGAAGAGAAGGGATTGCAGCATGACCACACCCCTCTGAGGAGTGCTTTCTCCCTCTCCCCTCCTCTCTCTCGGGCAACCATACATGCCCTCTGACAAAATTTTAAAAACTTTTCAATTTAAAAATCAAAAAAATTTTAATAAAAAAAGTTAAAAATAAATAAATAAGTTGGAACCAGACAGTGGTATAGAAGTAATGTGATATTCTGGGAAATTTACCCACATGGGAAAGTTCCAGGTTCATATCCAGAGATGTCCCTGAATGCATCTGGCACACATGTGCCCCTGATATGGAGCTGGCTAAGTAAGGCTGGGGCAGACTGAGACACTATTAAAGGTACCTGCCTCTTTCTCTGTCTCTATTGCTCATGGAGTTAAGAAATAAAATATTAGGTCATCAGGAAAGTAGTAACATATTTTTCTATGGTTTTCTATGCAAAAATGCATTAAGACTTTGCCAACAACCCAAAACTTTAAAAAGTAAAAAAAAAAAAAAACAAAAAAAAACAAACAAACAAAAAAAAACTGAGCCAATAGGACTTCCACCCTCTGCTGAGGTACTTAGTATATTGACTGTACACACCTTTGACTTTCAGCTCATATGTCTGTGTTAGCCTTCACTTCCCACTTATGGAGATCTCAGTCAGCTGGAGATGAGAGACTGGGGCCTTCTCAGGTCTATCCTGGACATGCACATATTTCTACGCAAGTACCTGGCCTTCTAGATCCCACAGCATTTCAAAGCCTGCTCTAGATAGTTCAGTCCCCAGATTTACTTTTAAGTTTTTGGCTAAGTTCTTGTGTGCCCCAACTGGTATCACAGACTTGAGAAACTAAAATGCTCATCAATTACAGCTGATAAATTTTAGACACTTGCTCTGTGGCTAGAGCCTTTCCCACAAAGCAACCTCTGAGGCAGGTCAAGTAACCACTGCCTAGAATGGAGCTTTTCCAAGAAGCTGTGAGACAGCCAAACGGTGACAGTGTTCTGGTGATGAGACTTCTGGAGTAACTCAACCCCATTCTGCCTTTCTAAAAGCTCTAAGTCTGCTGGTTTTCACAGCCATTGTAGTTACAAGGTTGGTGATTTTCAAAGTTATTGTGGCTAAGGGTGGAAGGGTAATGAGAGTAGGCCAAATAGAGATGCCCAAATCCTATAGTTCTTACACCAAGATGAGCACTATGCCAAGCACTTCACTTATGATATCCCATTCAATCTTCGGCAACCCTAGGAGGTTAGTACTGGGTGCCAAGTCATGACTTTTTTTTTTTATGTTTTTCTGTACAAAAATGCATCATGACTTTTCCAATGACCCAATAACTGGCCCTCTTTTAAAGAACAGGAAGCTGAGACATAAAGAAGTTAAAGTAGCTTGCCCCATGGTGTCATGGCTGGTACATTATGTTGGTTTATGAACTATAATCTGATTCCAGAGCCTACTCTCAATTACTGTGCAATGTACTACCACCTTCCGTTTGTGAAAGAATAATTCCATGAGACTCAGTTAAAAGTATGACTAAACTCATGAGGTTATTAGTAAGTTTAACAGAATATACAGTATATATAAATTACCAATGAGCCCTTAATCATGGTATGGATCTGGAGTTTTCTAAAAACTTTCTAAAAATATACCTGAGACATTTCCTTCTCTCCCTGTACACTGGGTGAATCACAGATGTCTGCACATTTAAAGGTTCTGTAAAGTGATTCTATAACTCAGCTTTAATAGTTTACCTATCAAGCTATTGGTTAAAATCCTTCAAAGAAAAACAGAAAGTGGAAACCTATCCAAAAATTTCACTTACGAATTTTAAGAATTGTTCTATACTCACCAAAACCATCAATATCTAGATTATTTTCAACCACAACATCTAGCAGAGTGTCACCAACTTTTCCTTTGGTTGTTAATGTTTCACCGTCACGGTTTATAAAGTGGATTGTTATTTTATCTTCTGAGCTGGAAAAGGAAGCAGTCCGTTAGTATTCTCAGTAATTTCAAAATATAATTGAAAATAACCCATTTTAAAAACCCATAAGGTCAAAGTGACAGCATGCACACACGTGTTATGTATATGAATATACTTTTAGAGTAATTACTTTTTGAAGTTTATTTGAAAAGAAAACACAAATCAAAGGCCAATCTACTACTATCTCTACCCCCTACCGGGTACCAAGTTCTTCCACCTTAAAGGAAATGGGATCTACTGCCTGGTCAAAGCCATCTGGTAGGCTATACTACAAGTCTCCCAGTGGTCACAGTTACGGTGAAAACATTTGGCAATTATTATCGCTGGGGATGTCTATCTGCTCTCACACAGCTCTCGAAAGTCTTTAAGAATGTGTCCCTAAAAGACACCACCAGGGTTGTGGTGTGCTTTAAAAATGCAAATCATTCTCAGGCACGTGTGCGTGCCTGCCCAAGATCCGGAGAGGAGAATGGAGGAGAAGGGATTGCTGCGTGGCCATCCCCCCTGGGGGGTGATTTCTCACTTTCTGTCTCTCTGTCTGTCTCTGTCTGGCGAGCGCACGAGCCCTATAGTGGAAAAAACCTCTCCAAAAAAAAAATGCAAATCACTCTGCTATCAGCGTAGTGGACAACCGCTGTGCAGGTACCTGATAGGATGCTGTTGCTGAGAGGCAGCAGCAGGATTATTTTCCAAGTACCTCATTTCAGTACACATTGTATACTCAAAAACCAAAAGGAGTAGAAAAGATTTTTATTAGTTTGCTTGAATTTGTAGATAATATCTTATCAGCTAAGAGACTTAAATTTCTCTCCCTTCTCACAAACATCACTCCAAAATTTGAGGGGAAAAAATTACACTAGCAACTATTTCCCTATCTTCTACCACTGGTCATTTTTTTTTTACCTTACAATTAATGTAGTATAACTTAAAATAATTAGTTGTAATTTACACTGCTACCAGAGAGGGTAACCGTCCCACAAAGAAAACTTTGTTTAGTATTACTATAACATAAATAATTTCGGAGCTATAAACACCTCGAGAATTACTTCCAATTACTTCATTTCACAAATGAGGCCACTGGAGCTCCCCAATGACCCCTCTGATATTACAACACTAGGAAAAGAAGGATTCTACTAATTAAAAAATTGGGGCCAGCAGATGGCCGACGGTTAGGTCACTGGACTCCCACACGGCCGACAGCAGTTCAAGTCCCAGACTCAGTGGCTTGAAAATCATACCCGGCACATGTGCATGCATACCCAAGATCCCAATGGGAGAAAAATAGAGAAAAAGGGATTGTGGTGTGGCTACCTCCCATCCGGGGGGGATTCCTCACTTTCCCTCTCACTGCCTCTGTCTGTCTCTCCAGTGATCATACATACTCTAAGGAAAAAAACCTCTTTAAAAAAATATTCATTACAAGTAGGTTTGTATGCATGTATCAGTGTCCCCCCAAACATCTTTTGCTCTCCAACTTTTCACAGAAAAAAAAAAAGGCCTTAAAAACAAATATTCCCAAACACTATTAATCATTTTCAACTAGACAACTGTCATTTTTTTGAGGGTGGAATGACTGAGAATGAAGACTACTCTAGAAGCTAGGAAACCACTGTGGAGGTTATTAAACTAAGCAAGGATGAAAAAGACACGTTAAGAGAGATTCAAGAGGTAGAATTACAATTTTTGGTTATCATCTAGATAGCCAAATTGAGAGAGGGGATAAGCAACATTGAGTTATTCAGCTTGGGACAATAGGTGGCATGGTTTTTACCTGGGAGAGGAGTAGAAGGAGCTCTGGGGAAGATGGAAATGAGTTCCAGTTTAGACCTACTTGATTTAATTGTGGAAAAAAACAGATGAGAATGGCTGGAAACCAAATGAAACTATGGATCTGAGTGCAGCAGAGAAGGTAGAGATTGGATATCATCAACAAACATTTGGTAGCTAAAGTTACAACAACTACAATAAAAAGAATTCCATAATCTGTACACACTACTTGAAAATCAGAGGTGCTAGGCTTGCTGTTCTTCTAGGGCACCAAAGCTAAGCTTATTGCAAAGAAATGTGAAATCTTTTACATCAGCTTCCTCTTCTGTAAACTTAGGATAACACTGATTTTGCCGATCTGACAATGTATGCAAAATACCTAACATATAGAACTGAACAAATACCAATTAATAACTTTTATCTAATGCCTGACCAGCAGCTCTGTCTTCCAGGCATTCAGCCCCAAGAAAAACTGCAGAGTAGGAGTATAAGTAGGTTTACTGAAGGATAAGAAAGGAAGCAGAAATGTGAGGAAAAGTAATTCGCAATTGAAAGAACATAGAACTTAAAAATCAGAAGACTTACATTTCAGTCCTAATCCCAACGCACACCTATTAAATGATCACAAGAAAGCTACCAACAACTTGCGGGTAAAAGGGGGATAACAGTTACTCCACAGCTACAAATTAAAGAATTAAATGATAAAAACAGAGGATTAAAGCAAAGTTTGTGGAAATACTCTGATCCTTAAAGCATTATAAACATGTTCTTTAGCCAGGTGACTTTATCCACTCACTCACTATTAACGATTAGTGTTGGTGGGCTTGGTAACTATTCCCAAGAAGACTCCAAGTCAAAGCACTGGGAAATAAATACAATGGTTCTAAACCTTCCATCATTACCAACATCGGCCACCACCATAACTGATTTTTTCACTTGTTATCCTTTACTACCTTTACCATTTATCATCTCTTTACCATTAATTCTGTTCAACCACATTTTAATAAAGCTGTCAAGGTTACCGTGCTACAGTTCTTAGCAGGCTTCTAAGGAAAGGAAGCTATAGCTGCTGATGCCAACCCTTTAGGATATCTATACCACAAACAGGGAGCGTGGGTTTCCAGTGCAGGGCTTCCTACTACAGTCCCCTCAACTCTCCCAAATGAGTGTACTATCACTCATCACTGAAGAAAGATCAGCTGTAATGGTGCTCAAAACACAAATAGTCCTAGTTCTGGCATCTGGTTAATATGACAGTTTTATTCCATTTGTCTATCCTCCCTACTTCATAGCATTATCTTAAAGAGTCAAGTGAAATAACTTATGTGAATGCCCTTTGCAACCTACATCACTGTGAAATATAAAGTACTGAGCCAGGCAGTGACATGGTGATGAAAGCAGCTAGATCCCAGATCCTATGTGACGAACTGACTGGGTTGAATCCCAGACTCGGTGGCTTAAGAAACACACTCGGCATGTGCGTATGCGTGCCCTAAATCCCAAAAGGGAGAATGGAGGAAAACAGATTGTGACATGATCAGCCTCATGGGGGCGGGGGGAGGGATGCTTTCTCACTTTCCCTCTCCTTCCATCTCTCACTGGCAAGTTCGTGCACCTTCTGGCAAAAATAAAATCCTGTGTCAGAAAATTTAAAGGAGTTTTCTGGACTCAAGAACTCATAGTTTATCCCAATGTTAAAACTCAAAGTCAGAACTATGGCTTCTATAACTGCTCTGTCCAATCAAACTTTGCAGTAATGAAGATGTTTTATACTTGCAATGTCCAATATGTGGCTACTAGCCACCTGAGGCTGCTAAGTACCTAAAAGGCGATTAGTGTAGCTGGGAGAGTAAATTTTTTATTTTTTATTTTTATTATTTTTTTTTGGAGGTTTTTGCTATAGGGCACGTGCACTCGCCAGAGAGATAGAGAGACAGAAAGCGAGAAATCACCCCCCAGAGGGGATGGCCAAGCCACAATCCCTTCTCCTCCATTCTCCTCTCGGGATCTTGGGCATGCACACACACATGCTCAGCATGAGTTAAGCCACCGGGTCTAGGACTTGAACCACGGTCGACTACATGGGAGTCCAGTGACAAAGCCATTATGCCATCTGGTGGTCCCGAGTTAAAGTTAATTTTAATTAATTTTAATGATCTTAAACTTCAATGGTTAGTACCTATGGTATCAAACAGCAGAGGTCTTAGATAATAAGAGTTGAAATTCTAGTTGTGGCACCAAAAACTGTGATAGGAAATATAAGGTCATCAGTAGAAATTGTTCCAATAAGGGGAGAAAGCAGGATTATGAAGAAAAAGAACATGGGAACCAGCAGTTAGCGTAATGGCTATGTCACTGGACTCCCACGTAGTCGACCGCGG
>NW_006159803.1:4960079-4962852 GCF_000334495.1 Tupaia belangeri chinensis | reverse complement strand
TGCGGCGTGACCATCCCCCCTGGGGGGTGATTTCTCGCTTTCTGTCTCTATGTCTCTGTCTTTCTGGCAAGCGCACGCGCCCTATAGCGAAAACCTCTCCAAGAAAAGAAAAAGAACAGATGAGCTCCCTGCCTTTAAGATAACTTGAGATCAGCAGACGGCATAATGGTTACATTGTTGGATTTTCACATAGTGAACTACAGTTCAAGTCCCAGACCTGGAAGCTTAAAATTCACACGAGGCATATCGTGTGTGTACCCAAAATCCCGAGGGGAGAAGGGATTGTGCTGTGGCTATCCTCCCAGGGTGTGATTTGTCACTTTCTGTCTGAGGACCACACACACCCTTATAGCAAAAATCTCTCTTTTAAAAAAAGATAACTTGGCATATGGTCTGGCAGGTAGCATGTGGCATGGTGGCGGAGGTGCTGGATTCCAACATGCTCAACCATGGTTCCAATCCTAGACCTGGAAGCTTGCTTTCTCACTTTCTTCTCTCTCTCTCTCTGTCTTTCACTTTCTGGTGAGCACACGTGCCCTAACTCAAATTAACCAATAATCATAATAATAAATAATTCTTCAAAAAAAATTACCTGACATATTCAAACCCAAACAATAAATTTGGGAGATAATTACCATTTATAAAAACATGTTCTCTTGGGACCAGCAGTTAGAGTAATGGCTATGTTGCTAGACTCCCATGTAGTCGACTGCAGTTCGCGTCCTGGACCCAGTGGTTTAAAACTCACACCGGGTGCATGTGCGTGCGTGCCCAAGATCCTGAAAGGAGAATGGAGGAGAAGGGATTGCGGCGTGGTCATCCCCATGGGGAGGAGGGGGGGGGATTTCTCGCTTTCTGTCTGTCTCTCTCTGGCTAGCACTTACGCCCTATAGCAAAAACCTCTCAAAATAAAAAATGTTCTCTTAAACACTAGTTACAGAAATATGTACAAGAGCCACAAGGTCTTCAAAAAGTTCATGAAAGATGCGTATAAGAAAACTATGCACGGATTTTGAAAAGTTCTGCAAGATATACAAAATAAACTTGTAAATTACATTTTTCATGAACTTCTTCAACTCCCCTCTGCATGTCCCGATTTACGCACAATTATTTTTAGGCTTTGTGGATTTTTTTTTGCCATAGTGATTCCGTCACTGCACTTCCATGTGGCCAACCACAGCTCAAGTTCCAGACCAGGGGCTTAAAACTTATGCCAGGGCTGGCAGGTGGCATGGTGTTTAAGGGCACTGGACTCCCACATGGCCGACCGCAGTTCAATACCTGGACCTGGTGGCTTGCTTTCACTTTCCTGTCTCTCTCTTGCTCTGTTCCTCTCCAGTCAAATTAAAAATGAATATAGTTAAATAAAATAATTCTTTAAAAAAAAAAAAAAAAAAAAAAATAAACCTCATTGCAGGCACATATGCAGGTGTGCCCAAGATACCAGGAGGAAAATGGAGAAGGGATCCTGGTGTGGCCATCCGCCCTGGGGGGGGGGTGATCTCTCACTTTCTGTTTCTGTCGTCTCTGTCTCTCCGGAGAGTGCACATACCCTGCAGCAAAATCTCCCCCCCCAAAAAAAATTACTGAGTACCCGCAGGCAACAGGATTAAGAGAAAGAGTTAGGTCCTTATAATAAGAGCTTGAAAATCTACATGTGGCACCAAAAGTATGTGATAGGAAATACAAAGCCGGCAGCAGAAACTTCCAGTGAGGAGAGAGAGCAGGATTATGAAGAAATAGAACAGAAGTGCTGTCTAGTTAAAATAACTCCAGACCAGCAGGTGGCATAAAGGTTATGTCTTTGGATTATGGTCCCTTAGTCTTCGGATCTTATCAAGAAAAAAAAAAAGAAAACAGAAAAGACACAAGAGAAATCCTACGTGTTCCAATTCCTGCTTCCCAATACACTCCATCGGGCTCAAAGGGCTGCTGGGAGACGTGGATTATATAAATCTCCCCCATACTGCTATTCCCTGAAATTATGAATAACCTTTATCTCAAGTGTATCTAAGGTCACTGTCTTTCAAAAACTATGTTCAAGATATCAACTTCAACTCATTCTGGGAAAAATCCTTCACATCTCTTCTAACACTGAACACTGACCCGCTGCTGCTAACAGCCCTCACTATTTGCAGAACACGGAACTCCCTCTACCACCTAAATTTACTTTGCTTATTCAATTAACACCGTTGTTACCCTCCAACGGGGTGAGTGGGGCTTTTAGGGATTGATGAAGTTAGGCAAATTAAAGGCCAAAGCGCAGTTTAAAGTCTGGCCTTATCACTCCAAAGCAGGGGGTGAAAGAGGGCTCAGGGGCAGCAGAGGATAAAGGGGGCGTATCCACGGGCACTCCCCCGGCAAAGAACCTGCACAGTGTTCGACCACGTTTAGGGGAAAGGCCCAGAAAGAAAAGACTGGCAAGTGCCAGGCCGGGACATCAAGATGGGGCACCTTACGAAGGTCACTCAAAGTTCTGTGCACAGCAAAGGTTAGTTCAGACAAACCACGTGGAGAACCAAGGGTCGCCCGACGCCGGGTCTCCTGCCGGGCCCAGAAGGCGCCGAGAAAAGCGCTCCCGGGTCCGCGTCTCGGTTTTCTGCCGCGCACGGTGGTCAGGAGAAGAAACTGCGAGGGAAGCAGGAGCAGCGACTACCTCGAACAGAAGGCGGAGGTCCGGAGAAGGGGACCGGCAGGGCGGGTCGAGGGGCGGCGCTCTGGGAGTGGGTCCAGCACGCAGGCGCCCAGGGGAGGCCGGGGACCAGAAACCCCC
>NW_006159803.1:4928130-4959633 GCF_000334495.1 Tupaia belangeri chinensis | reverse complement strand
AAAGTGAGAAAGCAAGCCATCAGGTCCGGGATTCAAACTGCCATTAGCCATATGGGAGTCCAGCGCCCTTAACCACCACTCACCCCTAACTTGAAGCTTTTCTAGTCTAGAGCCGCGTTCCCAAACTAAATTTTAAAAGATATATGAAAATTGGTTGGAAAGATACAACTTACTGTTAACTGAACCACTCAGCAATTCCCCTGCCCCTCATTAAAAAAATATATATGCATGTTATATATGCATATATTATATTATTATAAAATATAGTTATTATAACATGTCATCATATATATGCATATATATAATATATAAGATTTTATCATCTTGGACCTCCAATTAGAGCAAAGGAGACTTCTGAGCAGTGTCAAACAAGGACAACGGGAAATTTTAGGAATTTAAAAATTTACAGGGCCAGCAGGTGGAATGGTGGTTAAGGTACTAGAATTCCTACATGGCCAACCGCGGTTCGAGTCCCCAACCTGTTGGCTTGCTTTCTCTCTCTCTCTCTCTCTCTGTCTTTCTCTGGCAAAATTCATGTGAAAAAGAAAAGAAAGAAAAGAAAAGAAAGGGAAGGGAAGGGAAGGGAAGAAAAGAAAAGGAAAGAAAAGGAAAGAAAAGGAAAGAAAAGAAAAGAAAAGAAAGAAGATAATTATTTTTTTAAAAAATTATAAGTAGATGGGCCTAGTAGGTCTCATGGTGGTTAAGGCACTGGACAGTCTCAGATGGCCAACCACAGTTCCAGTCCTGGACCTGGTGGCTTGCTTTCTCACTTTCCCTCTCTCTCTTTCTCTCTGGTCAAATTAAAATAAATGAACAAATGAATGAAAATTTTTAAAAAGTTATCAGTAGACATTATACACAGAAATGATTACAACTGGGGCTGGCAAGGTGGTATGCTGGTTAAGGCACTAGAACCCCACATGGATGGTTGCAGTTCAAGTCTCAGACATGGCAGCTTGCTTTCTAGTCAAGTTTTTAAAAAAGAAATAAAATTAAATAATTATTTTTAAAATCATTATGACTGTAAAGTTATAAATTGTTATAATAACGAACAGACTTGTGAGAAGTCCAGCTGGACAGACAGGTAATAATCACAGAGTAACTAAATCCAACCTCATTCTCCTCTCCAGAGAACAGCTAATAAGCTGAAAGACAGAGTTGGGGAAAGGAAGGTGACTTTATTGGATAGACAAACTAGCCAAGAAGATGACAGACTAGTGGCCTAAAGAATCATCTTAAGGAAAAGGGAACAAAAACTTGATTTTTACAGCAAAGGTAAAAGCTGAGTGAGTTGGATAAGAGGTGACAGTCCCTTCTGGACACTGAAGCAGTGAAGTGGATCTCGGTTATTCCTCTTTAGTTATTTCTCTGACCCTAGCTCACTCTGTTTCTACAGCTCTTACAAGAACAAAGGTTATTTCTGTACACCTTCTTACCTCCCTGGGGGTACTGGACATAGCTCATAAGATGCTTCTCCACTGAAGAATGCAGGAGAGGCTATCTGGAGTAAATGATTACTCAGTCTATAGACAAGGCTATGAGCTGAGGCAAACAACTCATGAGCAAGATGCAAGATGGAGTCTCTATGGCTAAGCATTTTTCTTGTTTTGTTTTGTTTTGTTTTTACCAGAAGGCATTAGCACTTCCCAGAGAGAGAATGAGAGAGGTAGAGGGAAAAAGCACTCCACAGTGGGGCATGGTCATGCACAATCACTTATCCATTTCCCCACCCTGTTGAGATTTTCCTGCACACACGCACCCTGCATGCTTTTCAAGTCACTGGTCTGAGATTCCAACCATGCATTCAGCCATGTGGGATCTATCTCTTTTTATCACCAGGCCACAAGGCCAGCTGTGGCTGAGCATTTTTCGTGTTAATTCAGAAGCATTCAGAACTAATCTTGACTGGCAAATACATGGTGGGTGAGCACAGGAAATGTATGAGATTTAACAGGAAACTTTTTTGAACTGAAATTTCTTATTTTTTGAAGAGATATTTTTGCTATAGAGCACACATGCTCGCCAGAGAGAAAGCAAGAAATCACACTCCCCCCCAGGGGGGATGGCCACACCACAATCCCTTCTCCTTCATTCTCCTCTTGGAATTTTGGGCATTCACAAATACGCCCCGATGTAAATTTAAGCTGCCAGGTCTAGGACTCAAACTGGTTGGCAACATGGCAATCCAGCGACATAACCATTCCACCATCTGCTGGTCCCATGAACCAAGATTTCTAAAAGTTTTTTACAACAACCAGAAAAGTGAACTTAAAATATTCTTTTATCATGATTAATATGCTGTTATGGAAAAAGTGTGGGCTTTGAGGTCAGAAATAGCAATATTCAAATCCAAGGTCTACCACTTAGGAGAGCTGAGACCTTGGGTAAATTATTCTTTCAGAGGATGAGTGGCCATAACTCTCAAACAGGATAAGATGTTCCGTCTTTCAGGGTCATTCTGAGGGTTAGGTAAACTAACACTAACACGCAGGACAGTACGTCACAAACCATAAGCAGTGTATCTTCCTAGGTATTCCTCCATAAAAGTATTCTTAAAGCCAAAGTCACGTAGATAGTGCAAATATGCCAAACACAATCAGATGTACTTTACAAAATATTCAGAACAAGAAAGTTTCTATGGACATAACCAAACTCCATAAAAATGTTTTAAAAGGTTTATTCATAGCCAAGTTTGTGAGTAACCATGGCCTGTGAGCACACACTCCGGAAGTCCTGAGAAAGTGTTCTGGGTGGTTTAGATACAACATCAGAAGAGACAATAATGTAAACCCACACATGGAGTTTTCATACTAGCCTAGCCCTGAGTGGCAAAACATCTGGAAGGGGACTTACAGGTGAGTTTGGAAATTCTTAGGTTAGTAATTGGTTTAAAGCTTAAGTCTTTTTCTCAAAAGACTCAGAGTCAGCAGAGAAGAATATCTGAGTTAACTTTAACAGAGATAAGAAAGCCTTGCTATACTTCGTGTGATGTTGAGCCAGTCAGGGTGTAGGGAGTACCTCACAGTCACTGGCCCAAAGCTGTGGTCTGCTTCAGCAAGACTAACCACTTATTAACTACATGGCTATTCTTAGGCCTCTAGGAAAATTTTAGAACAAAGGAAAGTGGTCAATTTTAATTTTCAGAAGTACAGACCTAAGTGTCTCCAGATGATGTATGGTGCATATAGAAACTCATGGCAGAGAAAGGTCAGTGGGCTCCTAATTGCCTCAATCTATGGATAAAGAGAAAGATATTTAAGTTGGAAAGGATATAACAAATCCTGACAAGTAATCGTAAAGAGGTTGTTAGGAAGGAAGGAAGGAAGGAAGGAAGCAAGGAAGGAAGGAAGGAAGGAAAGGAGGAAAGAAAGAACAGATCAACTCTCCAAGGTCAGATGGATGAATTGTAGGAAAAGAACTATGGGGGGGGAAGTGCTGTTCCAGTTCCCTCTCCTCTCAGCTCTCCCATAGGAAATCCAGCTTCAACTCAGCCATGGCACTTACAGCTTTGTTCTGTAGAGTAATTCTTTGTATGTATAGAGTAGGCGTTAATGATTCATTTTGGTGGCCCCAACAGGACCAGATCCTGGGTCTTAAATGTACCTACAGTTCAGTAGGTATTTGTGAATAAATTAATGTTGTCATATGCATGAAGGTTAAAGATAGAAAAAAAATGTCTCCAGATTTTCAAAGGTGGGTGAGGGTCAGTTCCTCAGATTACACATAGCAATATTCAGCAGAATTCCAGGGACGACTTGTAAACTTTTGAAAGATATTTGAAAAGTTTACGGGAAAATATCTATTATGAAAAGCAATGCATGAATTTCAAGTCGTTGGCCCCAAAATAAACCATTGCCCTTCTGTCTTCTGTTGGCTTTCTTCTGAGCCTGTGATGTGCTCCTCTGACTGCAGCTGGCTGCCTCACACAGCCGACTCCCAGGACTCCGTTCAGAATCCTTGAAATCATTCTCTGACACCCACACCTGTGTCCCTTACACACTAAAACCCCTCTGTCGTAGCTGACGATTACATGGTTATGTGCAGATAGGAATGTACGTCAAGTGGCTTACTGGATTTTAGATGCTGTTTCTTTGTTGAGATTACTTTTTTAGGCAATATCCTGTTCCTCAAACGAAATACTAGGTCATCAGGAAAGTCATGACGTATTTTGCTGTTTTTCTGTACAAAAATATCGTGACTTTCCCGCCTACCCAAGAATGATGATCTTTTTTTGTCTATCATTTTAGCCATGACTGCTGAACAAGTCATTCGAGGCTGCAAAATGCTGGTGTTGTAAGCTGATCAATCCTTCTTTTTTTTTTTATGACAAAGAGTCTTTACTTTTAAATGATATCAGTCAGTATACCAAGTAATAACATGTAACAAGTTTGTGAATTCTATATGTAGGTTAGCTACCCCAGTGGTAGAATTTGGAAATTTCAGCAGTCATATTGTCATGTTTTGTTTTCTGTGCCAAATTGATATTTACTAGTAGCTCTTTATTCATACTATCATTATTAATAGAGAAAGGTGGACTGCACGGTGCTCATTCATTTTCCTTAAGTCAGAGAAAAACGGGTCTGAAATTTCATCAACTGTACAAGTTTAGAAATGTAACATGGCATTTTTCATTTTGGAAATCTGGGCCAAACTATTTCTTCCCAAAAGTTTCAAAAGATCCCATTTCACCAAGAATGAAAAAAAAAAAATACACACCCATTGTGTGTATGCATCTGTGTGTAAAAGTTGAGTAAGAGCAGTATTGAGATTTTGCCCTTGCGTAAGAGCAGTATTTTGATTTTCTTACCGATAGCTCGGAAGTCAAGCTTCCGGCCCAGACTGAGCTACCTCAAATGTTCATAAAACCACACGCCGACCTACTGTGCATCTAATTCATCTGAGGTTCGAGCCAGTGGAATATATGGTTTGTGGTGCTACTTATTCATCCCTGACATGTTTCATTTTAATTTTTTTAAGTATAACCATACAATAATGGATTTTCAAGTTCTATGTCCTTGCATAAGATTATTACCTTAGTGCATTGATTCTCCATTTATAACAAAATTATTTTACAGCTCTATAGGTCTGAAATCTTGAAAAGGTCTTACTGGGCTAAAAGGAAGTGTCAGCAGGACCACCCTTTTTTCTGAAGGCTGTAGGAGAGAATTTGTTTCTCAGGTCTTTCAGTCTTTTGGGGGGCTGCTTCCAGTCCTTGGCTTTCTTCCTCCGTCTTCAAAACCAATGCTGCTGGTAGAGCCCTCATCTCACATTTCTCCAGCCTTTCCTTCTAGCGTCATATCCCTTGAAGTGTAGCAGGAAAGCTTCACTACTTTTAGAGACTCACGTGTTCAGTATGGGCCCATCCTGATAATCTAGGATAGTCTCCCATCTCAAGGTCCCTCTCCCTTATCACACTGCAGAATGCCTTTGGTCACGTAAAATTGCAATTCGCAAATTCCAGGAATTAAGGCATGGACATCTGTGGGGACATCATCTGACCTCCTGCACTTCAGTTTAAATATTAAATGGGTCCACCAATAATACTAATCACTAGAGGGTCCTTCCCAGCATCCTACTCTCTGAGCTGCTTTTGATCCCTATTCATTAAGATTTCAATATTTTCCTCAACAGAGATGAACAGATGTGCGTTGTGTCTACCAAGGATACAATATCCAAAGGTTCTGTAATCACAAGAAATTTATTTTATTTTTCTATTAAAAAAAATTGCTATAGGATTCATATGTTTGCCCAAGAAAGACAAAGAAAGAGAGGGATAGTAAAGAAGTACCCCCCCCCCCGTGGGGGATGAGCATACTGCATTCTCTTCTCTGTTCTCCTCTTTGGGAATCTGGGCAAGCATGCACACGTGCCCAGCATGTTTTTCAAACCTCCAAGTCCAGGACTGGAGCCACATAGTCACTAGTCATGTGGGATCCAGTCACCTTAACCACCATGCCAGTGGCTGGTTCAATCACAAGAAATTTCTTACTAACAGAAGAATAAATATAATAGATACCATTTATCAAGTGTTTACCACATGCCAAGCACTTTTCCAACTCCTTCCAATGTTTGGACTTATTTTACCCTCACACAAACCTATAAGGTGGGTGTCAGCATCATTACTATTTTGCTGACAAACAAACTGAGGTACTAAGTGTATTTAAATTAAATGAGCTTTGGGGCATTATCAAAAGAAAACATATTAGATATCCTCAGTATAGTAACTTTTTTTTAAGAGAGATTTTTGCTATAGGACATGTGTCCTCACTGGAGAGACAGAGACAGAGAGACAGAAAGTGAGAAATCACCCTCCAGGAAGAATGGCCACACCACAATCCCTTCTCCTCCATTTTCCTCCTGGGATTTCGGACACACACACAAACATGCCCAACGTGAATTTTAAACCACCAGGTCTGGGACTAGAACTGCGGCTGATGTAACCATTACACCCTCTGCTGGTCCCCAATACAGTAGTTTTAATAACGTAAACACAGTAGATGTAGTACCTAGTCTATACGGCATCCTATTAAAAAAAAAAAAAAGAATTATTCATTTTTAGAGTTGAGGGTACAATACAAAGAAATTCCTACTTTTTGAATTTGAAAGAAATGCTTCTGCGTGTGTGTGTGCGCGCGCGCGTGTGTGTATATATGTCAGGGCGAGAGCGTGAGAGAGCTTAATCAACTTGATATCAGAAGGAATTTCCCCTAGTTCTGTTTTTCATTTTGTTTCTGCCATCTTGCTCTAAGATGTCTGTTTAAGACACTAGGTGTATATTATTTTGCCTTTGGAGCTTATTAATAAGCAGTTATTAACTCAGCATTATGAATATGCAGGCCCTATCAGAGCCCAATAATAATGACAGTTCCATTCATGATGCTGTGGAATAGCTCAAGGTCAGTCCTCAGGAATGCAGCATTTGACCTCTCTGGTTTAAATATTGTGTAATAAGAAAGCAATTGCCAAGTTTCCTTGAATTTGGCTGATGCAGAGCTTTGAGCCACAAAGAAATATTTTTGTTTCAATGTCAATTGTTATTTGCAAGAGTTTCTAAATATTAGTTAACTACAACACTTGAGATTTAGGGGGTGTTATAAAGAATCCATTTCTATCAAAGCTTACCTTTAATTTTGATGGGCCTTTCCACTTCCCAACTCATTTTTTTTTTTTATGAGGAAAGGAGACTTTAATGGCAGTCTTGTGAGATTGGGCATCTGATAGGCAGGCACTCCCAAACTGGTTACAAGTAATTTATCCCCTAGTACGCAAGTCCCGCCCCCAGTTCCTCATTGGCTAAGTACTATGAGTGTACAGTCTTCCCAGACGTTGCCAGCAAGACTCATTACTCCTTTTTAGTTATGAAGGTGAAGGCTGAGGACAAGCCCGCGAAAAGGGCTGGCCAAATATCTTGAGGAGGGAGAAGAACTGGCAAGTGAAAAGGACCAAAGAGCTGGTGACCAGCCACCATTTTGAGAAGTCATTTCTCAAGGTGACTTGTTTTGGGTTGTGTTTGTTCAGTAACTTTCTGGGAATGTGTATTTTCTGGGGTTGTCACATTTGCAAGCTGGTTAAGCAACTTTGGTTAAGCTAGTCTTGAAAATTAATCACTTAAGGTTATTTTTTTGCAAATCCCCTCTTTTTTTTCTTTTTAAGAGTCACTAATTTCATTTTCATTTATATTTTGGTATTTTGGGTTCTTTTCAAATTGTCTTAGTACTTGTTGGCTTTCCTCCTCATAGTCCTTAGCGTCCATCAACATAAAGTTATTTGGGGTATAGGTCATTAGCATTTATTTTTTGTTTGTTTGTTTTAGAGAGGTTTTTGCTATAAGGCATATGCGCTTGCCAGAAAGACAGAGAGAGACAGAGAGATAGAAAGCAATCAACCCCCATGAGGGATGGCCATCCCACAATCCCTTCTCCTCCATTCTCTCGGGATCTTGGGCAAGCACGCACACACGCCCAGCATGAGTTTAAGCCACCGGGTCCAAGACTTGAACCATGGTCAACTACATCGGAATTCAGCAACATAGCCATTACGCTAACTGCTAGTCCCAGCATTTGTTTATTAATTACAGCTTCTATGACCCTCTGTGTTAGGCCTCTGACACAAGCGATATGCAGCACCACACTGCTGTTAAAACTCCATCTACAATTGTGACCACCAGATGGCATAATGGTTATGTCACTGGACTCCCACATAGTTAACCTTGGTTCAAGTCCCAGACCTGGTGGCTTAAAAGAAACACTGGATGAGTGTGCAAAAGAGGAGAATGGAGAAGGGATTGCAGCATGGCCACTCCCCACCCCCCCGGGGGAGAGGGGATTTCTCGCTTTGTGTCTCTCTGTTTCTCTCTCTCGCTCTCTCTCTGACAAACATATGCACCCTACAGCAAAAAAACTCTCTAAAAAAAAAAGGAGGGCCGGCAAGTGGTGTGGTGGTTAAGGACGCCCGGACATGGTGGCTTGCTTTCTCCTTTTCCCTCTATCTCTGTCTCTGTCTCTCTCTCTTGTCAAATTAAGTAATAATAAGTGGAATTAAGATAATTGTTTAATTTAAAAAAAAAAAAAAGGGAGTTCTTTGTGCTCGGGTAAGGAGGACCCTGGCTGTGACCCAAGCAGGCCACGTGGTTAAAATACTGCTTCGGTGGGCGATATTGTACAGGTGCCGAAAAGGGTGTTGGTTGCAGAGATGGTGAAGTGTGGGAAAAAGGGAATGGTGGCAGAAGACAGGGAAGAGCCCAAGACAGAACCAGAGGCCAAGAAGAGTAAGGCTGGAGCAAAGAAAAGTTAGAGAGGCACCAGGAGAGGTCCCAGCCTTGTATGAAGAGCCCCCAGATCAGAAAACCTCCTCCGGTGGCAAATCTGCCACACTGAAGATGTGCTCCTGGAATGTGGATAGTCTTCAAGCCTGGATTAAGAAGGAAGGTTTGGATTGGGTAAAGGAAGAAGCCTCAGATATCCTATGCCTCCAAGAGACCAAATGTTCAGAGAACAAACTACCAGCTGAACTTCGAGAGTTGCCTGGATTATTCCATCAGCACTGGTCGGCTCCTTCAGACAAAGGAGGCTACAGTGGAGTGGGCCTCCTTTCCCGCCAGTGCCCAAAGTCTCCTATGGCATTGGTGAGGAGGAACATGATCAGGAAGTGATCTATGGCTGAATTTGACAAATTTGTGCTGGTAACAGCAGATGTACCTAATGCAGGCCGGGGTCTGGTCTGACTGGAGTACCGGCAGCGCTGGGATGAAGCCTTTTGCAAATGTCTGAAAGGCTTGGCTTTTTGCAAGCCCCTTGTACTTTGTGGGAACCTCAATGTGGCTCATGAAGAAACTGATCTTCACAACCCCAAGGAAAACAAAAAGAATGCTGGCTTTACTCCGCAAGAGTGCCAAAGCTTTGGTGAATTGCTGCAGGCTGTGCCACTGACCAACAGCTTTTGGCATCTCTACCCTGACACGCCCTACGCCTACACCTTCTGGACTTCTATGATGAACGCTCGATCCAAGAACGTTGGTTGGCGCCTTGATTACTTTTTGTTGTCTCAGTCTCTCTTACCTGCATTGTGTGACAGCAAGATCCATTCCAAGGCCCTTGGCAGTGATCACTGCCCCATAACCCTCTACCTAGCACTGTGACATTCCCCCACTCCCAGTCACGTTGAGCTTGGGAAATAAGCCCTCCAAACTAGCATTTCTTCTTCAAAAATGCTAGAGAATTCTATACTGTATTTCTCTTCTATAAAAATATAATCTCCGACCAGGCTCTTGGGACAGACTTGGGTTTCTTTTTGGGGGGAGAGGTTTTTGCTATAGGGCTCATGCACTCGCCGGACAGACAGACACAGAGAGACATAAAGCGAGAAATCACTCCCCAGGGGGGGATGGCCACGCCACAATTCCTTCTCCTCCATTCTCCTCTTGGAATCTTGGGCACACATGCACACAAGCCTGGCATGAGTTTAAGCCACTGGGTCCAAGACTCGAACCGCGGTTGACTACATGGGAGTTCAGCCACATAGCCATTACACTAACTCCTGGTCCCATGACTTCCTTTGAACTATCCACGTGAAAATAAAAAGCCATAGTTTCGGCCTTGGGAAAAAAAAAAAGGAAAAAACTCTAGCTACCAATTATAAGGTAAGTTGGAACCAATACTACCATCCTACCATTTTCCAAATCATCCTTCTAATCAATTAGTAAATGGATCACTAATGCCTGCTTTTTCAGCAGTTCATTTGCCAATGTTGTAAGCCCTTGTAATGCTTTAGTAATGGTTCCATCAGGGCAGTATTATTTGGAATAAAGGTAACATTTCCCTCCTGACATGACACAAACTGCCCCTTTCTTTGCCAGAATCATGTCCAACACGATTCAGTTTTCCTAGGCCATTTGGCTAGTGGCATTCAAGTATCTAGCTACCCCTTGGAGGGCGTCCCTAGAACAGTTAATGAACCTTTGTTGATTGTAATAAATACAATTAATCCAGTGTACGTTTTTGTTGATAGTACACACTACCAGAAGAGCGCTGACTCAAATCCTGCTGCAGCTATTTATGACTTCTGGCCTTGATTTCATTGGGAACTCTCCTCTGGACTCCTGTTAAATCTATGTATATATTACAGTCAAATGAACCCTTTTAGTGCCCTTCACTTTTGATGGTGGACACTATATTTTTAACTGAGGGATGAAATGCCAAAGTAAATGGAATTGTCTAAGAACTAATGCACACATTTCAGTCCAGTTGGACAGCAACAGATTATACAAGTTCCTGTTCCCACAGTTCCATCTTCCCGGGGATGCGCAGGGTGGAATAGTTATAACCTGGCTCACCAGGGACATTCAGGACAGGTGCAAGCCAATACATCTCCTGTGGGTTTATTTCATTCTTCCCCCTGCCTGGAGAGGCAAGAGGGATGATTCCTCACCTCTTTGGAGAAGGGAGGGATTGCCCTTGGGTCTGACCTTCACAGTGCAGGGAAAAGTAACGACAGGCTTCTGCAAGTTTCATTTCCCCATGCACCCCGGTCCTGATATAAAGCCATCATACAGTGCATTCCTGTTGGGTCTGTATTGCAACCGAGAAGTGGAACTACCTGTGCCTGTGGGCATCCACATGTAGCAATTGCTCTTGGTCAATACATGCACAGAAATGTAACCCATTCTACCCAGGCATTTACATGCCCATGGCCTGTCTTAATCTCGAGAGTCTGCCTCAGATCTTTTATTTTAGTTAGTCACCCTCTTGGGGTCTTTCTGGAGAGATTGTATTATTCTTTGGGATCTGAAGTTGTCTTAGAAGTACTTACAGTTTGGTTTTTAATTAGTCAGAGCAAATTGCCTCATGGGATCTCTCCCTGTAATATTCACTCGCGGTTCATGTACTTGGGGTACCACCCTAAGTTCCTGATCTAGAGTGGTTGGGTCAGAAATATAGGGTTACATTTTATGTTTTGACAGGCATCTGATGAAAAGTATGGGGTTACATTTTAGGTTTGAGCAGGCATCTGGTTTTGGCAGGTATCTGCCCTTATAAATGTATAAATGTATTTTACCTTTTTTTTGAGAGAGAGAGAGAGATTTTTGCTATAGGGCATATGCACTCGCTGGAGAGACAGAGAGATAGGAAGTGAGAAATCACCCCTCAGGAGGGGTGGTCACACTGCCATGATCCCTTCTCTTCCATTCTTCTCTCGGGACTTTGGGTGCACATGCGCATGCGCCCGTTGTGAGTTCTAAGCGGCTGGGGCCAAGACTTGAACCAAATGAACTATGTGGGAGTCCAGCAATGTAACCATTATGCCATCTGCTGGTCTCAAAATATATTTTACTCGTTAAGGGCCCCTACCTTGGGGTGACCCATCCCATGTTCACTGTCCATCCCTTCCATTGGGTGGTCCATCATACATCATCCCAGGTGAGGCAGGGACTGGCCTCTCTGTAGCCCCCATCTGGTTCTGGACAGAGGTATTTATCTGCCTGTGACTGTTACCTCTGCTTTTCCAAATTACCACAGGACAGGACCTGACTTGCACCAAACTGGATGGTTTAGAGTGTTGAGGAGTTTGTTATATTTATCATCAGTTGGGCGGGTATCTGAGTGTCCTTTGGTCGGATCCTTGACTACCTCTTATCTCGATTGTAATCATCCATGTTAGAGCCCAAGTTTAGATCCAGCCCATATTTCCTAAGCGACTTTCCTTAAAATTACCCTTAAAAATTCTCCCAGGGGCCCGCACACTTCTCACTGATCCTGTTTTGTTCATGAGGTCTCTAGGCCTTTGACCCTGGTATAGTGAGACCCCCTTTTTTCCCTATTTGTACAGCAGTCTCAGTAGCAAGGAGCATGTGGTAGGGACCTTCCCAACTCGGCCGGATTTGTCCTGCTTCCAGATCTCGACTAGCACAAGGTCACTTGGCCCATGCACGAGGGTGCCTGGCTGCCACGGTACCTGCATTCTTTCCCTGGCATCACTTCTACATGCTCAGAATAACAGGCTCAGGTATATCTGCAATCCTGTGAGAAACAAGGGCACCCAGGGAGAGTAGGCCACCTGAAATCAGGTGGGACCCATCCGGCAGTTGCAGAGACCCCGGACAAGCCCCCACATTGTGAGAAACGTGCTCACCTGTCTGACTCAAAGAATGGACATGGAGACACAAGGGAGGGGGGAGTTGGACTTTACTGGCAATCTTGTAAGTTCAGGTGTCTAATGGGCAGGCACCTAAACTCACTTTGTAAAAAAAAAATATTATTTTATTTTATCTGTTATTATTATTATTATTATTATTATTATTATTATTATTTAATTTGACCAAAGAGAGACAGAGAGAAAAGGGAAAGTAAGAAAGCAAGCCACCAGGTCTAGGACTCGAACTGTGGTCAGCCATGTGGAAGTCCAGCACTTCAACCACTGCACCACCTGCTGGTCCCCCACCTCACTTTTAAAAGCGTCACGCAAATTAAAACCACTCTGCATAACATTTTCCCAATCAGAATATTAAAAAATCCAACATCAGGCCAGCTGTTAGTATGGTGGTGAAGGCAGCTGGATCCCACATGGCCAGCTTTGCCCTTCCAGTCCTGGACCCAGAAGCTTGGGGAGCACATGGGGCTCATTTTGGCTTGAGAGACACTGGGCACATGTGCAGAGGTGCCCCAAATCCGAATGGGATGAAGAAATGGAAGAAAGGGAGTGTGGTGTGCCCCAGTAGGATGTGTTTTTCTCACTCTTTTTCTTTTTTTGGCAGGCACATGTGCTTTCAGGCAAAACAAATAAACTGGTATTCATTTGCACCAGTATCTATAATAGCAAAATATTAGAAATACACTTCAAGTGTCCTTCATTAGGAGATGAGTTCTGTAGACCCTTGTGTTATCCCACAATTGAATAATACAAAGCTGAAAAAAATAACTACAGAGGAGGAAGCTCTTTGTGTACTGATGTGTAGTAATTTCTATCACAATGCAGAGGGAACTGTCTAATATATTATCTTTACTATATAAAAGGGGAGAAAATAAGAATATTTGTACATATATTGCCTGAGCTTACATAGATCAACATCAGAAGGATTAATAAGAAAGAAATGGGCTGGAGAAAAAGGGTTAATGGAAGCAGGGCAGGGGCTGGCAGGTGGCATGGTGGTTAAGGCCACTGGACTTCCATATGGTCAACTGCAGTTTGAATCCCAGACTTGGTGGCTTGCTTTCTCACTTTCTCTCTCCCTCTCTCTCTTGTTGATCACTGTCTCTCTCTGGTCAAATAAAATTAAATAAATAAATAAACAAATAAATGTTGTTTTTTCTTTTTTAAAAAAATACAAAAACAAAACAGAAGCAGGGCAGAGAGGGGACCAGCAGTTGGAATATTGGCTACGTTGCTGGACTCCCATGTAGTCAGCCATGGTTCGAGTCCCAGACCTGGTGGCTTAAACTCCCGCTGGGTGAGTGTGCGTGCGTGCCCAAGATCCCGAGAGGAGAATGGAGGAGAAGGGATTGCGGCATGGCCATCTCCCCCGGCGGGAGGGATTTCTCACTTTCTGTCTCTCAGTCTTTCTGGTGAGCCCACGCGCCCTATACCAAAAACCTCTCCAAAAAAAAAGAAGCAAGGCAGAGAACAAGACTCCTCAGTGTGTGACTTGTGATAGTGACCTGCCTTTTAGACAGTGTAAATGTAAATTACCGACTGAAAGCAAAACAAAACAAAAATAAACAAAACTTTCAAATAAAAAGATTCTTCTATTTGTGACAGAGTTTTTAAGATGTACTTCCTTTTTAATTGTTTTTAATTGTTGTTGCTTGTTTTTAATTTGCTAGAGGGCACATGCACTTGCCAGAGAGAGACAGAGAAAGAAAGTGTGAAAGCATCTCCATGGGGATGGTCATGCTGCAATCCCCCGTCCTCCATTTCTCCTTTCTTTTGGGATTTTGCGCATGCACACAGATTTTCCCTGGCCACCAGGTCCAGTACTTGAAGCACACGGTAGGCCATGTGGGATCCAGCCATCTTAACCACGAGGCCACCAGCCGGCCTCACACCTTGTCATGTTTACAGATAAACAAAACAGGCACCACACTGTCAAGTGACTTAGCACATTCGCTCAGCTAACTCAGAGAGAAAAGGACTAGAATCCCAGTACTCTGAGCAATGATCTCAATGTTTATTTCTTTGTATCTTGATACTCTTTTACTAATTATTAATATCCCTTCTAGTAAGGTGAAAATAATTAGCACATATAAAGTGCTTTAAGTCTTTTAACCTGCATCCTCTATCTTGATTATCATAGTATTACTATGATGAGGTAACAGAGTTAAGAGGTAAGACTGGGCTCTGCAATTGGACTTAGAACGCCGGCTTCATGACAGGCTTGCTGTGTGACCTTGTGAAATATCTGACTTCTCACGCCTTAGTTTCATCATCTGCAAACTGAGGGTGTAACAGTACCTACCTCAAAGGGTTGAAGTTAAGACTAAATAAGGAAATGCACACAACGAACTTAGCCTAGGACCTCGCACCTGCTTTTTGGATGTTATTTTATTTTTTATTGCTTTTATTTTTCAGATGAAAAACTGAGGTTTGGGGGAATTATAAGTTCTTTGCCCAAGAACGCATACTTTATAAGTAGTGACTCAAGAACCCGATCTAGATTTCTTCATTTTAAAATCTCCTACTCTTTCATACCTATATTATCCGTAGATTTAATGCACCTGTGTTCCTCTCACTCCTTCTAGCAGTTTCCCTTTTCTTCCTTTTTCTTTTTTTTAAAATGTTTTTGCTAGGGGATGTATGCACTCTCGGCATGGGGGGAGGGTAAGAAGTTACCCTCTAGAGGGGATGGCCATGCTGCAATCCCTTCTCCCCATTCTCCTCTTGGGATTTTGGGCACACATGCACTCATGCCGGGTGTGAGTTTCAAGCCACTTGGTCTGGGACTGGAACCATGGTCGCTATGTGGGAGTCTAGCTCCTGAATCACAGTGCTACCTGTTGGCCCTCTAATAATTTTTCTACTGCTAAGCTGGCTTACAGTTCAATCAATATGAGTCATTTTACTGAAGAGATAATAGCCTGATAAATTTGGATGGAGAAAAAGAACCTGATTTTTATTTTTTTGGTTGTCATAATGTAATCTTACAGATTATGATAAACAAACATCGATTATTTTGTGCATACTGACATTGTATTCCTTGCCATGTAATCACTGGGTAGAAACAATTTTCCTCATATAAATAAACCAATTTTAGGGCCAGCTCCAGGGAGTGGAGGTTAGGGTGGGTGGATCCCACGTAACCAACCAGTGGCATGGACCCGGACCTGGCAGCTCAAAAAACACACTGGACATATGTGCTTGCATGCCTAAAACCCTGAAAGGAGAAATGGAGGAGAAAGCATTCCAGCGCGACCATTCCCCATGGGGAGGAGGGTGTTTTCTCCTCTCCCTGTCTCTCTATCTCTCTGCCTCTCTAACAAACATACGTGCCTGGGGCGGGGGATAATGCAGATAAAATTACATAAATAAATGAATAGTGTATATTTTTGTATGTATAGCTTGGTAATTTATATGACACCATCAATATCAGACATATGCATTATATCAGGTTGTTGGAAAAGTCATCATGTATTTTTTTGTCTTTCTATGAAAAAATGTGTCATGACTTTCCCGACAACCCAATATTATACATATGTATCTTCACACTGTTCTCATTTTTGCCCTCCTGGTTCTTTTAGTTGTTCATTGGGTCGAGAGATCTTGCCTTCATTTTGCCAACACCACCTATGTCCCTTGGGCCTCTTCTTAAATAGTCATTAAGAAAATGCAACTTGGGAGACCAGCAGTTAGCATAATGGCTATGTCGCTGGACTCCCATGTAGTCAACCACGCTTCGAGTCCCGGACCCAGTGGCTTAAACTCATGCCAGGCGTGTGTGCGTGTATGCCCAAGAACCTGAGAGGAGAATGGAGGAGAAGGGATTGCGGCATGGCCATCCCCCCGGGGGGTGATTTCTCGCTTTTTGTCTCTCTGTCTCTCTCTGTCTTTCTGGCAAGCCCAGCTGCCCTATAGCAAAAACCTCTCAAAAAAAAAAAAAAAAAAAGAAAAGAAACTGCAACTTGGGGGGATCAGCAGGCGGCATGGAGTTTAAGTCATAGGACTCCCACATGGCTGCATGCAGTTTGAGTCCTGGATCTGATCCAGTGTCTTGAAAATCACACCAGGCACACGGGCATGTGTGCCCAAAATTCCAGGAGTAGAATGGAGGAGAAGAGATAACAGTATGGCCATCTTCCCCCTCCATGTCTCTCTCTGGGAAATTCCTGTGCACTGAGGCCAAAATCTTCTAAAAGAAGGAAGAAAGAAAGAGAAAAAAGGTGACTGGATTTCATCTTCTCCCTATACTCTGAGCTCCCCTGTCCTACTCCTATATTCATGGTTCCTGATGTGCATATCCTGATATTTATACTACTTTCTTTATTTAGCATTGAAGACAAGGTAGGGGTATAACTTTGATTGCCTGGTGAGGTAAAGTGGAAAAAAAAAAATGATGCCAGACTTTGCTGTGTTCAGCAGTAGGGGCAGCAAAGCACTCTGGGGCAGATGCTTCGAGCTGAGAGGGAATGCTTTTGCTTTGATAGCTGGGCAAATACTAGGCCTCCCATGCCCCAGTTAAAATGCGAAAGACAGTTGCCTAGAAAGTGGTGACATCTCAAGACCTCAAGATCAAATAGAAATTAGCATAATCAGAAATAAAACTAGATCTTCCAGAGTCATTTTTATTTCCAAGTATAATGAATCTACATTTTTTTGTTGCTTATTTAGTAGTAATTCTTTCATTTTCTTTCTTTCTTTCTTTCTTTTTTTTTTTTTTTTAAGAGAGAGATTTTTCACTATAGGGTGCATTTGCTTATTGGAAAGACAAAGACAAACAGAGAGACAGTAATTGAGAAATCACCCCCTGGCGGGATGGCCACACCGCAGTCCCTTCTCCATTCTCTTGGGACTTTGGGCACGCACACACATCCAGTGTGAGTTTTAAGCCACCAGGTCCAGGATTCGAACCATGGTTGACTACGTGGGAATCCAGTGACATAACCATTATGCCATCAGCTGGTCCCTTTCTTAAGTTTTTTTTTTCTTTTTTTGTTAATTTTAGAGTCATTCACTCTTTTCATTACTGACTTGTATTCTGTTGTTTGTACATACGTAATTAGACTATGCATTTACCTGCTGACGGGATAATAGAGCTGTGTCCAGTTTGGACTTAAAAAGTTATGTACTGTATACTCTGCCTTCCATTTTTATCTTCCCCTTCTCTCTTGAAATCATTAAATTCAGATGTTCACATCATCACGTCACTGAAATTGCCCTTGGCAAGGTCATTAGTGATTTCCACACAGCTAAATGTCACGGTCGATTTTTAGTCCTTGTTTTACTGACCTATCAGCAGCACTTGTCACATCATTCACAAATACTTCCTCCGCTGTCTCCATATCTTCGTTCTGCTCCTGCCTTGGTAACTGACCCTCTCAGGTTTATTGGTTTCTGTTCATGTCTCCAGCTCTGAAGTTTCAAGTCCACCAGGATCAATCTTTAAACTTCTATTTTCTCTATTCTATTGTGAGAATCTCTGTCAGGCTCCTGGCTTTAAAGTACATCTCTATGTCACTGAAGCACAAATCTGTATCTCCAGCTCAGGCTTCTACCCTGAATCCCAATCTGATTTTCCAGCTACTGACTCCATTCGGGTGTCTAAGGGGCACCTCAAATTAAGACGTGCGAAATGAAACTACTTATTTCGGAATCGTCTTTCTCCACATGAAAACATCTTTCTCCTCCCATCTTTCTGTCTTAATGAACAGGAACTCCTTCCTCTGGCTTTCTTAAGCCCAAAACCTTGTAGTCATGCTCGAGGCCTTTCTTTATTTCTCATTGCCCACCCAATCAATCCTTCTTAGACAATGACCTCCTATTTTCTCTGTGTTCCTATGGTTTTTCCTGTAGTTTCTTCTCAATACAACAGCCAGAAAAAAAGTCTTATTAAAAATATGAGTCCAGGGAACCAGCAGTTAGCATAATGGCTATGTCGCTGGACTCCCACGTAGTCAACCGCAGTTCGCATCCCGGACCCAGTGGCTTAAAACTCATGCTGGGCGCGCGTGTGTGCATGCCCAAGATCCCAAGAGGAGAATGGAGGAGAAGTTTTTGTGGCGTGACCATCCCCCCTGGGGTGTGATTTCTCGCTTTCTGTCTCTATATCTCTCTCTGTCTGTCTGGCGAGCGCACACGCCCTATAGCGAAAACCTCTCAAAAAAAAAAAAAAAAGAAGAAGAAGAAAAATATGAATCCAAGCCAGATTGTGATGTGGTGGTTAAGGCAGCTGGATCCCACATAGACAACTATGCAGTTTGAGTCTCAGATCTGGCAGCTTGAAAAACATGGCAGGTGCATTTAGGTGCGTGCCCAAAATCCCAAGAGGAAGAGAAAAACAAAGAAGAGATTGTAGCATGACCTTCTCCACGAAGGGTTCTTTCTCTATTTCTCTCTCTCTCTCTCTTTCTCTCTTCCCACTCTCCACACCCCCAGCAAGTGCATGCACCCTCTGGCAAAATTACTGAAACAGAAGAGTAAGCCCAATTATGTCATTCCTTCACTCAAAGCACTCTCATGGCATCCTCTGGCTGCTCTGCTCTTTTTTCCTATCCTTCACCTGTTCCTTTCTAGCCACCCAGGCCTTCCACCTCAGAGCCCTTTCACTTGCTGTTCCTTTTGCCTACAGTGGTTTTTTAAATTTTTATTTATTTATTTTGGAGAGGTTTTTGCTATAGGGCGCATGTGCTCACCAGAAAGAGAGAGAGAGAGAAAGCGAGAAATCGCCCCCTGGGGGGATGGCCACACTGCAGTCCCTTCTTCTCTATTCTTCTCTCAGGATCTTGGGCACGTATGCACATGTGCCCAGTGTGAGTTTAAGCCACCGGGTCCAGGATTCAAACTTCGATCGCCTACATGGGAGTCCAGCGACTTAGCCATTACGCCAACTGCTGGTACCCCTACAGTGTTTTTCACCCAGAGAGCCATATGGCTCACTCCCTCATGTTCTTTAGGCACCTATTCGAATGCACTTCAGGACTGGCAGCAGTGGAGCAGTGGTAATGAGTGCTCTGTGGTGCCACCCCCACAGGGAAGTCCCAGGTTCATGTCTCCCTGCACATACCACAGGTGCATACCTATGTGCCCATGATCCAGGCTGGCTGAGGTGTAAAGATCTTGTTGGGGGTTCCTGTCTCTCTGTCTCTGTCCCTCCCTCTCTGTCTCTCTCATAGAAGAAATAAAAATAAACTTTTCTTTTTCTTTTTCTTTTTTTGGAGAGGTTTTTGCTATAGGGCGCGTGCGCTCGCCAAACAGACAGAGAGAGACAGAGAGACAAAAAGCGAGAAATCACCCCCCAGGGGGGATGGCCACGCCGCAATCCCTTCTCCTCCATTCTCCTCTCAGGATCTTGGGCATGCACGCACACGCGCACGGCGTGAGTTTAAGCTACCGGGTTCAGGACTCGAACAGCGGTCGACTACGTGGGAGTCCAGCAACATAGCCATTACGCTAACTGCTGGTCCCAAAATAAACTTTTTTATGTATCACTTTATTAGTGAGGCTTATGCGAACCGTGAAGCACCTATCCACTTCTTATTCCCTATTTCTCTTCCTTGCTTTTTTGTTATTGTTGTTGTTGCCAGAGGGCAGTTGCACTTGCCAGAGAGAGAGACAGACACAGAAGGGGAAGAAGGAGCACCCTGCACCATCACCCCATGGGGCCTGGTCACACCATAACCCCTTCTCCATTCTTGCACCCAGTCAGTATTTGGGGCATACATGCGTATGTACCCAGCATGTTTTTCAGCCTGCGGCCAGGATTCAAATTATACATTCAGCCATGTGGGATCCAGATCTTTAACCATTAGGCCATGGAGAAGACTCACTTAACTGTTCTTTAAAGGATTTTAACAGCCATATCACATTTTGTAGATTTACTTGTTTGTTTATTGTCTGTCCCTACATTAACCCTCCTCCCGATCTCCCAGAACATACTCTCCAGAAGGGTAGCAATTTTAACACAGTCCCGATGTTTAAACTCCCAGTGTTGTGTCCCTCGTAGGTAGTCAATAAATATTGGTTGAAGGAATGAATGAACTAAAGAAAGTCGTATCCAGACTTGAAAGAAGTGAAACAATCAGAAATAGCTGCCCAGACAGACTGAGACAATAATTTAAAGAGAAGATATGATTTTCACTCAATTTCAAGACTTGAGAAGAAAGCCGTCATGGAGAAACTTAGGCAGCACTGATCATTTTAGTCCACTAGATGGAGACAGAGTATGAAGGAAACCGTTTCTGGCTGGCTGCAAAATTTAGTTAAATGCGAGTCCAACTGAGAATAGGCTGTGGATTCCAGCCGCTAAGAATCCATTAGGCAAATCGCCAGAGGTCGTCTCCCCAGTCAGAGGGAGTGAAGGGAGGGGAAAGAAACTGAAATGAACTAATAAAGTAAACAGCAGGTCAATAATATGCAATGGAAAGAACAATAAATCTGATCTTAATCTGAATGCCAAGGGTTTGTTTTTGCAAATGCACAAAACTGTGAACTTCAGGAACTAGTGTGATTAAAGGTAGACTTGTCCTACTCCCTAGCTTATAAATAAAATATGAATAATTATATTTAGGTTAAAGCCATAAGGTTATTATTCGATGGTGAACAAGTGTATATTTGAGGGACACAAAAAGTTTTGTCTTGTATTGTTTTGTTTTTGTTTTTAACAATCGATAGGAGACAAGTGTGTTCACCAGAGACAGAGAAAGGGAAAAGGTTCTCTCAATGAGGTTTTGTCACACCACCATCCTTTCTCTTCCATTTTGCTATCCTGTCCAGATTTGGGACATGCAAGCACATAAGCCCAGTATGTTTTTCAAGCCACCAGAGATGAGTTTCAAACTATGGCCAGATGTATGGGATCTAGCACTCTGAACCACTAGGCCAAGGGCTGGCCTAATAAAAATATTTTAAAAAGAAGGTTTGTAATTGTCCAAATGCTGCCAAGGGTTTGTTTTTGCAAATGCACAAAACTGTGAACTTCAGGAACTAGTGTGATTAAAGGTAGACTTGTCCTACTCCCTAGCTTATAAATAAAATATGAATAATTATATTTAGGTTAAAGCCATAAGGTTATTATTCGATGGTGAACAAGTGTATATTTGAGGGACACAAAAAGTTTTGTCTTGTATTGTTTTGTTTTTGTTTTTAACAATCGATAGGAGACAAGTGTGTTCACCAGAGACAGAGAAAGGGAAAAGGTTCTCTCAATGAGGTTTTGTCACACCACCATCCTTTCTCTTCCATTTTGCTATCCTGTCCAGATTTGGGACATGCAAGCACATAAGCCCAGTATGTTTTTCAAGCCACCAGAGATGAGTTTCAAACTATGGCCAGATGTATGGGATCTAGCACTCTGAACTACTAGGCCAAGGGCTGGCCTAATAAAAATATTTTAAAAAGAAGGTTTGTAATTGTCCAAATGCTTGTGACTCATTAGTATTCAGACACATGGAGGAAACTGCCTTATCGTTCTGTCCAGGCCCTTAGCCCATTTGGATGATGCTTGGTCACATTGAGGGTGGATCTTCCCTATAAAGTCCAATCTGTTTAAAAACACTCTCACAGACATACCTTAAAATAATGCTTACTCTAGCTAATTCTTGTCATAGGGCAGGCGCCACCACGCCCACTCTAGCTAATTCTTAATCCCTTGAGAGTGACATTTAAAATTAACCATCACACCCTCTCTTCACTGAGCTGGAGTCAGCAAAGTAAGGAAGAAAAGGACCAGAGTAATTTCATAAGGTTGTTGGACAGCTTGAGGACACTTGAAGTGACAGCTAACAAAAGACATTAGGCTGGGTAATGTATAAATAATAAAAATTCATTGTCACAGTCCTAGAGGCCAGGATGAGCAAGATCAATGCCGGCAGAGCTGGTGTGTGGTGAGCACCCATTCCTCATGAAGAGCACCTACTGCTGCAGCCTCCATGGCTGACAGGACAAATGCGTTCCTTTCAATCCTTTTGTTGTTAATTTGCCAGAGGGCGTGTGTGCTTGCTGGAGAGAGAGAGCAAAAGAGGGAGAGGAGGGAAAGCAAGAAAGCAACCCCCACATGGGACAAAGTCATGCTACAACCCCGTCTCCATCTCTCCCTTCTTTGGGCATTTTGGGTACACACACGCACATGCACACACACGCACCCAGCATGTTTTTCAAGCCTCCAGGGCCAGGACTCCAACCATGTAGTCCGCTATGTGGGATCCAGATACCTTAACCACCATGTCACCAGCTGGCCCTCAATCTCTTTTTATAAGGGCACTAATCCTATTCTTTATTTTTTTCCTTAGGTTTTTGCCATAGGGTGCATACATTCGCAAGAGAGAGACAGAGCAAGGGGAAGTGAGAAATCATCGCCCAGGGAGAATAGCCATACTTCCATCCCTTCTCCTCTATTCTCCCCTTGGGATTTTGGACACACACACACACACACACACACACACACACACAGTGTGATTTTCAAGCTGCTGTATCCAGGGCTCAAACCACGGTCAGCCATGTGGGGATCTAGTGCCTTAACCACTATGCCACCTGCTGGCTTATCACTAATCCCAGTCCTGAGAGCACAGCCCTTGTGACTTAATCACTTCCCCAAAGTTCCCACCACTTAATACCTTAAGGATTAAGTTTCAACATATAAATTTTAGGGCGGACGCCGACATTGGAACCACAGTACCAGTGCGATTGCAGGTGAACCTGCCATACTCCACAGGTACAAGGAACAGGGTAGAGACTAGATTGTATCAGGACAATGGCTTGGCCAAGTGAATGTGAAATACCGTGAGATAAACAAAAGACTTTAGAGTCTATTCAAAGAGGTGATTATAATGATTGACCATAGAATTGAAGTTTGATAAGGAAGTTGATAAGGTGGAAAGTCACCATCTGAACCTTTTCTCAGTGGTCCAAGGTATAGAAGAAACTAGACCACAAGGAGACGAGAAGGGACCTTGCATAGGTGGCCTCAGACACTGACTAGAACTCAATCTCTTTCTGGACCAGTGACCCAATTTCCTCAACCTTAAACAGATCTTGGCATTTGATCTGTGGTGACGCTGTCCTTATTTTCCCTAACATGTTCAATAGATCTTTCCTGCTGCTCCTGGTCACACACACTGTTTCCTTCTTGGGTTTCTCACCATCTGTAATTATCGTATTGATTTTTTTTCACATGTTTATTGTCTTTTTTTTTTTTTTTTCCAGTAGAATGCAAGCTCCACGGGATAGGAATTTTTTTTTTAATTGCCAGAGGATACATGCACTCACTAGAAAGAGATAGAAAGAGATGGGGCGGGGGGGTGGGAGGGAGTGAGAAAGCATCCCACTATGATGCACAGTTATGCCAAAATCCTTTCTCCATTTCTTCCTCCCATCAGGATTTGGGCACAGGCACATGTGCTGCCATGGTTTTCAAGCTGCAAGGGCCAAGATTTGAACCACATGATTAGCCATGTGGAATCCAGCTCCCTTAACCACTAGGTTGTGGACTAGCCCTAAAATAGGAATCTCATCTGTCCTATTCATCTAAATGTTGAATAAATATTCATTGAAAAATTGATATCCTGGGTTATTTGAAGTGCTAAGCACTGTGCTAAGATTTTTATATTTTTTTTCTCATTTACCTCTCATAAATTAAACACTTACTATGGAAAACCTAAAGCTTAATAAAGTTGTATAATTTGTTCATGGTCACATAACAAAGACAAGACTTGAAATCAGGTCTTTTTGACTCTGAAATTCCTGCCCTCATGTTAGCAACTTTCAGAGACAGAGATACAGAAAGTGAAAAATTACCTTCCCTGGGAGGATGGCCATGTTGTAATCCCTTGTCCTCCATTCTCCTCTTTGGATTTTGGGCATGCATGCACACCCTCCCAGTGTGTGTTTCAAGCCACTGGGTCTGGGATTTGAACTATGGTCGGCCATATGAGAGTCCAGCAACATAACCAGTACACCATCTGCTGGTCTCAAATATGCATTTTTAAAACTAAGTCTCATATTATTATGCAAAGGTTTCATAAGGAACAAAGGAGGAGATGTAAGAGAAATAGCCTTGGCCCTAATTTTTGTCATTGTTATGACATTTCTTCATGTGTCAGCATTTCATATAGTTCAAAATTAAATGTTCTTTCTGATACTGAGTTTAAACATTTTTATGATTTTTTAAAAATTTTGCCAGAGGGCATATGTGCTTGCTGGAGAGAGACAGAGAAAGAGAAAGCAAGAAAGCACCCTCACCATGGGGAATGTTCATGCTCTAATCCCTTCTCCATCTCTCCCTCCTCTGGGATTTTAGGCACATATGCACAAGCACCCAGCATGTTTCTTAAGCTGTTGAATATAGGACTTGAACTAAATATTTAGCCATGTGGAATTCATCTGCCTTAATCACCAGGCTGTGGGCTGGACCTGATTTAATTTTAATTTTTTTTTAAGAGAGATTTTTGCTATAGGGCATGTGCACTCACCAGAGAGACAGAAAGCAATAAATCACTCCCCGGGGGGATAGACACACTGCAATCCCTTCTCCTTGATTCTCCTCTTGGGATTTTGGTCACGCACACACATGTGCCCGGCGTGTTTTAAGGCACTGGGTCTGGGACTCGAATCACAGTTGACTACATGGGAGTCCAGCACAACATAACCATTACGTCATCTGCTGATTCCACCAGGTTTAAATTTTAAGAAGACAGAAGATATTTCTTTAGGAGTCTGTACCTCTCCTCATACCTCTTTCAGCTCTTCTTCTTAATTTGTAGCTTCCTTTCACCTCGAAGCCTTCTGTGTCCTCTCCTTGGCACACACACTCTAAACAAAAGTGGAGAATTAGAACCGAGTAATTCACCATGCAAGAAGGAAAAGCTAGCACTGAACAAGGATCAGAGAGTCAAACTTAAACAAAGAGCAACACTGGAGGGTATGAACAGTAACAGAAGGAATAGGCAAACATGCAAACCACTCATAAAGATCTAGGCTAGCAGGGATATGTATAGTATGTGAACGGGATATAAAAAATTTAGGATGGAGGAAAATAAAGTCAAATGACAATGACCCATATATAAAGCCATGGAGAATTGTGAAGTTGAGAAGCAGCTCGTTACGTTAGTACTTGGACAATAATATCATTCAAATTCTGTCACTCCTTTCAAAATAAAAATGTCAAAGTTAAGACTAAAAGTAACAAGAGAGCAGAAATGAAAGACCCACCTTGAAATCTCAAGCTTTTGGAAATAATATTCTTCTATTTTTCATCTCTTAGCCCTGCTAAGAAAGTGACTCACATGTAGACAGTCCAAAAGGAACTAAATTACAGTGTTTTAAAACAAAACAATTATCCTGGCGTACTCTAAATTGTCCTGAAATGAGTGAAAAGAAGGCTGAGTAAGGATCATTGTCAATTTTTTTTTGCATATTATTGGTACTAATATATTCAAATCATGAATCTATGAGATTAATGTTCTTGAAATGACTCACAGTTAGTTTATCTTAAATTGCTGTGTATGATAGAAAAAAAATTGTTTTCTCATTTCCCTCTATTGTATTGAACTGCTGTCAAGTTATACATATTTTTCATTTTTTTACCATCCATATTTCTGAAAATTGCTTCCTCCCCACTAAACTTTGAGGCCTGACTCTCTCCTTTGCCTGGAGACAAGTGACTATGTCCTTCTCCTAGGACTCCACTGCCTGTAACCATGGGACCTGACTACTAGGGATGAGCCTTCACATGTGACCTGTCAATTTCGTGGCCTACACATGCATTCAGAGGAATGATTTTTGGCCAACTGGGGGGGACTGTTGACAGAAGTTTGACTGCTTTTTCCTGTTTTTCCAAAGTCCTTTCCAGAATGTCTGGGGAGAGTCACACCCACGAACATTAACAGACCATTTTTTCCCCCATTTAACAGTGACCTCAATTAGCAAAGACCAATCCCTGCTCTGCATCATATAAATAAAACTCACTCTAAAACTTACCTTTTAAATTAACCATGCCTTTTGTACATAGGAATTTTTCCTGTGTGACTTTCCTAGAGACCCGAAGATGCCTCTGCATACATTAAAAAATAAAAATAAATTAACGATGCTAACGCTAACACAACCGCTAACCCTAACCCTAACGCAAGCGCTAACGCAAATGCTAGCGCAAACGCAAGCGCTAACGTTAACGCAAACGCTAGCGCTGACGCAAAACGCTAAACGCTGGCGCAAATCCGCTAGGGCTAACGCTAACGCAAGCGCTGACGCAAACGCTAGCGCTAACGCAAACCCTAACGCTAATGTTAACGCTAAAATTAACGCTAACCCAAGTGCAAACACAAACGCAAAATACAGTGCAAACACGCTAATGCTAGCGTTAACGCTAACGCAAATACTGACGCAAACACAAGAGCTAAGGCAAATGCTAGCCCTGACGCAAACACTAACATAAACGCTGAATTATACGAGAGTCTGAAAGATTCTTTAGCAGAAATGCTGATTCCCAGAAGCTACTGTGATTGTCCACAGCAGAAGGGGGGATCCATGGCCAGATCAGACTTCAGCTCATGTTCTCCCCTACTCTCTACCAAGATGAATCACTAAAGACAGAAAGTCCTTATTCACAATCCGCACAGAAACTCCTAGGAAAGCAATTGACTCTTTGCTTTGGGTTGTGCCAGAAACAGGGTGAAAATCTGAACATTTTGTACTCTTTCAGGCTGTGTTTGAAGAGCAGTCAGGCCTGGAGGCCCTGGGAAGTCTGACTGGACCCATCTTCTTAGCAATGCTAAGTGCCTACAACATCCCAGGTGTTCTCCTCAGAGGAAGTGTGATCTTGGAGGTGGACTTCCTGCTTCCCATGCACATGTGTCTCTCACACTCTCCAGAATCCAGAGTGAGGGAGACTATTTCTCCAAAATTACAGCTTTCTCTCTTTTCATATATATATAAACATATATACAAATTGTATAAATGTGTACATATGTATATATATGTAGACATATATATAAACTGTATATTTTAAACTTTGTATGTATGTGTGTGTATATGAGGATATAGGTATACATATACATATATATAGATAGTATATACACACATATATAGTATTTGTTACAGGGAGGTAAATGTGTTTTAATTTTTTTCTTTTAAAAATTACATATTTAAGGGGGGACCAGCAGTTGGCATAATGGCTATGTTGCTGAACTCCCACGTAGTCAACCGTGGTTCGAGTCCTGGACCCGGAGGCTTAAACTCATGCTGGGCGTGTTCTACGTGAGCGCCCAAGATCCCAAGAGGAGAATGGAGGAGAAGGGATTGCAGGACTCAAAGCACAGTCAACTACATGGGAGTCTAGCAACATAGCCATTACGCCAACTGCTGGTTCCAGAAACAGATTTTAATAAATTATTGGAAGATGAAATGGGAGGGAACGAGAAACAACTTACTTACTAAAGTAGAGAAACTACAACCCCAGAGTCTGGAGAAAGGAATGAGAACAAGACCTGGGCTGAGAGGCCAGAGGGCAGAGGCAGAGCTACCAATCACCAAGCAAGGGCAGGGGTGAGGGGTGGAGCCGAGACTGAGGACTAAGTGGAAGTATCCACAGGACCTTGGCTCCCTCAGGCCCAAACCTGTCTGGTTTAATATTAAAAACATTAGTGTTCGCATGTGGAAAACTAAGCAATTTGGCCAATGGTGATGGAGACTAGCAATTTTTAAACAATGTTTTGAATTTCTTTTAATAATTACCATTTTTTTAATTTGCCAGAGGGCAGGTGAGCTCTTGCACGTGTGTGCAAAGATATGCACGCAGAGGAAGCCATTACATTGTTGAACAAGAAATAGCAAAAATGAAGATGATAGATCATTTTCTGTCAGCTGGAGACTGATTAAACAGATGGTGGTTAAATGGAATAACATGCAAGCATTTTTTTTTTAAGTTAGCCCAATATATACTGATATGAACTATCCCCAGATGTGACCAAAAAGATGCAAAACAAAGTGGAGACTAGTGGGTCCAAAAAATTACCACTTGTAGGAAAAATAAAGATACAGATCAATAAATATAGTATATATATATATATATATATAATATATAATGTATATATATATATATACATATTCACAAACACTGCGTCTTACACGTACAACAACTATCTCTGGAAAGATACAGAAGAGACTGTTCATAGTGATTCACTCTACAGAGGAGAGGCCGGGATAGGAAGGGGACTACGTTCCATTATATACCACTTTGTCATAATAGTTTTATACTAGTGAATGTATTTCCTATTCATTCAAAGGAACAATTTTTGAGGGGAGGGGAAAACCTCAATCTGATAAAAAAGAAGAAAAATTCAAAACAAAACAAAACATAAAAAATTAGCCCTGTTAATATCTCAGCTTGATACATCAACCATCCACTTTAAATGTCATTGAATGTCATCTCAGTAATTTTAGTATTTTTCCTGTAGGTGGCAGCAACATTTTTTTTTTTTTTTAAATATCCACCAGACTAGGCTGTAGGATCACTTCAACAGTAGTGTTTGGTTGTCTTATTTTTCCTTTTCACAATAACAAAAAAATCTGATAATGTTAAAGTATACATTTATGAATGCATAGTCGAGAAATGTTCCTGAATACTATTATTGGGAGGGGAAAAATAGTTTACAAATTTGAAAAGATATAGAACAGACTGAGAGGATATTCACCAAAATATTGACAATAATTATCTCTGGGTGGTAGAACAATTAATAGGTGATTTGTTTGTGTTTTGCGATATTCTAAATTTTCTGCAATAAACATGGCAAGAGGAGGCTTCAGAAATTTGGTGATGTTAACATTTTTTAGAATCAAAATGGAGTAACTGGTGTCAACCTAACTAATTCAAGCCAGGAAGGCCATGGAGGAGGTATTTTCTTATGTTAGCATGCCTGACAAAAATTGTTAATGACATGACAGAACCACAACCTTGAACAAAGACCACTGCAATCTAACACAAGGACTTCTGCAAGGACATCTGCCCAGGAACTGCCAGTCCAACCTTGGACAGACACATCCTTGTTATCAATCCTGGTAACCAAGAATAATCATCCCAAAACAACTGGTAGAATCCCTTTTCTTCCTTCCCCTCCCACTGTGGTTTTGCCTTTGAAACCTGTTTGAGAATTGCAAGACCTTGTTGAATATATGTGGGCTACTTGAAATTTACTCATCTGCACTGCAAGGCCAGTTCCCAACTGTGATGCAAATAATCTTTCTGCTTTTATGTGCTTGGCTTCAATTTGCCACTCTTCTTTTAGTTGACAGTGATAGAATTAATATATTTTGGTGCAAAAAAATTTGAAATGCATAATACACAGAACATTTCGAAGATCTCTCCTTCACATTTTTAAAACATCTTGTTTATTCTCTAATTCTGATTTTTGAAATAAAACTTTCAGGCCCTCTATAATTGAAGTTGGTATGAGCCTTAATATTCTCTGGTACCTAAATATTTCCACTGTCACAAAGCCCTTTAATTTATTTACTGTGAAATGAAAATAAGGCTATTGAGGGATAGATTTAAGAGTAAAGAATCTTTTTAATACTCTTCAAATCTAGAAGTAGATTAACCATAAAGTAAATAAAGGTTACAGTTCGGGGCACCCTCCTCTAACAATTTGCACTATTCTCTTATAAAATCTTGTATCTAATTTTGAATTTATAATCTTGTATTTTTTTCTTAGATGGTCCACAAATAGTCCAGTTTCAGAACCTATTAAACCTAGATCCACCATTGCCAAAGCGCATCAAAATACTCTTTGAAAACTCTTTAAAGACCCACGTATGAGACATCTATTGGGTTGTCTGAAAACTCATGACTCATTTTTTAATAAAAAAATATGTCCTGGGACTAGCAGTTAGCATAATGGCTATGTTGCTGAACTCCCATGTAGCCAACCCCGGTTCAAGTCCTAGACCCAGTGGCTTAAACTCACGCCAGGTATGTGTGCGTGTGTGCCCAAGATCCCAAGAGGAGAATGAAGGAGAAGGAATTGTGGTGTGGCCATCCCCCCTGGGAGGTGATTTCTCGCTTTCTGTCTCTCTGTCTCTCTCTGTCGCGGGACAAAGGAGCCCTATAGAAAAACCCCCCAAAAAAAAAAAAAAAAAAAAAAAAAGTCCTGACTTTTCTGATAACCCAATAGTTCTAATCTATTCTTTGCAGGGAGCATACCTATATTCTCACCAGTGAACTAAACTCTCCCAGGCCAAGAGACCACGTTTCACACACTTTTGTACAGCATATGTCTGGCATGCTTCATTCAGGTGCTCAAAATTATTGTCAGAACAACTGGATAAAAGGGAATTTTTAGGAAGAGGTAAAAGGCTCCCTGTTTCCTTATTTATGGAGTATGTCAGTGTAAGTTCTTGTGGAGCTGTTTCTGTTGGCTAACAAAAAGGGTATTCTTGGGACCAGAGGGTGTCATAACAGTAACAGCACTCTGCAAGGCCTACCCACATTGGAGGCCACAAGGTTCACTTCTGCAGATCTCCCTGAATGTGCAGGGAGTGTGTGCATGTCCATGACCTGGGGCTGGCTGAGGCTGGGAGTTGAGGGTACTGTCTTTCTGTCTCTGTCTCTCCATGAGAAAATAAACTTAAAGAAAAGAAAAAAGAAAAGTACTCCTCTTAAATAAACAGACAATAGAAAAGTCTCCTTGTCTTCAGAAGCTCTCTTGGGATGGTGAGTGGGTCCCGCCAACATCACAGGGCTACAGCACAGGTTGGGCCTTATGCCATGCAGAAGAAAAAGAATCCACCTCTCCTCTTGGAAAAGATTCATCTGCATATTTATCTGTGAAACAGAGAAGGAAACAAATATAGTAATGTGATTGAAAACTCCCTCAA
>NW_006159803.1:4925526-4928099 GCF_000334495.1 Tupaia belangeri chinensis | reverse complement strand
CAGGAATGCAGACTGGCATGGGACAGTAAATGAGAAGAATTAAAAAGCCAGGTGCCAGATGATGCAGCATTCCACTCCTGGGCATACACCCCAGAGAAGTGAGAACAGGGACTAGCACAGCTCTGTACATACCCACGTTCATAGCAGCGTCATTAACAATTAGCAAAAGGTGGAAACAACCCAAATGCTCGTGGACAATGAATAGATAAACAAACTGTAGCATAGGCATACAGTGGAAAAGTTTCATTCTTAAAAAGGAATTAAATTCTGACATAAGCTGCAAGAACCTTGTGGACATTATTGTTAGTGAAATAAGCCAGTCACAACAAAACAAATGCTGTCTGGTTCCACTTATGAGAGATATTGAGAGTAGCAGATTCACCGAGACAGGAAATAGGATGGTGGTTTCCAGGAGCTGGGGGAAAGGGAGTTATTGTTTAAAGGGTACAGAATCTCAGTTTTTCAAATTAAAAAACAATTCTAGAGATGGACAGTGGTGATGGTTGCACAACATGTAAATATTCTTATTTTTAAAAATTACTTATTTTTTATTTTATTGATTTTTATTATTATTATTATTTGAATTTGACCAGAGAGAGACAGAAAGAGAGAGGATGTGGGAACGCAAGCCACCAGGTCCAAGACTACATGGTCAGCCACCTGGGAATCTAGCACCTTAACCACCACACCATCTGCTGGCCCCTACTTGTGAATATTCTTAATGTTACTGAACTATACACTTGACAATAATTAACATGACAAATTCTATGTTATGTGTATTTTACTATAATAATGAAAAAAAAAAAGAAGAGTGGCAGACTGGTCCAGTAACCTAGTGATTAAGGGAGCTAGATCCCACATGGCAATCCAGTTTGAATACAGGCCCCAGACACTTGAAAAACATACTGAATGTGTGTGTGTGTGTGTGTGTGTGCCCCAAATCTTGACAGGATGGAGAAATAGAGAAGAGAGGATTGTGGTGTGATCACACCCCGTTGGTGGTGCTCACACCCTCTCTCTGTCTGTCCTCTCTTTGGTGAGCATATGTGCCTCTAGCAATAAATCTTTTTTTTTTTTAAGTGGCAAAAGAAGACTATCCTGGTGGAACCAGGAAGTCAGAAATATTTCCCGATATTTTATTGATCTCTTACAGGAAAGGATTGGATGCTTATTCCAAAACTGTTTTGTAACGTAGATGTGAATTATTTGTCAATGTTAATACTAATTGTGGACATCTACTAAGGCTCTTGCTATGTATCAGCAACTGTGCTACAAATTTATGTACATTATCTTAATTTTCTTTTTGAGAAGTTCTTGCTGCAGGGCATGTGTGCTCACCAGAGAGACAGACAAAAAATGAGAAATCACCTCTTCAGGGAGAATGACCACGCCACAACCCCTCCTTCTCTCAGGATTTGGGGCATGCATGCACATGTGCCCAACATGAGTTTTAAGCCACCCAGTCTGAGACTCGAATTGCAGTTAACTATGTGAAAGTCCAGTGACATAACCATTATACCATCCACTGGAACCGATTTTTTAAAGCATCCTGTAAGGTAGGTATGATTATTATGGTCATTTTAAGGTTCAGAAAACTGAGGCTTAGAAAATTTAAATAATTTGCTCAAGACCACAAAATTCGTAAGTGGTACAGCCAATCTTTGACCTCAGATTTCAGAGTTTGGGTTCTGTTTTTTTTTTTACAATAAAAATTTGGGGGCCAGCAGATAAAGTGAAAAGTTAAGGTAGTTGATTCCACATAGCCTACTGAGCTGTTCGAGTCCTAGGCCCAGTGGCTTGAAAAATAGACCAGGCATATGTGGGTAGATGTCTAAAATCCAGAGAGGAAAATGGAGGAGAAGGGATTGCAGTGTGGCCATCCCCCCGGGGGTGATTTCTCATGTTACCTCTCTCTGGCAAGCATACATACCCTCTAGGAAAATAAACAAAACAAAACAAACAAAAAACTAAATACAAAGAAACAAACATAAAAATTTTTTGTGGTTGTTTTTGTCATGCTTTAAACATTTTTAAAAAGAATGTCTAAGTATAGGAATCTGAATTAGGAGAATACAGATGATATTCATGTGCCCAGTGGTTAAAAGAGTCAACAGCACTTTGAGAGTTGTGTCTAAAACAATGCCTAGGAAGTCACTCACATATTTATTTGGAAGTGGGTTATGCAAGCCTAAATCCCCAGGAAAGGGACTAAAAAAAAACACGAGCAGGAACAATCAGATCTTCTATTTCAAACACAAATAATTTTATAAAATCATTCAAAAAACATTTTAAATTTTTTTTCACTTCCTAATCATAATTCTTGACATATTGTTCAGTATCAATCTTTTCTAATAAGAAAAAATTGAGCAAAACATTGCAACCAACTGAGATACCCAGATTTGATGTTCCAGAAATAAACAGAAATCCATCTCTCCCTAAAGGATTAACTGGGTGCATTTTTGTATTTGCTTTTTAATATCGCACCCCAAGATGGTGGATGAGAACATGCATTTGCCTCTCCTATCTTCTATATATCCATCAAAGTGGCAGGGAAGAGGGGGCAGGGCGCGGGC
>NW_006159803.1:4915019-4925426 GCF_000334495.1 Tupaia belangeri chinensis | reverse complement strand
CACATAGTCGACTGCGGTTTGAGTCCCGGACCTGGTGGCTTAAACTCACGCTGGGCGCGTGTGCGTGCGTGCCCAAGATCCCAAGAGGAGAATGGAGGAGAAGGGATTGCAGTGTGGCCATCCCTCCTGGGGGGTGATTTCTCACTTTCTGTCTCTCTGTCTCTCTCTGTTTGTCTGGTGAGTGCACGTGCCCTATAGCAAAAATCTCTCCAAAAAGAGAAAAAAAAAAAAACAAATCACTCCGGATGTATGTGTACGTGTGCCCAAAATCCCAAGAGAAAAGCAGAGGAGAATGGATTGCAGCATGGTTATCCCTAAGGGGTGATTTCTCACTTTCCCTCTCTGTCTCTCTCCAGCAAGCGTAAGTATCCTATGGCAAAAAAAAAAAAAAAAAAAACCTTAAGGAAAAAAAGTGGCAGAAAACAGTCTTTAAAAAGAGAGAGAGAGAGAGAGAGAGATAATAACAGCAAAAGGAAACATGAGAGAGTATCATTAGCACATCAGAATTTTTGAGAAATTTCTGAAAGCAAATCAGATGGATGGACTGAAGACAATGTGGAGCAGACACTGCAGGCCAGGGCAGAACTAAGCATGTGCCTTCCCAAGGGAGCCCAGAAATACTCAACGCTCAGTCAACAATATGACAGGCTGTGGGGCGCTCATCAGTGGCCTCATTAAAAAACTGGATTCAGTGCTTTAGGACAGCTGGGCCCCTGGCTTGTGATCTGTATAAACAGAGCTTGGCAGCTGAGACTTGTGCCCTTGGGCTAAAAGCCAGGGCACTGCCCTTTAGAAGGAAGCAATCAGCTCCAAGAGAGTTCCTAGTGAGGGTCTTGTGGCCTGAGAGGAGATACAAAAGAAACTCTGAATCTCTGATAAACTCAGAGGGGAAAAGATCACACTTCAAATGTGTCTTGACTCCTCAGACTGAGAATTTCGGGGTCCCCTGGACTGTTTATATGCTCTGTGCCCACAGAACACCCTATGGGATGCCTTCCTGTCCACAAGTCCCACCTACTTATACAGAACTCCTGTAAATTATTCTGTTCAAGGGGAAGCTTCTTGGAGAAACAAACCTAAAAACTAAATAGTAAACCCACACATCCTACTTACACTAAATTAGGTGTTTAGTTCTTAATTTACTCATATAAACGTAGAGAATATGAGATGTGAGAAGAAAAACGAAGTGAGCATGTTAGAGTAAAACAACTGGCCCAGAAGACGAAGATAATCCAAGCAAAGGAAGAGAACTTTTTCCAAAAAACTAACGAATACACACATCAATTACATTCCTAACACCTACCTACATTAGCCAGTCAAGAAAGTTAATATTTAAAACAATACCTGTAGGGCTGGTCCCATGGTCCAATGTCTCAGGAAGCCAGAGTCCGCAAGGCCAGCTGCATTTTGAATCCTGCCACTGGTGGCTTGAAAAACTCTCCATACATGAGTATATGTATGCCCCAAATCCCAACAGGTTGGAGAAATGGAGAGGGGATTACAACATGACCACACCTCATTGGGAGTACTTCTTCCCCCTCTCTCTAGCAAGCACCCACACCCTATGGCAATTCAAACATGAAATAAAATAAAATAAAATAATGACAGTTAAAATGTTGATTAGGATTATCTGAGAAATTTATATTCTTCTGCAGTCTTAAAATGATTACAGTTTTCTATGAAAATAGCAATTGGAAAACATGAAAGAGTTCTTGGGAACTAAAGTAAAAATTTCAAAGGAATGGCTAAATAATAACTTAGACACAACTGGAGATCAATTTGTTTGATGATAAAGTAATGGAAAAGATGAGAGGAAATTAAGACACAGAACTTAACTCTAGGAAGTCTTATCTACAAAAGTGTGGTTTTAGTAACTATAGGGAACTGAGGTCAGCAGGTGATGTAGTGGTTAAGGTGCTAGAGTTCCACATGGCCAACCGTGGTTCAATTCCCAGACTTGGCAGCTTGCTTTTTCGCTTTCCCTCTCTCTCTGTTTCTCTCTGGTGTGTGCACATGCTCTACAGCAATTTTTTAAAAAATACAATAATAAACAAAATTAAATAAATAAGTCTTTAAAAAGAAAGAAATTGTAGGAGACTGTGGAAAAGAAGTAATCCAGAACATAATGAAATAGAACTTTCCTATGCTAAAGCGTTTTTAGATTGAAAAATTCCACCAATTACTAAGGAGAAGAGAAAAAATACACACACACACACACACACACACACACACACCTAAAAATATCCTGGTCCTAGACCTTCAAAAAGAAAAACCTAGGAGGCAAAAAAATAAAATATTCAGGGCCAGCATGGAGGTTGGACCCACTGGATCCCACACAGTCAACTGCTCGGTTTGAGTCCCAGACCCAGCAGCTTGAAAACCATGCCATGCACATGTACGTTCATGCCCAAAATCCCCAAAGAAATATGGAGGAGAGGAGACAGCAGCATGGTCATCCCCCTGAGGGACTTATTTCTCATTTTCCCTCCCTCTCTCTCTCTATCCCTCCCTCTCTCTCTCTCTCTCTCTCTCTCTCTGGAGAGTAAGCATGCCTTATAGCTCAGGCTAAACAATAAATAAATAATGAAATAATCAGATTGCCATCCAATTTCTATTCAGTAATATTAATCACTAGAAGACCATTTATTAATAATACTAATATTAATAGAGTGTATCTTGGGTATAAGACATTATTCTAGATCTTTGAAATACATCAGTTAATCAGACAGAGAAAAATCTTGCCTTCATGGATTTTACATTAGTTGGCAGAATTTGTTGAAAGTTCTGAGGGCAAAAATGGAATGTGGAATTCTACATCTAGCTAAACTATCAGTCAAATGCGGGGACTAAACAAAGACATACTTAAATTAGAATTCAAAAAGATTCGTACTTAGAATTCAGAAAGATTACTTTTTTTTTTCTTTTTTCTTTTTTTTAGTTTTTTTTTGTCATGGGGGTATGAGCTCACCAGAGAAAGGGAAAGTGAGAAGTCACCCCCTGGGAGCACATTGGCCGTGGTGCAATCTCTTCTCCTCCATCCTCCTCTTGGGATTTTGACTGTGAGTACATACACCCCTGGCTTGATTTTCAAGCCTGTGGGTCTGGGATTCAAACCATGGTCAGCCATGCCTTCACCACCACGCCACCTGCTGGCCTCTGGAAAGATTACTTTTAATACAAAGCAAAACAAAACTTCAAAGAAGTATTACAATAAATTAAAAGCAATCCAAGAAAGAAAAGAAACAACATCATCTGAGGGTGACCTAGAGGAAGTGAAGAGAGCCAAAGAAGGAGAGAAAGTGGGAAGGTAGGAGAAAGGAAGGAGGGAGAGAAGCAAAAAGATGGAGGAAGTAAAAGGAGGAAGGGAGAGAGGATTCATAAGACCTTGATGCTTAGAGGACTCTCATCTGAGCTGCAGATTTAATTAAATAAGATTTGCGTTCTCCCCAGTGGGACTTTATCCACATAGCTCAGTTGACAATTACAGACTGCAGGTCTAAAAGATCTATATAGCCTAGCACTGTGCTCAGTGTTTTATATGAATGATCACTTTTGGTCCTCAGAAGACTTCATTATAATCAGAGAATACCACTACAGTAGGAGTGGACCCTCTTACACACGTGGGAATAAAGGATCCCACCTAAATAAATAAATACAGATAGAAGTATGGGCATATTATTTAAAGTTATCAAGAATCATTTTATATATAATTTTTAGAAAAATTAAAAATAGGGACCAGCAGTTGGCATAATGGCTATGTCGCTGGACTCCCATGTAGTCGACTGCAGTTTGAGTCCTGGATCCGTGGCTTACACTCACGCTGGGAGCATGTGCGTGCCGTGCCCAAGATCCCGAGAGGAGAATGGAGGAGAAGGGATTGTGGTGTGGCCATCCCCCCTGGGGGTTGATTTCTCACTTTCTGTCTCTTTGTCTCTCTCTCTGTCTTTCTGGTGAGCGCATGCACCCTAAAACAAAAACCTCTCCAAAAAAAGAAAAATTAAAAATACACTATAGCTAACACAAATTAGAAAATTGATGGAAACAGAGAAGTTGGAAGTATTAACACAAGAAATTTATCTTTCACAGATGGAAGTCAGCAGATACTTTCTGAACTTGATAAACTGGGGCGAGGCGATGACATGTGGTGGTTAAGGTGGCTGAATCCCACACGGCTGACTACACGGTTCAAGTCCCGGATCCAGTGGCTTGAAAAGCACAATGGTGTGCGTGCATGGGTGTCCAAAATGCTGAGAGGAGAGTGGAGGAGAAGGGATTGTGGTGTGGCCAGTCCTCCTAGGGGGTTATTTCTCACTCCTCCCCAAACTTTCTTTTTCTCTGTGGCAAACACAGGCACCCTATAGCTAAATTAAAATAAATAGATAAAAAAGATAAAATTAAGCTGATAAATTTTAAAACCTAAATTATAAGGGCATCATTTAAAATTATTATTATTTTTTAATTGCCAGAGGGTATGTGAGCCCACTGGAGAGAGACAGAGAGAGAGAGAAAGAGAAACTGAGAAAATACCCCTCGGTGGCGTGTGGTCACACTATGCTCTCTTCTCCTTCATTTCTCCTGCCTCTAGGTTTCTGGGGCATATGCACACCCATAGTCGTTTTCTTTTTCTTTTATTTAACTACTGTCAGAGAGAGGAAGAGAGAGAGGAAGCACTCCCAAATGGAGTGTGGTCACATTGCATCCCTTTTCCTCCATTTTGTCACCCCATTTAGATTTGGGGCATAAATATATGTGCCCGATGTGATTTTCAAGCCATTGGAGCCAGAATTCAAACTGTGGTGGGCCATGTGGGATCAAGCTCCTAATGCATAGCACTTAACTTCCACACAACACAGACAATCTTCCATTTATAATATTCAAAGGAAAAATTATTTTTTTAGATTTTTGCCATGCACTCTCTCTCTCTGTCCCCCTCTGCACTTGACAGAGAGAGAAAGAAAGTGAGATATCGCCCCCCCAAGGAAGATGGCCATGCCACAGTACCTTCTCCTCCATTCTCCTTCCAGATTTTGGGCATGCATGCACACACCAAGCGTGTTTTACAAGCCATTATGTCCAGGACTCAAACTGCAAAGTTATTCATGTGGGATCCAGTGCCCTAACCAACACACCACGTGCTGACCCTTAATAAATCCTTTAAAGGAGTGGAAACAAGCCCATTTATCTTTTCCACAAACATAGCTATAACATTTAATATAGGTATAAGGAATTAAAAGAGGACTTACTTTGTCATAGCTGCTAAATGTCCTAAATGCTTAGCTAAAAACTCATAGTTTTCAGGAAAGGTATCATAGGTCAAAAAGAAATTAGCATTTTAATTAATCACCTTTTTAAGTTGAAAAGAAAAAGTAAACCCTCTCTCTAGCTTTTTTAATTTTGAATGTGAGGAAAGTGGAAAATACTAGGTGTCCTGACCTTATTGATTCTACAAATGACTCAAAACTGCTCAACTAGACTTTGGACTTTTTTTTTTTTTTAATAAACTATCACCGAGGCTCACTCATCTGTCAAACTAGAATAAAATGTAGTTTTGTATTAGGTGACCTCCTTTAACAGTTCATTGAGTCTGAGAATGATGTGGCAGAAAGGAGAGTATCGGGCAGAATACATTTCTGTCCCATGCTGTCCCCAGCTGGCTGAGTGACCGAGGCCATCCACTTAATCTTTAGTCCCTTCATTTGCAGAGGGTGGATAAAATAACCATCCTCGCCACTTAATATCGTCCCCATAAGGATAAACAAATGAGAATCCTTTGAACTATCACAAAGCACTATGAGATTACAATGTGATTATTTAGATCATAGAATTTCAAAGCTGAAAGAATTTAGAGATTATCTATTGAAACTTCTTTAATTCGTGGTTTCTTTTGGTCAATCTATTACTAGTTTAAAGACATTCCATGTGTTGTTGTTATTATTAGCCTTACAATAAAAACTGATTTAAAATTATATTCTTCTAAACTGTATCCTCTTCTAAAATTACAAGGAGTCAAAGGCTACTACGCAGCAAAGGACTTTGCCAATCATCTCATCTAATCCACTTGTTTTAGACAGGACTGAAAAGGGTGACTGGCCTAAGATAAATACAGGACAATGAACTCAGACCCTGGATTAGAACCTAGATCCCCAGATTCCCAGGCACACAACCCTTTCTCCTGTCACTCCTGAAACAGGAAAAGAGTGGCTATTTGTGGATAAGCTTGGTTAATAAAGCTACATTCTGCCCCAACAAAAATACACACATTATTCTAACCATTTTTTGTAATGTTCAAAAGATATTTTTCCCCAAGAAGCAACTATATAATGAAATTAACTGAACAGAAGTATAAAAATAAAAAGACTTTTTAAATTAAAAAGAAAAAAATAAAGCTTGAAAAATAATATAAATGCATACACTCAAATCTAGTCTTTAAATGAAACTAAGGTTGTTAAGATCAGAACAATTAGGCACGATATAATCAAATTAATTACCAACATTCCAATAAAACTTATTGCTTAATTGCCAGAGGGCAAGTGTGCTTGCCAGAGACAGGGACAGAGAAAGTGGGAAAGCATCCCCAAATGGGGCACAGTCATGTTGCAATCCCTTCTCCTCCAGCTCTCCATCCTGTCGGAATTTGGGGCATGGACACACATGTGCCCAGCATGTTTTTTTCAAGCCAATGGTGCCAGGATTCAAACTGCGTGGTTGGCTATGTGGGATTTTGCTCCCTTTACAGCTAGGCCATAGGGCTGGCCCTCCAGTAAATCTTTGATGTTATTTAATCCTTAATATAGACCCTTTGAAGAGAGAGGGACCAGCAGTTAGTGTAATGGCTATGTTGCTGGTCTCCCACATAGTTGACCGCAGTTCGAGTCCCGGACCCAGTGGCTTAAACTCACGCCGGGCGCATTTGCATGCGTGCCCAAGATCCCAAGAGGAGAATGGAGGAGAAGGGATTGCGGCATGGTCAACCTCCCTGGGGGGTGATTTCTCGCTTTCTGCTCTCTGTCTCTCTCTATCTATCTGGCAAGCGCACACACCCTATAGCAAAAACCTCTCAAAAAAACCTTTTTTTTTGAAGAGAGACATGAGTGTAAATAGTTAAGAACACAGGAAATTTTGTTCATTTGTTTTAAAGAGAGATTTTTGCTATAGGGTACATATGTGTGTCAGAGAGATAGAAAGCAAGAAATCACCCCTCCCCCCCAGGAGATATGGACATTCTGCAACCCCTTCTCCTCCATTCTCTTCTCGGGATTTTGGGCACACATGCACATGTGCCTGGCTTGAGTTCCAAGCCACCGGGTCCGGGACTCAAACCCTGGTCCACTATGTGGGAGTCTTGCAATGTAAACATTATACCATCTGCTAGTCCCAAGAGCAGAGGGTTTTAAATCAAACAGACATGAGCTTGCTTTCCAACTCAACCATTTCCTGGATATGCAAATTCTGAAAAGGTATTCAAGCCTCAGTTTATTTGCCTATTAATATATTATGGTAATATAATGGTAATTGTTTCTTAGGGTTATTGTATTAATTTAAAAATATTGTATGATATCAAAAATATCACCATAGCCTACTGGTTAAGGGTTCTGGATCCCACGTAGCCAACCAGTTTGAATTCTAGTCCTGAAGGCTTAAACATACACCAGGCATTTGTGTGTACATACCCCAAATCTCAACAAGATGGAAAAATGGAGGAGAAGGGATTGTGGTATGACCATGCCCCACTGGGGCTGGTTTTCTCCACCTCTCTCTGGTGAGTGCATGTACCCTCTGGAAATTTTTTAAAAATTATTAAAAGTAATGCATTTGTTATCATTACCTGGTATTTTTACAGATGGAAGAATTAGAGTCCATAACAATCATTTGCTCAAGACTGCTCAGTTAGTATGTCATAGAGATAAAATTGAAATCCACATTTTCTGACTCTCCTCTTTCCACCTTAAAACTTCCTGACTCAGCACTTCATTAATTCATCTGCTCATGAAGAATCTTCCCCACCCCACTGCCCAGTTTTACTAAAAGCACCAGCTCTTTCTACTAGCAAAAGAAAAAAATTCTTCTTAAGTAGGACAGCTCTTGCGGCCAATTTCAGATGATGTGCCCTCCAAAACGTTGCATCTCTTTTCAGCTTGCCAAGGTAGTCACTTGACTCTTAGAAGTTCACAGATCCCATGTGCTCGGTCCATGCTGAGAGTGCGGTTGCCCTTCTGCGTCATATAACCCTCTATTGTACTCTTAGCCCTCCCTGCTGACCCTCACCTTGTGTCCTGTGAAGAGGCACATTCCCTTGATCTCAAGCTTTTCCTGCCAAGACTGGGAAGGCCTTTATTCTTTTTCATCCTGACACCTGAGTGCTGGCCCTTCAGGATTCAATTCTCCCTGGAGCACCTTTGATTTTTCTGAGAGGCCCTATGTAAATTTGACTACACCTGTCCTAGAGAAAGTTGTTTTATTTTTCAGGTTCTCAGAGCCAAGCATAAGCTGATACACTATTTGCACTCCATAAATATGTCCTGGAAAATATAGGAAGGAAAGGAGAAAGAAAGAGAGAGAGAGAGAGAATGGTTTTACTTATTCTAGCATTCTTGAAACACATATAACAATGAGATCAGCTCTAAAAGCATTTGAACAGTATGTATACATTTATTTACCTACCTGTGTCTGAGAGTATCAATAATAGATAAATTGCTTTCATTTTAATCTCAGAAATATTTAAATTTTAGGAGAGAAAGTGAGTGTGTCTGTGAGAAAGAGAGAGAGAGATGAGTGGGGAGAAAGTGAATTTGGTTTGAACTATAAAAGTCGAATTGCAAATATGAATAAAGTCCAATATCAGGACACAGAGATTGTGATGATTGATTCTGTCAACTTGCCCAAGCTAAGGGATGCCCAAATAATTGGTCAAACATTATTTGTTGGCATGCCTGTGAGAGTGTTTCTGGAAGAGATTAGCATTTGAATCAGTGACTATGGAAAGAAGACCCAGCCTCACCAATGTGGGTAGGCACCATTCAATGTGTTGAAGGCCTGGAAAGAAGAAAAAATGAAGCAGAGTCGAATTTGCTCTTTTTGTTTAAGCTGACACATTTGTCTTCTTCTGCCCTCAAATACAGACCACCTGGTTCTCAGACCTTCAGGCTCAGCCTGGAATTATACCACCTCCCTTCCTGATTCTCTAGCTTGCAGATGCCATATCAGGGGTATTCTTGGCCTCCATAATCTCATGAACCAATTCCTATAATAAATCTATGTCTGTCTGTCTATCTATCTATCTATCTATCTATCTATCTATCTATCTATCTATCTATCTATCTATCTTTTGTTGGTTATTTCCCTTGGACAATACAGAAACTGTAAGCCCTAAGTTCTTCTAAACAACTATGTTTCCAAGTTGTTTTGTGACTCTGGGTAAATTACTCTCCAGGCTGCTAAAATGGAGGTAATTCTAAAGGATATCACTCTTACAAAATTGTCATGGACAGTAATTATAACCTATTTTAAATATTCAGTTTTTAAAAAGACTCATGACAGAATCAGCAGTTGGCGTAATGGCTATGTCACTGGACTCCCATGGAGTCAACTGGGGTTCGAGTCCTGGACCCAGTGGCTTAAACTCATGTCAGGAGCATGTGCGTGCATGCCCAAGATCCCGAGAGGAGAATGGAGGAGAAGGGATTGCAGTGTGGTCATCCCCACTAGGGGTGATTTCTCGCTTTCTATCTGTCTGTCTCTCTGTCTCTCTGGCAAGTACACACACCCTATAGCAAAAACCTCTCAAAAAAATAAAAAATAAAAATATAAAAAGAGTCATGAAAGAGATTACTACACTATATACAATGTTTAAATACCAGATTATATAATTTGAGTTTTTTCTGTTTGTACTTTCTTCCATGCCTCAAATAATCCCCCTAGAATGTATGGCTTTTAGCTATATAGCCAGTTGTTCCCACCAATTCTCTTTCTGAAATGGCTTTAGAAGCTATTCCTTGTCACTCTGCTCCCACCGTGACTCCTACTCTTTTCATAATTCTTGCTTGGGTGCCGTAGCCTCCTAGCACTCATGCCTGCCCCTTTAGCCAATCATTTCCATTTGTGTCTGCTGCATCCTCGGACATTTAAATTAACTCAGACTGCCCATGCCATGTAGCTGTGAAAATACATGAACACTCAGCTTTGGCTGCTGCTATCTTGGATACATCCAATATTCGCTGGTCTCCACTTTTTGGCTTTTGAGTCTAGCTCCTAATACCAGCTGCAGACCTTTCTGGCTATGATCACTGGAAGTAGACCTCCTCTTTCTTTCTTTCTTTTCTTTTCTTATTTTTTTATAATTATTTTATTTAACTTTTTTCATTTATATTTGACCAGAGAGGAACAGAGTGAGCGAGAGAGAGAGAGAGA
>NW_006159803.1:4892922-4914920 GCF_000334495.1 Tupaia belangeri chinensis | reverse complement strand
CTTTCTTTCTTTCTTTCTTTCTTTCTTTCTTTCTTTCTTTCTTTCTTTCTTTCTTTCTTTCTTTCTTTCTTTCTTTCTTTCTTTCTTTCTTTTTCTTAAGAGAGATTTTTGATACAGGGTGTGTGTGCTCACCAGAGAGACAGAAAGCAAGAAATCACCCCCAGGGGGGATGGTCATGCCACAATCCCTTCTCCTCAATTCTCCTCTTGGGATTTTGGGCACGCATATGCACACACCCAACATGAGTTTTAAGCCATCCGGTCCAGAACTCAAACCATGGTTGACTATGTGGGAGTCCAGCAATGTAACCATTACTCCATCTGCTGGTCCTAACCTTCTCTTTCACTCTCTGCATTCTCTCTTTGATCAACACCATTTTTATTCATCTACTCCTCATATCTGCAACTGTGAGTGAAAAAAGTCCTACTCTTGGGACCAGCAGTTGGCATAATGGCTATGTTGCTGGACTCCCATGTAGTCAACTACCACAGTTTGAGTTCCAGATCCAGTGGCTTAAACTCACGCTGGGCGCGTGTACACAAGTGCCCAAGATCTAGAGAGGAGAATGGAAGAGAAGTGATTGCAGCGTGGCCATCCCCCCCCGGGGGGGGTGATTTCTCGCTTTCTCTCTCTCTCTGTCTCTCTCTGTCTTTTTGGTGAGTGCACATGCCCTATAGCAAAAACCTCTCCAAGAAAAGAACAGAAGAAAAAAAAAAAGTCCTACTCTTGCCATGACTGACTCATTCTAGCCCACCAGCCCACCCACCATGAGAAAGCCACTGGATAAAATCTGTTATTAGAATGATTGTTCCAAACTCGAATTATACACAGTAGTCTCGGCTGACATTCCAGTGCCAACAAAGAAATGTCAGTGTGGTCATTCAGGGTTTTGTGACTTGGCTGGGTATGAAGCATAGATGATCTTTGGCAGCAAAAGACTGGTGGGAAGGAAAACAGAAGGCTGTTCTTTGGGAACATCCACCACTGGAATGGAAGGTGGGCCGGAAGCTACAGTGGCAGGCTCTGGAGAAGGTTGTTTGGTGAGTCAAGGACGGGAAGGTGAACGGTCTCAGTTGCCAATTCCAGAGTTGTTGGTACTGCCACTGAGACAGAGGGTGGTGGTGCTCAGCCAGACTGGCAGCTAGTTATGGCCTTCAAGTTTTTACCTTGAAAATCATACATATACTGATAAACCCTTGTTGATGACTCCATTTTGTCCTTCAATAAATACACAGGGGTCTTCAAAAAGTTTATGAAAACTGTATTATGAAAAACTATGTATGAGAATTTCATTTTATTTTGTGTATCTAAGTAAAATTATATCATAATTCAATTTTTTCATGAATTTTTGAAGTCCCCTCATAATTATACATCAGCTATATGCCAGGCATTATGTCAGGATTGGGTGTAGAATGGGATAGGAAAGCAAGTATGGTTACCTCCTTGGCAAGCGCTGTTAAGTAATAACTCAGTGCCATTCTGACTTACTGTCTCGTCAACTTTAGAATAGGTTTTGGACTAGCAGATGTATTTACGTAAACAATGATCAAATGTGCCACAAATGTGTGAACAAGATATATTCTCCACTCTTGGTCAAAAATAACTATACAGTTTTTAATTGCCAGAGGGAGAGAGACAGAGACAGAGAAAGTGGGATAGCATCACCCATAGCAGATGGTCACACTGCAGTCCCTTCTCCATTTCTCCTTCCAGGATTCTAGGTATGCACCACACATGTGTCCAGTGTTTTTCAGGCCACCAGGTCTGGGACCCAAACCATGCAATCAGCCACGTGAGATCCAGCTGCTTCAACCACCACCCTCCCAAATGACCCAATAACACAGATTTTGAATAAATGGCATCCTTCATGAACAAATGATACACAATGGTGGTTTCTGAGTGGTTTAACTTTTCTGAGGAGTTTTTTCAATGGACAATTCCTATATAGTCATATTTTAAAAATCCCAACTTAGAATTTTGGAGAGTTAATCATCATAACATAGTTTTCAGTAATATACTCATATGACACTGTCAAGAGTCCTTAGTGACCTAAAATTAAATTATTACATTGTGTTGAGCTTGTTTCTTAATGCAAGATTGGTAACAAAAATGTCTCTTGAGAATAAACTAGTTCACATCATTAAGAATCAGCATCTGTCAAGAAAGAACACTTACATAAATAAAGAGACATGTCATCTCCTTGGCTGGGAAGATACACCTCATAAATATGTCAGTTTTTCATAAAACCAATCTATACATTTAGTACAACCAGTAAGAATTCTAACAGAACTTTTTGAAACTTGACAAAAAGTGTGTTTGGAAGAATAAAAGTATGCAAGAATATGGGACCAGCAGATGGCGTAATGTTTATGTCTCTGGACTCCCACATAGTCGACCACAATTCAAGTCCTAGATGGGGTGGCTTAAAACTCACTCCAGGAACATATGCATACATGCCCAAAATCTTGAGAGAAGAATGAAAGAGAAGGGATTATGGTATGGCCATGCCCCCCGGGGGGTGATTTCTTGCTATCATGAATGCATGTGCCCTATAGCAAAACATCTCTTTAAAAAAAAAAAAATGCAAGAATAGGCTAGCTATGGTGATGCAGCAGTAACACAATAATCCATGATGCTCAGGCCATATGGGAAGGCCCAGGGTCTATGTCTCAAGAACTCTCTGTACACGCTGGGCACACGCATGTGCCTGTAATCCTGCCTGGCTGCGGTTGGGGGGGAGGGGAGTGAACCATGACATGAACGCCCTTTTGGAAGTGACTTTCCATCTCTTTCTCTCTCATAAGAAATAAGTAAACTTAAAAATATATATACATGAATAGCCAAAAACATTCTAATACAGAATTATTTTGCCAGTTATTTAGATTTATTACTACAGCAATAGGCAGATGATTAATAAAGCAAAATATTGAGTACAGAAGCAGATCCAAATACAAATGGAATTGGCCTGTATAATTAAGTGGTGGAAAGAAGCGTGTTATTCAGACAATTGGCTAGTCATTTAGAAAAAGAATATAGAGTTATGAAGTAGGGGCCAGCAAGTGACATAGTGGTCAAGATGCTGGACTCCCATATGGCTGACTACAGTTCAAGTCTTATACCCAGAAGCTTAATGTGTGAGTGTGTGAGTAAATGCCCAAAATTCCAAAAGGAGAATAGAAAAGAAGAGATTGTGGTGTGGCCATCCCCCGGGGGAGTGATTTTTCACTTTCTCTCTTTCCATCTTCTTCTGTCTCTCTAATGAGCACATGCACCTACAGGCCAACAGATGACATGATGGTTTAGTCACTGGACTCTCAGATGGCCAACCGCAGTTCGCTTCCTGGACCTAGTCCCTTGAAAGTCAAACTGTGTGTGTGTGCATATGTGCATGTGTGCCAAAAATCCCAAAAGGAGAAGGGTTTGTAGTGTGGCCATCCTCCCTGCAGGGGGTGATTTCTCACTCTCCTTTCTGACTCTTTCTCTTCAGCAAGTGCACATGCCCTATGGCAAAAATAAAAAGAAAAAAAAATCTTTAAAAACAAATATGAGGTAGAAGAAATTTGCAGATGAATACTTTTTAAAGTTTGTTTATTTAATTATTTATTCTGAGAGAGAGATGGGCACTCCCAGCAGTCTTTAAGCTGCAGTCTACCTCTAGCCTCAACCAGCCCAGCTCAAGAGCACGCTTACACATTCCCAGTGTGCACAGGGAAGCCTCAAGATGTGAACCTGGGACCTTCCTTCCCATGTGAAACCAGTCTCACAAAGCATCGCATCACCACTGCAACAGGACCCTATTTTTATAATTTTTAAGTGAAGGAAGACTTGAAGTCTGACATTTTGTTGTCCAGGCATCAGATCCCTCCCGTCTAAGGAAGAGATTTCGCACTGAGAGTGGTCTTGGTGTGACAGAGTGCACTGCTCCCTATTTTGGGAGCTGGGGGAGGCCCATCCTCCTCCAGCCCACACAAATGGCCTTGCGGATAATTCTCCCGTGACTTGCTGATTAAAGAAGGAAGTGTTCAAGACAGTTTTCAGTTTCCCAGTACACAAACACTAGCACAACTAGGACTATTGTTGTAAGTTCCGTTTATTTAAAGATGGCCTTGAAGGACAAGTGAGAAGGGAAATCTTAGGGACAGGACTCTAGGCAGTATATCTCATTGTCTATCTTCCTGAAATGAGAAATGGCTTTCAGATTTAGAATCCTAGGAAAAAGGTTTCAGGGAACGCATCAAAGATTTCACTGAATTGGAAAATGGAACTCTTATCTTGCCATTTCTTGACAAACAGAAAAGAAATTTCAAGTGTAGGCTGGCTGATTAATGCTGACTATAAAAGATAAAGAGTTATTGCAACATAATAGCGGCAGGGAGGTGATCCTTAGACTACATCTCTGTATACTCTAAGGCCAGTGTGAAAGTCAGCCATAGACTAAACAGAGCAAAACTTCAAGTTTACGCTACCCTAAATAACCGAAGTTTATAGCTATCAGTACCTAGACAGAGCCAGAGTTAATATGTCCTTTGTAATGTGTAAAATATAACCAAGTTTTTAGACTCAATATTTTAGGAGGAAAGGTCAGGTCAGCTTCTAGGCCTGCCCAGTCATGGGACTCTCCTCTCTCTGTTCGAAGAACAAGAGGATAAGAAAGCTGGATCCCACATAGCCCGCCACAGTTCAAGTCCTGAATGTGATCCCTTGAAAAATATGCCCGGCAAGTGTGTGTGCCTGCCCTCAATCCCAAAAGGATGGAGAATGGAGAAGAGGAGATGGTGGTGTGACCACACCCACTGGAGAGTGCTTTCTCCCTCTTCCTCTCTATCTCTATGTGCCCTCTGGCAAATTTAAAAAAAAAACAAAAACAAAAACAAAAACCTTATCTTGCCATTTCTTGACAAACAGAAAAGAAATTTCAAGTGTAGGCTGGCTGATTAATGCTGACTATAAAAGATAAAGAGTTATTGCAACATAATAGCGGCAGGGAGGTGATCCTTAGACTACATCTCTGTATACTCTAAGGCCAGTGTGAAAGTCAGCCATAGACTAAACAGAGCAAAACTTCAAGTTTACGCTACCCTAAATAACCGAAGTTTATAGCTATCAGTACCTAGACAGAGCCAGAGTTAATATGTCCTTTGTAATGTGTAAAATATAACCAAGTTTTTAGACTCAATATTTTAGGAGGAAAGGTCAGGTCAGCTTCTAGGCCTGCCCAGTCATGGGACTCTCCTCTCTCTGTTCGAAGAACAAGAGGATAAGAAAGCTGGATCCCACATAGCCCGCCACAGTTCAAGTCCTGAATGTGATCCCTTGAAAAATATGCCCGGCAAGTGTGTGTGCCTGCCCTCAATCCCAAAAGGATGGAGAATGGAGAAGAGGAGATGGTGGTGTGACCACACCCACTGGAGAGTGCTTTCTCCCTCTTCCTCTCTATCTCTATGTGCCCTCTGGCAAATTTAAAAAAAAAACAAAAACAAAAACAAAAACAAAAAAACGCACAGGAGTAAGATCCACAAGCACACAACAGTAGTCTTTAGTCCATTTCCAGGGTCTGTAGCTTCAACAATAATTAAGGCTTGAGCAGTGCAATTACTGCAGGTCACAGTTTTTGTTACAAATTTTGGTCATTCACATGCAAGTTCTCCCCTTCCCTAACATAGTCTCTGAGTATGATATTTTGCTTGGTAAACACACTGTACATTAATAACATGTAAAATTCTGGGAAATTTATATTTTCTAAAACATGCTTTTTTTTTTTTTTTTCCTGGAGGCCCATTTGTATTCACCATTGTTGTCAGGGTTGTATTTTAAATGACAGGAGTCTGATAACCTCTCTGAATAGTCCTTATTTTCTTCTGAGATTATTTCAATCATATTTGTATCTGATTGGCTTGTCTAATTTTGCTAATAATTCCACTGGGGCTACTCACATTCAGCTTTCGGCTCTCTGTAGTTACTCATGGAGACTAATTTCAATCCACATACTCAGAACAAAGCAGGTACCACTGGGATGCTACATTAAAGCTTTTAGGATAGTAGAGGCTATTTTATACACTAATGCTATAATTTGCCAAATGTTCCTTAGTGATCTGAGAGAAAAAATTGCTGGGTTTTGGGTTGGTATTTAATTTGCTTCCAGAAAGGTAGGCGAAAGGACCTAGCTAATATGAACAAATGGGTAATCATAGAACTTACCTTTCAGAACATCAATACTATTATTTAATTGAGTGAGCATGCTCAAAGGTACAGGCCCAGTTCTCTAAACACTGGAATGCTTAATTTTCCTCTCTCAAGAAAATAAACTAAGGAGAAAGTCTATTTTCTCCTCATGACTTCTCTCAAAGTTAATTCTTTATACAACAATAAAGCTGTTTGAAACTTAGAAAGTTAATTATTTTTAATTGCCAAAGGGCATTTGTACTCATCTAGAGACAGAGACAGAGATAGGGGAGCAAGCACCCCCCAGCGGGGTGTGGTCACATCGTAATCCCTTCTTCCCCATCTCTTTATCCTGTTGGGATTTGGGGCACACACACACATGTGCCCACCATGCTTCTTCAAACTACCAGGGCCATGATTTGAACTGTAGTCAGCCATACGAGATCCAGCTTCTTTAACCACTAGACTATGAGGTCAGCCCTAGAAAGTCGGTATTTATCAGACTAAAAATTATTCTTCAGTGACTTTATAAATGACTTTATAATTCCTTTAAAATTACCATGAAATCCCTAGAACACTCTATAACCTAAAGGAAAACTTTCACAATCAATTCTTTTTTTTTTTTGAGAGGCTTTTGCTATAGGGTGCATGCACTCCCCAGAAAGACAGAGAGAGACAAAAAGTGAGAAATCATCCCCTGGGGGGATGGCCATGCCACAACCCCTTCTCCTCCATTCTCCCCTAGGGATCTTGGGTACACACATACATGTGCCCGGCGTGACTTTAAGCCACCGGGTCTGGGACTCAACAGCAGTCAACTACATGGGAGTCCAGCGACATAGCCATTATACCAACTGCTGGTCCCCACACTCAATTCTTCTGAAATAATCTGAACAGAATAGAATATTCCAAAATATTTTCTCTTGACTATGAGCTATGCCCTGGACCAAACAGTGGAGATGAAATAGTGAGTAAAAGATGCATCATCTTTACTTCCACGAAATTTATAATCCATTGGGGGACACTGATAAAACACAGCTTCTTATAATAAATATCTAATCAGAACTCCAAAAAGTAGATAGATCCCAATACTTTACTGAATCCATTCTTGTTAAGGTCACCACTGACCTTCCCAGAGTTGAATTCAGTAACCAGTTTTGGTCAGTCTTAGCTCCTCAAAAGCATTTGATATAGTTGATCATACCTACCTTTCTGAAACATTTCCTCAGCTGACTTCTAATTCCATTTTTTTTAAGTGTTTATGTCTTCTAAATTCATATGTTCAGCTCAGCCACTTAATTTTTTTTTTTTTTAGGTTTTGCAATAGGCTCCACATATGCTCACCAGAGAGAGATACAGAGAGGAAAAGTGAGAAATTATCCCCTGACAGGATGGCCACACCACAATCCATTCTCCATTCTCCTTTCAGGATTTTGGCCATGTGTGCACATGTGCTGGGTGATTTTCAAGTTGCTGTGTTTAGGACTCAAACTGGGTCACCCATATGGAAATCCACGCCACCCTTAGCCCAGCCACTTTTCAAAATCTGACACTCCCATATATATCTGCCTACTGAATATCCACTTTTCAAATAGCTATTAAGTATCTTTAATTAAATATGTCCCAGACTGAACGCTGAATTCCCTTCTTTACTCCCCACAAATCTACTTCTGGAATCTACTACTGGAATCTCTATTAATTCAGTTGACTGGTCTGAAAATCTTGAACTGCCCGTCATGGTCCTTTTCTTCATATCCTACATTCTACTTACCAGGAAATATTGTTGAGTTTACTCTCTACCATATCACAATTTTATCATCTCCCCATACCAAGATACCATTTTCTTTTCTTTTTTGAGAGCTTTTTGCCGTAGGGTACATGAGCTCACTGGAGAGAATGACAGAGACAGTGAGAGGGAAAGTGAGAAATCACCCCCGACACACACAGAGGGGATGGCCACACCACAGTCCCTTTTCCTCCATTTTCCTCCTGGGGATCTTGGCACACGCACATGCACCCAGTATGGTTTTCAAGCCACCAGGTCTGGGACTCGAACCGTAGTCAGCTGTGTGGGAGTCCAGTGACGTAACTGCTATGCCATCTGCTGCCCCCCAAGACACCATGTTCTATTATCTGGATCATTCCATCAGATTCTCAACCATCTCTTTGATTCCACTTTCCCTCTCACTGTTTCTTTCTATCTCTCTGGTAAGCCCATGTGTCCTAAGGCAAAAACCTAAAAGAAAAAAAAAAGTCTATTGAAGAATTTTTTTTTTCATGTATAGTTTGTTTTTTCTTTTTCCCAGAGAAATATGACCAGCAATATCTCACTTATCTGTGTAACAGATCTGTTAGGTAGTTAGACAAGAGAGATGAAAGGAGAAGGAAAAAGAAAGGAATAATACCAGTTTTGTCTTAGTAAAAGGCAATGAAATGGAAAAGTCTTGTGATGTACTCAGCATGACAGTGGTAGAGTTAGAGCTTCCCAACTCATTTCTGAACTCTGCTCATAATTCTGATCATGAACTTTCTTCAGTTCTACAGTACCAGAAATAACTGAGAGGAAAGGATTGGTGCTCTACAAATATTTGTTGAATAAACAGCTGGTAAGGGGGTGGGTGGGGCAAGGAAGAAAGGTCTTGTGATGTGTATGTGTGTCTGCATTCATCTGTACACACACACAGGTACAGTTCCTAATCATTTAGGTTTATGGGGAGAAGATAAATTTAATTAATCATACAAACATATTATAACTTATGGGATTGAAATAGGGAATTTTTAAAAATTTGCCAGAGGCTTTGTATGTTCATCTGAGGGTTTGTGCACTCACCAGAGAGAAAGCAAGAAAGCACCCTGCATGGGGAATGGTCATGCCACAATCCCTTCTCCTCCATTTCTCCCTCCTTTTGAGATTTTGGGCATGCATAAGCACATGTCCAGTGTGTTCCTCAAGCCCAGTCTGGATTTGAACCACAAGATTGGCCATGTGGGTTTTAGCTGCCTTAACCACCATGCCACTGGCTGGCCCAAGAATATGGAATTTAATGGAGAATTATCTCCATGTCTCTGGCCTCTGTGTTTTTATTCTCAATAACCTTTCAATAGTTTTTATTTATGTAAAGTATGTTTTTCTTCAAAATTATAAAGAAACTATCTGCCAAATATAATTGTATTATTATTGTTATTTTACTAGAGGGGATATATGCTCACCAGAAAGAAAGAAACACATAAGGTGAGGGAGAAGAGAAAGCATTGCCCATTCATGGTCATGCTACAATTTTTCTCCTCCATTTCTCTCTCCTTTTGGATTCTGGGCACATATGTGCACAACCCCAGCGTGTTTCTCAAGCCTCTGGCTCCAGGACTCAAACTGTGAAATCAGCCATGAGGGATCCAGCTACCTTAACCACCAGGCCACAGAACCAGTCATAACTTCATTGACATATCAGATTTAATAGTGTAACCAGTATTTCCTCACTCCAGTCCCCGCATATAGCGAGACCAAAACAAAAATAAAGTGGTATCCATTTGACTCATTAGCCCTCATCCTGTCGCCCAACTAGGTGTAAGTAGTCCATCCACAAAAAATCTTCTTGGTTGTGATCGCAAATCTTTTGCCACTGGCTACAGCACCACCCCTGAAGTTTCTCCTTTTCTGCTCCTTTATTGGTTTGTGAGCTGCAGGCCCTCAGCTTGTTGCTTTGCTTACCCTCCTCTACCTGAAAGTCTCTGCGATTCTTCCCCATATTACCCCATCCCTTCCGATACCGGTCCTCTGGCTACTTTTTCTCATTCTGGATCCACAACACGCTCTGTTCTTTCTCTTCTGTGACTGGCTGGAGTACAGTGGTTCTTATGTGCAGAATCTAGACATCCTATTTATGAAATAAGCTGCTATGACACAAATACCAGGATATGGTGTTTAAGAAACTTGCTCTTTTTTGCGTTCCACTTATCAGGAAAGAATGAAGGATTATGAAAAACCATGTCGAATGGCTACTCAAAAGCTGTTCGCAAACCGCTTGTCCATTTATGTCTCCCGCTCTATAACCTGAAAACAGAGTACTGGCTTTCCCATTTTTCCTTGCATCTAGACATGGCCTGGGACCTAGTTCTGGGCCATAGAACAAAATCGAGGCCTGCTGAAAAAGCTTCTGTTTTTCTGGAAAAAAAAAAGAAAAGAAAAGAAAGAAAATAAGAGTAGGACTGGTGTTATTTCATCCCCTCTACCCCTTTCTTTCTTAAATGAACTGATGGCTGAACCTGCAGTGCTGTCTTATAGCTGTGAGAGAAAAATCCAGATGAATAACAGATACATGGACCCTGACATCACCAAGGCCAGCAACCTTTTATAGACAGATTTCTTGTTAAGTGGGGGAAAAAAAAAAAGTGTTTTTTTAATCAGGTCAGGCTACTATAGGTGGTTTTCTATTACCTGCCGGTGAATACACGCCTGATACACAGGTACGGCCCTGTCAGCTCTCCATATAGCTCTTTATAGACAAAAGCCAGAGCACTGCAAGCTGAAAGGCAGGGCTTCTCAGTCACCTTCTAAGAGTTAAGGTGCTTTTGGGCCAGCAGCTGGCATGGTTATTAAAGGTGCTGGATTCCCACATGGCTGACCGTGGTTTGAGTCCTGGACCTGGCAACTTGCTTTCTCACTTTCCTTCTCTCTCTCTCTCTCTCTGGTCAAGTTAAATAGTAATAAGTGGAAATAAATAATTTTTTTTTTAAAAAAAAGTTAAGATGCTTTCAACTTTTTTTTTTAAAAAAGGGGTTTTTGCCTTAGAGTGCATGTGCTTGCCAGAGAGAGACAGAGACAGAGACAGTGAGACAGAAAGTGAGAAATCATCCCCCAGGGAGGATGGCCATGCTATAATTCCTTCTCCTCCATCCTCCTCCCAGAATCTTGGGGATGCACACATGTCTGGCATGAGTTTTAAGCCACCAGGGCCGGGACTAGAACCATGGTCAACTATATGGGAGTCCAGTGTCATAACCATTACACAATCTGCTGGTCTTGTATGTCTTGATTTTTATCTCCACAACTGGCTTACTATTTTTATCTAATTTTCAAAAAATGTTATGATTTCCCTAAGGCTTAAAACATACATTTTAAATTCATCACAGTTGGGGCCAGCAGGTAGCATAGTGGTTAAGGGCACTGGACTCCCACATGGCTGACTGCAGTTCGAGTCTCAGACCTGGCAGCTTACTTTCTCACTTTCTCATTCTCTCACTCTGTCCCTCTCTGTTCAAATTAAAATAAATAATTAAATAAATGTATAAATAAAGTTAAATAAAACAATTATTTTTAAAAATTCATCACAACCTATGTTCAAATAATATTATACTACTTCATATGTTGTGTAAGGGCCTTACAACATTGTATTTCCAATTCTACCTTTCTGTCCTTTGTGCTATGGTTATCTTACATTTTCCTTTTACATATGCTATAAAACAAAATAGATTAATACAACCGAGTTTGCTTTAGGTAATCAGTTTTCTTTTAAAACAGTTATAAGTAATTTAAAAAATAATAATTTTAGGGCTAGCACAGTAGTCAAGGGAGTTAGATCACACATGGTCAACTGTGTGGTGCAAGTATTGGCCTCAGCAGCTTGAAAAACATGCTGGGCACACGTGCATGCACGCCCCAAATCTCAACAGGATGGAGAGATAGAAGAAAAAGGGTTGTAGCATGACCATGTCCCACTGGGGGTTGCTTTCTCTCTCTCTTTCTATCTCTATCTCTCTGGTGAGTACACATGCCTTCTGGCAAAAAATAATGATAACAATTTTATACTTATCTTCACTTATACCAGAGGTCTTCATTCCTTTATGTAGATACAAGTATGAAACAATACATTTTTAATATATTTCTTTATAGAATTAATAAAAATATTTTCTAAAATTATATAAGGAAAGCCATTATATATCCAAGAAATTGTCAGAGTCCATAGATAGAATTGATACTAAAATTTCTTCCTTTCAATGTATAGATATATTGAGTATATACAGAATATTGAATACTTTTTTGTATTTTTCATACCTGTATGTATCTATGTATATGCATGTATGTATGTGTATGTATGTATATGTATTTATACACACACATATATTCATCACATTTATATTTACATTTATAGTCATATATATTTATCTATATAAATTCTTCATATAAAATCCAAGTTTTGGGACCAGCAGATGGCATAATGGTTACATTGCTGGACTCCCACATAGTTGACCACAGTTCAAGTCCTGAACCTGGCAGCTTAAACTCACGTCAGGCACATTTGCATGCATGCCCAAAATCCCAAGAGGAGAATGGAGGAGAAGGGATTGCAGTGTGGCCATCCTCCTTGGGGGGTTATTTCTTGCTTTCTCTCTGTCTCCCTTTGTCTTTCTGGCAAGTGCACACACCCTATAGCAAAAGCTCTCCAAAAAAATTTTAAAAAAAGATATACCAGTTTTTAAGTCTCTTTTGTATTGCATGTCATCATTATGATTCAAAACATGTTTTAGGGAGTTACTCCCACCCCTCCCCCAGGTGCCAAAGGAGGAGACTTCTAGAGTATGAGACTGTCATAGGATAGGCTGATCACAGCAAAGAGCAGGCAGAGGACAGGACTAAGGAGGATGTTAGCGCCCAGGGCGGGTACCAGCAAGGTGCCCTGTTTTCTCAGAAAGAGAAATAAAGTTTCCTCTCAAAATCAGTGAGAGGATGTGAAGAAATTGGAACCCTATGTACTACTGGTGAGAATGTAAAATGGTAGGTGTTGTGAAAAACAGTACAGAGATTCCCCAAAAAGTTAAAAGTATAATCCGGCCATTCCACTTTTGGGTATATACTGAAAAGAAGCAAAAACATGAATTTGAAGAAATATTTGTACATCTGTGTATAAATAATGACATTATTCATGGTAGCCAAAAGATAGAAGCAACTTAGGTGCTCATGGATGGATGAATGGTTAAACAAAATGTGGTATGGATTTTGTTAATGAATGACATTTTTTCAAAAAGGATGAAAATCTTGTCATGTACATAACATAGATAAACTTTTTTAAAAATTATTTAATTTTATTTACTTATTCTTATTATTTTAATTTGACCAGAGAAAGACAGAAAAAGAGAGAGGGAAAGTGAGAAGGCAAGCTGCCAGGTCTGTTACTCAAACCACAGTCGGCCATATGAGAGTCCAGAGACTTAACTACCACACCACCTGCTGGCCCAAACATAGATGAACTTTGAGGACATTATGCTAAGTAAAATAAGCTGGTCACAAAAATAAAAGTACTATATAGTTCCACTTATATGTGATATTTAAAGTAGTCAAATTGATAAAAACAGAAAGTAGAATGGTGATGGCCAGGGGCTTAGAGTGGGGAAAGACAGGAAATTGTTATTTAAAGATTTCAAAGTTTTTGTTTTGCAAGAAATTTCTGGAGATTGGTTGCACAATAATGTGAGTATACTTAAAATACTTAAAAATGGTTAAAATAGGAACCAGCAGATGGCATAATGGCTATGTTGTTAGACTCTCATGTAGTTGACTGCAGTTTGAGTCCTGGACCCTGTGGCTTAAACTCATTCCAGACATGTGTGTGTGCGTGCCCAAGATTCCAAGAGGAGAAAGGAGGAGAAGGGATTGTGGCATGGCCATCCCTTCTGGGGGATGATTTCTCGCTTTCTGTCTCTTTCTATCTGTCTTCCTGGTGAGCGCATGCGCCTTATAGCAAAAACCTCTCAAAAAAAAAACGTGTTGGCGCCACGCCCTTATAACAAAAAACCCCCAAAAAAAAAAAAAAAAAAAAAAAAAAAAGAAAAAGGTTAAAATAACAAACATGATGTTACATATATTTTACCAAAATTAAATTTTTTGAAAATTCTATGAAAAACTTAGCTAAGAGGAGCTAGAATGTGTGTTTATGAATATGTTTGTAGTCACATTTACAGTTCATGCTTTTTTTTTTAGAAAAAGATTTTTGCTATAGGGCACATGTGCTCGCCAGAGAGACAGAGAGACAGAAAGCAAGAAATTACCCCCCAGGGGGACGGTCACACCACAATCCCTTCTCCTCCATTCTCCTCTCAGGATTTTGGGCATGCACACTCATGTACTTGGTGTGAGTTTTAAGCCACCAGGTCTGGGACTCAATCTGTGGTGGACCTTGTGGGACTCCAGCAATGTAACCATTATGCCATCTGCTGGTCCCTATATTTCATACTTTGGGTACCAGGTTGATTACGAGAATAGTTTCTCATGCTAGCACAGTAAGTTGACTCTTCTTGAGTAAAATGTTTTCATGGTACTGTAATATTTAACATGTTAGTTATTTATTCCTGTGTAACAAAAAAACCCAAAGTTTAGAGCTTAAAATAATGATAAATATTAAATATCATAAGTTTTGGTGGGTCAGGAATTCAAGAGTGGTTGAACTGAGTGGTTTGGACTCGAGGTCTCTCCTGAGATTGCAGTCAAGATTTCAACAGGGGCTGCAATCATTTGAAGGCTGAACTGGGGATGGAGGACCTGTTTCCAAAGTGATTCATTCACATGGTTGGCAGGTTGGTGTTAGTGGTTAGCTGGAGGCCTAAGTTCCTTCTCCCGTGGACTCTTCTGCAGACCTTTTCAGCATCCTCATACCATGATGGCTTCCTTTGGAGTTATCTAAGCAGCAAGTGACGGAAGTAGCAAGTGATGCCAGTAACCCAGGCAGGCAGCAATGTTACAAATAATTATAACCTATGGTTAATTACAACTAAATGCTAATTAAGTAAGCATTGTAGGAGCCCATGCAGCCACCAGGTCTGGGACTCAATCTGTGGTGGACCTGGTGGGACTCCAGCAATGTAACCATTGCACTTGACCATTATAGACTCTTTCAAGTGCACTGGAGCACATACAGAAAGAAAATGGCAAGCTCAGCTCATGTAACTCTTAGATAAAATCATTCTTTTAGAATCACAGAACTTGTAAGTCATCCTTAAAATAGTCTGGCCTTTTGCAACTTTACATAGGAAGTCATGCACTATCACTTCTAATACACTGTATTTCTAGAAAAGGTAAGGCCCAACCCACATTGAAAGGAAGGGGAATTGAGTTTCACCTTTTGAAAGAAGTGTCAAACAATTTGAGGGCATATTTTAAAGTTACCATAGTACTGATTATAAGGCTGGCCCCATCGCCTAGGTGGTTAAGGATCTAGATCCCACATGGCTGACTGTGATTCAAATCCCATCCCCTGTGGCATGACAAACATGCTGAGCATGTGTGTTTGCAGGAAGTTTGAAGAGGACTTATTATGTACCACCTCTATGCCTACTCTTCAACAACCCCTTTAAGTCTTGGCACACTTCCAGGGATACCTGAAACAGGCCACTGTTGTAGAGATTATTTCAAGAAGCTTGGGGAAGCGGGACCAGCAGTTAGTGTAATGGCTATGTTGCTGAACTCCCATGTAGTCGACCATGGTCCAAGTTCCGGACCCAGTGACTTAAACTCACGCCGAGCGTGTGTACATCATGCCCAAGATCCCGAGAGGAGAAAGGAGGAGAAGGGGTTGCGACAAGGCCATCCCCCCTGGGGGGTGATTTCTTGCTTTCTGTACCTCTGTTTCTCTGTCTTTCTGGCGAGCACATGCACCCTAGAGCAAAAACCTCTCAAAAAAAATCCCTATAGCAAAAGCCTCTCACAAAAAAAAAAAAAAAAAAAAAAAAAAAAAAAAAAAAAAGAAGCAGCTTGGGGAAGGGATAAGATAGGATGGTAACTTAGGGATACAAGGTCAAGAGAGGGTTTTTCTTGTGGTTGTTTTGTTTTGTTAAAAAGCAACAGATAAATATATAAAGAGATAAGTAGAAGATGCCGACACAGAGAGAAGATGAAAATCTAGGCAGGAAATTACACGTGCGTGTGTGTGCGTGTGTGTGTACCCACCATAGCAAATGTCTGAAAACAGGTCTTGAGGATGCCATGTGAACATGGCAACGTTACACCTTCAGGAATTAACCTGTTGTTTATTTTTCCCCATTCCCTTCCATTTTCTCACTGGCTTGGGGAGGACACTTCATTTCCCTGTCTCAGAACACTATGACAGCCATGAGTTACGCACTCTATGAGCAGAAACAAAAGCTCAAGAAGGAAGCTATAGAAGTCTTAGCTCCCAATGCCTAGGTAAGACTCTAGTTGGGACTCTAGGTAAGACTCTAGGCAAGAAGAAAAATAGGTTTATAAAAGATGAGAAAAGAGGGTACCTTTAGTCCATGAAAGCAGACTGAAAATAGGGCTGCTTGCCAGTACCTGCCCTGGACACTAACATCCTCCTTAGTCCTGTCCTCTGCCTGCTCTTTGCTGTGATCAGCCTATGCTATGACAGTCTCACACTCTAGAAGTCTCCTCCTTTGGTACCCTGGGGGAGGGGTGGTGTATCTCCCTAAACACATGTTTTGAATCATAATGATAACATGCAATACAAAAGAGACTTAAAAACTTGGATTTTTTTTCTTTTCTGTTTCTTCTTCTTTTTTTTTTTTGGAGAGGTTTTTGCTATAGGGCACTCACCAAAAAGAGAAAGAGAGACAGAGAGCAGTGAGGGGCTAGCAGGTGGTGCAGTGGTTGCGGCACCGGATTCCCACATAATCAACTGTGGTTTGAATCCTGAACTTGGTGGCTTGAAGCTCACACTGGGTGCACGTGTGTGCATCCCCAAAATCCTGAGGAGGAGAAGGAATTCCCGTGTGCCCATCCCCCCAAGGGGTGATTTCTTGCTTTCTATCTTTCTGTCTCTCTGGCAAGCACATGCACCCTATGGCAAAAATCTCTCTCAAAATAAAACAAACCATGAAAGTAGGGCTAGCAGGCGGTGTGGAGGTTAAGGCACTAGACTCCCGCATGGTCAACAACGGTTTAAGTCCCAGATCTGGCAACTTGAAACTCATCCTGACAGAGTGAGTGAGTGTGTGTGTGTGTGTGTGTGTGTGTGCCCAAATCCCAGGAGAAGAATGGAAGAAAAGGGACTGTGACATGGCCATCCCCTCAGGGGGTGATTTCTCACTCTCCCTCTCACTGTCTCTCTGGCAAGCACATGCACCCCATGGCAAAAACAAAAGACAAGAAAACATGCAAGATGCCAGCCTCTTCCAAGCCTGTAGCCCTGCTCACAGTCATCATTCTCCATCAGCACTCTGTCTAGTTATCTCTGCACAGCCATCTTTGAGAGGATAGCAGTCCAATTACACCCATGGGAGGGCAGGATGGGTAAGTGCCCTCATAAATAGCTAAGGAAGGGAAGACTGGAGCCCCAGTGTCAGGGTAACAAGTAAAAGTAGTTCCTGTTATTAGTAACTAGCTTCTAGTTCCTGCCCATTTTCTAGTTTTCTTAGGTTACAGAAGAGGCTATTTACCTGTGAACACCTTAGATTAACCAGACATTTTTCCTTGAAGTTTGTGTAGAGTTCAATGTACAGTTCAGAACCCTGAAAAACAGCTATGCCTATAGATTACCAGTGGTTTTCTTCCTACTTGTTCTGCTCCTCTTGGGATATAAGAGATCCAATTGCCTATTACCAAAACACTCAGTTATGTAGCCACACCAACTTCGTCATCTCCCTACCGGGAGCTGTTTCCTCCCCATCTGCAATAAGGCCTACTGTCCTCAGGCTATAGCCACCTTGGCTAATATCTCCGTGGATCCACCACAGAGGAGACACCATGTCACACCACCTGCCAAAGAAGCTGCCACTGTCTCTGTCACCCCTGCCACAGCAGTCACTGAGTCTACCGTAATGACATCTGTTGCCGTCTCTTCAGTTGCCATTCCCTCAGCCACTGTTTTCTCTGTGACTGTCCTCAGCAGCCACAGCTCTACCAGCGACCGGCCTGTCATCAGCCTGCACAGTCACCTCCACAGCCTTCACTCTCTGTTGCCTGTTTTTTTCTCAGAATAATAGAAGAGCAGAATGAGTATTTCCCTTTTCCAAGAGGAAAATGAAGCTGTTCAAGTTGGAGGATTTTTCTCATACTAATTGATTAGATTTCTGTATAAGGAATAGATTTCTATTTAAAACAAATTCCATACTGCAGATTCTTAGATCACAAGTGAAGCAGCTTGGAATAATAATTTTGAGAAGAACGATCCATGCCTACTAGAGTCTCCTGAAGTTTTCAGCTATAATTTGAAGTAGCCTATGCAAAGGTGGAGGAGATCTGCCAGTATTGAGCTCACCATAGACTCTAAGGATTTACTGAAGAATAATTTCTAAAGGAAAAAAAAAAAAGAATCACTGATTAGAAGCCCTACTTGCAGGGGCAGGACTTTCCAATGGATGGGCCTTACAATAGATGACTTGAGTAGGGGTGCAGCTGTTTCTTTGGCAACCTCCTCCGTATTTCAACATATAAAGGTCCTTTATTAATGTAAGGTAGCCTATGCAAAGGTGGAGTAGATCTGCCAGTATTGAGCTCACCATAGACTCTAAGGATTTACTGAAGAATAATTTCTAAAGGAAAAAAAAAAAAAGAATCACTGATTAGAAGCCCTACTTGCAGGGGCAGGACTTTCCAATGGATGGGCCTTACAATAGATGACTTGAGTAGGGGTGCAGCTGTTTCTTTGGCAACCTCCTCCGTATTTCAACATATAAAGGTCCTTTGTTTTGGGCTAGTCAGTTTCACAAGAAAGAAATCCTCTAATCTTTGGTCTAAAAGATACAATATAAACTGCCTGTCAGAACTCTGGAAATTCCCACTGTTTATTATTAAGACTTCATTTAACACCCTACCTTTCAGTATAATGGTGGTTCACCCCTACTATGCTTAGTGTTCCTGAGTTCAAAGTTTCTGTGGTTCATATTCTTCAGAGAATGAACATTGATCCAGTTTTCAGCAGAGGTGAGGGATAGGGAAATTTTTTTTGGACTCCCAGCTCCTTCCAACCATCTCTCCTGTTTACAGCCCAGTGCTATGTCCCTACCTGTAATTAGCTGAGGATTGCACGTCTAAATCTTTTTGGAACTGAAGAGCAGAAACTATTACGCTTTTTGTTACTTTCTTGTAGTCACTTAACTTTTTTATAAGAATTATTTATTTTAATTTTATTTATTATTATCTTTAAATTTGCTATAGGTCATGTGCTCTCACCAGAGAGAGAAAAAGAGGAGGAAAGTGAGAAGGCAAGTCATCAGGTCTGGGACTCCAACCATAGTTGGTCATGTTGGAGTCCAGTGCCTTAACCACCATGTCACCTGCTGGCCCCAGTGCTGAGAGATTTTTTTAAAGGTAGGACTTAAAAAAAAATAAAAGAGAGATAATGTATTCAATCTATCATATTTACCCCAATCCCTCTTATCTTTTTCCAGACTTTATTTTGTGAAATTTTAACTTTTGTATATCAGATATGAGGGGACTTCAAACGGAATTAAAGTGCAAGTTTATTTTTGTGTAAAAAAAAATTTTGAAATTCTTGCATAGTTTTGAAAAAAATATTTATTCTATGAACTTTTTGAAGAACCTCTCATATTTTTAGGCGTGTAAAGGGAAATAAAGATATGAATTGAATTTTGTTTCGTATCAGAGATAGACAAAGACTTATAATTTATTGAACATCTTTTTCTTTCTTCTTGTTTATAACACACAGGGAGCAGAGTATACGTTGATGAATCAGAAATAATATTTTCTATGACTCTTAAAGATCAGGCATGTTGGGACCAGCAGTTGGTGTAATGTCTATGTCGCTGGACTCCTGTGTAGTCAACCGCAATTCAAGTCCCAGACCTGGTGGATTAAACTCATGCCAGGTGGGACCAGCAGTTAGCATAATGGCTATGTTGCTGGACTCCCATGTAGTCGACCGTGGTTCGAGGCCCGGACCCAGTGTCTTAAACTCACGCCGGGCGCATGTGCATGCGTGCACAAGATCCTGAGAGAAGAATGAAGGAGAAGGGATTGCGGCGTGGCCATCCCCTCTGGGGGATGATTTCTCGCTTTCTATCTATCTGTCTCTCTCTCTCTGGTGAGCGCGCGTGCCCTATAGCAAAAACTTCTAAAAAAAAAAAAACTCACGCCAGGCACGCATGCGTGCCCAAGATCCTGAGAAGAGAATGGAGGAGAAGGGATTACAGTGTGGCCATCCCCCTTGGGGGGTGATTTCTCGTTTTCTGTCTGTCTCTCTCTGTCTTTCTGGCGAGCTCACATGCCCTATACCAAAAAACTCTAAAAAAAAATAAATAAATAAAAGATTGGGCATGTAAAAATTTATAAAGGGAAGTTTTTGAGGCATAAGAAATGATATATGGGACTACATGGAAACATGAAAACGTATGGGAAGAGGAAAATGAGACCGATAAGTAGACAGTGGGCCATATCCTAAAGAACATTTAATACCTTATAGAAAAATTGGGCTTTAGGGGCCAGCAGATGGTGTAGTAGTTACAGTATTGGACTCCCACATGGCTGACCGTGGTTCAAGTCCTATACCTGACAAATATGTGAAAATCATGCCAAACACTTATGTATGCATGTGCCCAAGATCCCCAGAGGAACATGGAGGATAAGGGATTGCAGCATGATCATCCCAACAGGGGATGATTTCTCACTTTTTTTCTTTCTATTTCTTTCCAGTGAGCATATATGCCTTATGGCAATAAGCAAATAAAAATTTTAAAAAAATTTTAAAAATGGGCTTTACATGCCACACAACCTGGTTATAAAATGATAAACTAAGCTAACATCTTAATATATGCACATAAACCATTGCATTATGGATTAATTTAAGGGACCTTATTGTGGTTCCCTTTTTAGTATTTTTCTTTCAACTTTTTTTCTCCCAAGCACACTTCTTTATGATTCCATCAATGATTCATGACTCTATAGTTTCTATTTATTTTTGTGTCTGAGTATGATCCCACTGAAGTGCTACCAGTTCCAGATACACCACATTGTATGCATGCTTGACTACTGGAAAACTATACAGGTATGTACATAGGCAGACACAAGCGTGAATCCTGGAATGTTAGTCCAAAGAACTGAGAGCAAGAATTAAAATTTCAGAGGAGGCCAGCAGATGGCATGGTAGTTGGGGCTCTGGACACCCACATGGCTGACTGTGGTTAAAGTCCTGGATCTGTGGCTTGGTTTCTCAACTCTCTCTCTGTCTCTCCCTGGTAAATTACAATAATAATAATAAAATTAAATAAATAATTTTTTAAAAATCTCAGCAGACATCAGTAGCTGCATAAATGTGGAAAGACAAACATTGTAGTTAAGAAGAGGTAAATTCCAAGGTTTTCTAAAACTCAGAAAAATGTATCAGAACTCATAGTTAGTACAACATACTAGTTAAATTTCCAATTTTTACCAAAAAGTTATGAAACAACAGGGACCAGCAGGTGGCGTGGTGGTTAAGGTGCTGGAGACTCCCACATGGCCGACCACAGTTCAAGTCCTGGACCTGGTGGCTTGCTTTCTCACTTTCCTCTCTCTTTCTCTCTCTGTGTCTCTCTCTGGTCAAATTAAAATGAATGAATGAATAAATAAATAAATCTTTTTAAAAAATTATGAAACAGGAAAGTGTCACCCATATCTGGGAGAAAAAAGTGGTCAATAGAAACTCACACAAATTTTAGTGTACCAGGACATTGGATTTATTGGGAAAATATTTCAAAGAAGCTATTAGTATTAGAAAAAATTCAGGGACCAGCAGATGGTGTAATTTTTATGTCTCTGGACTCCCACATGTCCAATAGTAGTTCAAGCTCAGGGCCCAGTAGCTTGAAACTCATGCCGGACATGTATGCATGCATGCCTAAAATCCCAAGAGGAGAATGGAGAAGGGATTGCA
>NW_006159803.1:4863666-4884772 GCF_000334495.1 Tupaia belangeri chinensis | reverse complement strand
CCAGCAGATGGTGTAGTAGTTACAGTATTGGACTCCCACATGGCTGACCGTGGTTCAAGTCCTATACCTGACAAATATGTGAAAATCATGCCAAACACTTATGTATGCATGTGCCCAAGATCCCCAGAGGAACATGGAGGATAAGGGATTGCAGCATGATCATCCCAACAGGGGATGATTTCTCACTTTTTTTCTTTCTATTTCTTTCCAGTGAGCATATATGCCTTATGGCAATAAGCAAATAAAAATTTTAAAAAAATTTTAAAAATGGGCTTTACATGCCACACAACCTGGTTATAAAATGATAAACTAAGCTAACATCTTAATATATGCACATAAACCATTGCATTATGGATTAATTTAAGGGACCTTATTGTGGTTCCCTTTTTAGTATTTTTCTTTCAACTTTTTTTCTCCCAAGCACACTTCTTTATGATTCCATCAATGATTCATGACTCTATAGTTTTATTTTATTTTTGTGTCTGAGTATGATCCCACTGAAGTGCTACCAGTTCCAGATACACCACATTGTTGCTTGACTAGACTACTGGAAAACTATACAGGTATGTACATAGGCAGACACAAGCGTGAATCCTGGAATGTTAGTCCAAAGAACTGAGAGCAAGAATTAAAATTTCAGAGGAGGCCAGCAGATGGCATGGTAGTTGGGGCTCTGGACACCCACATGGCTGACTGTGGTTAAAGTCCTGGATCTGTGGCTTGGTTTCTCAACTCTCTCTCTGTCTCTCCCTGGTAAATTACAATAATAATAATAAAATTAAATAAATAATTTTTTAAAAATCTCAGCAGACATCAGTAGCTGCATAAATGTGGAAAGACAAACATTGTAGTTAAGAAGAGGTAAATTCCAAGGTTTTCTAAAACTCAGAAAAATGTATCAGAACTCATAGTTAGTACAACATACTAGTTAAATTTCCAATTTTTACCAAAAAGTTATGAAACAACAGGGACCAGCAGGTGGCGTGGTGGTTAAGGTGCTGGAGACTCCCACATGGCCGACCACAGTTCAAGTCCTGGACCTGGTGGCTTGCTTTCTCACTTTCCTCTCTCTTTCTCTCTCTGTGTCTCTCTCTGGTCAAATTAAAATGAATGAATGAATAAATAAATAAATCTTTTTAAAAAATTATGAAACAGGAAAGTGTCACCCATATCTGGGAGAAAAAAGTGGTCAATAGAAACTCACACAAATTTTAGTGTACCAGGACATTGGATTTATTGGGAAAATATTTCAAAGAAGCTATTAGTATTAGAAAAAATTCAGGGACCAGCAGATGGTGTAATTTTTATGTCTCTGGACTCCCACATGTCCAATAGTAGTTCAAGCTCAGGGCCCAGTAGCTTGAAACTCATGCCGGACATGTATGCATGCATGCCTAAAATCCCAAGAGGAGAATGGAGAAGGGATTGCAGCATGGCCATAGCCCTGGGGGGTGATTTATTGCTTTCTGCCTCTCTGTCTCTCTTTGTCTCTCCAGTGAGCACCCATACCCTATAGTAAAAATCTCTCTTACAAAAAAAAAAAAAAGAAAGAAAAGAAATTTAAATATGTAAAGGATAGGAAAATGGGTTGTATCGTGACCATAGCCCATTAAGAGGCACCTTCTCCCTCTCCTTCTTCCTCTTTCTCTCTCTCTCTCATGTGTGTGTCCTCTAGCAACTAAGAAAAAAAATTTCACACCTACACAAAGACAAAGAGAATTTTGACCCACGTTAGACTCAAAGACTAAAATAGGTTCAGAGTAAAAAATAAAGAAATATATGATGTAAACAATAACTCTATAGTAGCAGGAGTGGCTAAATCAGTCAAAATAGATTGTAAGAAAATATTTTTAGAGATGAAGGACATTTCCTAGTGATAAAAATAAAAAAAGGATCAGTACACCAGGAAGATTTAACAATTGTAAGTGGGTATACACCTAAAAACAGCCCCCAAATGGACAAAGCAAAAACTGACAGACTTGGAAAGAGAAATAGAAAATTAATCAATTCTACTTGGAGATTATCAGTATTCCTTTCACAGTAACTGACAGAATAACAAGATGCAACATTAGTAAGGATAGAGAAAACATAAACGGAACCAATAGCCAACCCAGTCTTTGATATGTGGAGAACACTCTACCCACAAAGAATAGCATACATGCAATTTTTAAGTACACATGGAACATTTCTCTCGTAGAAACTGCCTGCTACATGGGGTCAGCAGATGATGTGGTGGTTAAGGTACTGCCCCCCCACATGGCCGACCATAGTTCAAATCTCAGACCTAAAGGCTTGCTTTCTTACCTTCCTTTTATCTCTTTCTCTGTCTCTCACTGGGCAAATTAAAATAATAATAATAATAAATAAAATTAAATAGTTCTTTTTTTTAAAAAAAGAAACTAGCTGCTATAATATGAGGCAAGTCTCAATAAATTTTAAAAATTATTACAGTCATACAGACTATGTTGGTGTAGTTTGATTGTGTTCTTCAGGTTCATATATTGGAAATTTAATTCCAGATGCAACTATGTTGAGAGGTAGGACCTAGTAAGAGGTGATTAGATCATGAGGGCAGAGCCTTATAAGTGGATTAATGTTCGTCATTAATGTAAGTGGGTTAGTCAGCACAAGAGAGGGTTGTTATATGGGGAAGTCTGCCTCTCCTAATCTCTTTGTAGCGGTGCTTATTTCCACCTCCCATCCTTTCTCTGTAGGATGATCTTCACCAGAAGCTGATGCCATGCTCTTAGACATCCCAGCTCTCAGGACTGTAAGATATAAATTACTTTTCTTTAAAAAATGATCCAGTGTGTTGTGTTTTGTGATAGTAACAAATAAACAGACTAGAATGATCTCTTTTTTTTTTATGGAGAGGTTTTCACTATAGGGCACGTGCGCTCGCCAGACAGACAGACAGAGAGAGACATAGAGACAGAAAGCGAGAAATCACCCCCCCGGGGGGGATGGTCACGCCGCAGTCCCTTCTCCTCCATTCTCCTCTCGGGATCTTGGGCATGCACATGCGCCTGGTGTAAGTTTTAAGCCACTGGGTCCGGGACGCGACCCATGGTCGACTTTGTGGGAGTCCAGCAACATAGCCATTACGCTCACTGCTGGTTTCCCAGACTAGAATGATCTTAAAAAAAATTTTTTTTGGCTATATAGCATATGCACATGCCAGAGAGAGAGGTAAAATGAGAGCATCTGCCCATGGGGGATGGCCATACCACAGTCTCTTCTCCCTTCTCCTCTTAGAATTTTGAGCATGTATGCACACAGGCCTTACATGATTTTCAAGCTACCAAGTCTAACTGTGCAGTTGGCCATATAGGACATAGCCACCTTAAGCATCATGTCACCAGCTGGCCCAAGGCATATGTTCTTTAACCACAATGGAATCAAACTATAAATCAACAAAAGAAACAGGGTGCCAAAGGGTGGCATGGCGGTAAAACACAAGTCTGTGAGGTAGACTGACATCGGGAGGTTGCTCATTCTCAACCAGTGACCTCCCTGAGTATGCCAGGCACAGATGTGCCCATGATCCAAGTTGGTGGAGGATGGGAGTGGAATGTGGCATCAAGACCCTGATGGGGGGCGGGGGGAGGCTGCATCTCTATATATTTGTCTCTCTAATTCTTGGAATAAGTAAATAAGCTTTAAAATAAAAGCAAGACAGATGCAGACTCTTCACATATGTGAAAATTAAGCAACGTATTTCTCAATATTCATGAGTCAAATAAGCAATCATAAAGAAAACTAGAAAATATATTGAACTGAATAAAAATGAAAACATAACAGGTCAAAATTTGTACGTAGGTAAAATTGACAATTCACTTTAAGAAGCTATAAAAAGAAGAGCAAATCAAGCTCACAGGATATAGAAGGAAGTAAATAATAAAGATCAGAGCAGAAATAAATGCTCTAATAAATGCAGAATAAAAATGAGGGAAACATTAAAAAAAAAAGCAATAAAACTGAAAGTAATTCCTTTCACAAGATCAACAAAATTGATAACTATTTGCCTAGACTGACAAAGAATAAAAAAGAAGACAAAATTACGTAAATCAGGATCAAGAAAGAAAACATCACTACAGACTCTATAGGAATTAAAATATTATGAATACTGTCTCAAGAAGAAATTAAAAATGAGAAAAGAGGTATATAGAGCAAAGAAATTGAATTTTAAATTAAAAACCTTTCCACAAAAAAAACTTTCAGACCCAGAAACATTTACTGGTAAATTCTAGCAAACATTATAGTAGAAATAATACCACTCTTAGGCTCAGTGGGTGGTATAGTGTATGAGGTGCTAGACTCCCACATGCCTGACTATATTTCAAGTCCTGGACCTGGTGGCTTACTTTCTCACTTTCTCTCTTTCTCTCTCTCTCTCTCTCTCGTGAGTGCATGCACCCTATAGCGAATTTTTAAAACAATAACAATAAAAAATTAAATTAAATAAATAATTCTTTTAAAAGAAAGAAATAACACTCTTACAGAAACTATCAGAAAATAGAGAAGGAAGGAACATTTCTTCTAATCATTTTATAAATAAAATTGATGTATTAATATTATCCAGATAATAAATCTACTTAATAATAAAAGAAAACTATAATTTCACACATGAACACAGACACAAAAAGCCTTGATGGGAGGTCAGCAAGTGGCATAGTGGTTACATTGCTGGACTCCCACATGGCTGACTGTGGTTTGAGTCCCATTCCCAATGGCTTGAAACTCATACCTTGCATGTGTGTGTGTGTGCCCAAAATCCCAGGAGCAGAATGGAGGAGAAGGGATTATAGTGTGGCCATGCCCCTGGGGAGTGATCACTTTCCCTCTCTGTATCTCTGTCTTTTTGGTGAGGGCATATACACTCTAAGGCAAAAACCTGTTAATAAAAAAAATGTCTTGGGACCAGCAGTTAGCATAATGGCTATGTTGCTGGACTCCCATATAGTCGACCGTGGTTCGAGTCCCGGACCCGGGGCTTAAACTCACACCGGGTGCGTATGTGTGTGTGCCCAAGATCCCGAGAGGAGAATGGAGGAGAAGGGATTGTGGCGTGGCCATCCCCTCGGGGGGGTGATTTCTTGCTTTCTGTCTCTCTGTCACTCTCTGTCTTTCTAGTAAGCACACGTGCCCTATAGCAAAAAAACTCTAAAAAAAAAAAGAAGAAAAAAAAATGTCTTGACAGAGAATTAGCGAATAGAATCTAATAAAGAACTGTGCATCATGCACAATTAGGATTTATTCCAGGAATATACAATTACTATAACATTCAAAACTCAATGTAATACATCATATGAATAGAATACAGGACAAAATCCATGTGATTATTTCAGTAAACACACACGAAAAAGCACTTAACCAAATTCAACATCTTTTCATGATAAAAGTCCCAACAAACTAGGGCTAGAAGGGAACATCCTACATTTGATAAATGGCACTTATAAAATACCTACAGTTAATATGATACTTAGCAGCGAAAGACTCAATACTTCACCCTAAAATCCTTAAGTTTCTTTTTTTTTTTAAATCTTTTGAGAGATTTTTTTGGCTACAGGGCACGTGTGCTCGCCAGAGAGACAGAGAAAGTCAGAAAGTGAGAAATCACACTCCCCCCCCCACACACAGGGGGTGGCCAAGCCACAATCCCTTCTCCTCCATTCTCCTCTTGGGATTTTAGGCACACACATATATGTGCCTGGTGAGTTTTAAGTTGTCAGGTCTGGGGCTAGGACTCGAACCGTAGTCAACTACATGGGAGTCCAGCATAACCTTTACACTATCTGCTGGTCCCCAATAAGTTTTTTTTTTTTTTTAAATGAAACTAGAAGAAATGGAGGAAGAAAGGAAGAAGAAAAAAAGAAAAAGGTAGAAAGAAACAAAGAAGTATTTTTAGACTAATCTAATACCTTTCCTTGAAATGATGATGAGTATGGTTGTTTGAGAAGAAAAAACAGCTATGACCTTTGTTACCCAAAGTTCTGTGCTGAGACTCTATGAAGAGAGGGTGAGGGCCTGCTGTGTGGGGGTGGGTTGTGGGACAGTTATGGGCAAATGACCCATTGAATTTTTATTTGCAGATTTCTTTTTTTTCCTATATTTCCTCTGATTCTGCAATATATGATGTCTGTATACTTAGAGTGACTTTTATAATGAGAAATTACACCAATTCTGTATTGCTATGTGTCTGTCTTAACCTAATTTTGGTTGGTATATTTGTGTTCAAATATGTGCAGTGCAGCACAATTATTAATATTATTAGAATCTATTCATGGTGAACCTTCTCATGTGAGTTTTTGTAATGACTAGTGGCAAAAGAACAGTCTTTTTTGATAAAGGATGTGTGAGAGGCCTTCAAACAGTCCATGAAAAATGCATATTATAAAAAAATAAAAACTATGTGTGAATTTTAATATTTGTTTTGTACTAAAATAAATTTATACCTTGGGACCAGCAGATGGCATAATGGCTATGTCACTGGACTCCCACATAGTGGACTGAGGTTCAAGTCCTGGACCTGGTGGCTTAAACTCATGCTGGGTGCATGTGTCTGTGTGCCCTAAAACCTAAAAGGAGGATGGAGGAGAAGGGTGGCGTGGCCATCCCCCTTAGGGGGTGATTTCTTGCCTCTGTCTCTCTGTCTCTGTCTCTCTGGCAAGCACATGTGCCCTACTGCAAAAATCTCTCTAACAAATCTTTTTTAATAAAATAAAAAATAAACTCATACCTTAATTTCACTTTTTAATGAAATTTTTGAAGTCTGTTCATATTGGATTTGTTTAGAAAGAGGGTCAGGTGGCCACCTGACATATCCCATGAGAAGAATTATAAGCCGTTTATAACAGATATTTCTGGCTCTTACATCAATATTTTAAACAGGGGCTTAAGTGATAACATAGCCCACCAATTTACATGCCTAGTTGACACTAAGCAATAGACAAGTACTCCATACCTTGTTAGATGGAATCCAGATTCATAGTAAGCTTGGAGAACTAGTAATAAGTAGACAAAACATTGGTGGGTACTTTCCTGGAAAGGTGAATAATAGCACAAATCAAAATGTGGCAGGAGTGTTGGGTGGCTCTGTACACTACAGCAAAAACGCAGCTGTTTGACATTCCCACAGCTCATATTACTCATCAGCCTAATTCAACTACTGCCATAGGGAACATTAGTTACCCTTCAGTAACTAAGTTTTAGTTCCAGTCTTACTGCTAACACTACAATATCAATCATTGCTTATTAAAATAGTGTCTGTCCAGGACCAGCAGATGGCATCATGGTTATGTCGCTGGATTCCCACATGGTTGACCATAGTTTGAGTCCTGGTCCTGACCAGACAAAGGCCAGGCACGTGTGCATGCAGGCCCAAAATCCCTAGAGGAGACTAGAGGAGAAGAGATTGCAGCATGGCCATCCCCTCAGGGGGTGATTTCTTGCTTTCTGTCTCTCTCTAAAAAATGAAAACAAAACAAAAAAAAAAACAATAAAAAAAAAAAAAATCCCAACAACAACAAAAAATGGTATCTGTCCAAGAAACTTGTAGAGTGGTAATCATAGTAGCTAACATTACTGAGTACTTACAATGTGCCAGGCCAGTTCTATGTTCTTTACATGGGTCAATTCAACTGTCACAATAGCCATGTAGTAGTCACTATTACTTCCCTTCATATTTCAGGTGGGAAACTCAAGTGTAGAATGCATAAGTAATTTTCCAGTAGCTGACTAGTAAGCAGCAGATCCAACCACCTCTCTCAGAGCCTTGTACTTGATCTCTGTGTAATCTGGCTTCTAACTCAGTTACTAATATAAAAATGATAGTCAATATGCCAGGATTCTTTGGTCAGGGATTTAAACCTTTGCAAAAAAGAAGATTGGAGCTAGGAGAACTAGGAATTGTGGCAATTGTGAGCAGGACTGTATACATGTGTGTTTGCTTTTGAAGTTATAGGGCTAAAATGGTCAGATCCAGCAGGCACACTTCTGTGATGAGGGAGGTACCTGAGTGATGAGTTATCTCAGAGAATCTGGTTTAAATGGGTAGAAATGGTAACTGAATTGTAATGTGTTTGGGCTCTGCTGGGCAGCTGGACTGGGAACTGGAGGCTATCTTCAAATAGGAAATTAAATGGTCCCAAAGAGGGTGTGTGTTTTCTTTCTTTCTCTCTCTCTCTCTCTCTCTTTTTTTTTTTTTTAAGAGATTTTTGCTACAGAGCGTTTGCACTTGCCAGAGCCATAGACAGACATAAAGTGAGAAATAACACATACACCCCACACTCCACCCCAGGGAGAATGGTCACGCTGCAATCCCTTTGCCTCCATTTTCTTTTTGAGATATTGGCATGCACTGAACACACACCAGGCTTGAGTTTCAAGCCTCTGGGACGGGGACTAGAACTGCGATAGACCATGCACGAGTCCAGCACCTTAGTCGTTATGCCACCTGCTGGCCCCAGGTTGTGGGTTTTCAAACAGGAATAGAGAAGGCATCTACTGCTCATCACCAGAGGGAAACAAGCTGAGTTACATGAGACAAGTCCAGCTGATGGCTTAGAGTAAAAGGAAGAAACTCAGGACCAGCAGTTGGAGTTACGGCTATGTCGCTGGACTCCCACAAAGTTGACCGCGGTTCGAGTCCCGGACTTGGTAGTTTAAACTCACGCCAGGCACGAGTGCGTGCATGCCCAGGATCCCAGGAGGAGAAGGGACTGTGGAGTGGCCATCCTTCCTGGGGGGCGATTTCTCGCTTTCTGTCTTTCTGTCTCTCTGCCTCTCTCTGTCTTTCTGGCAAGTGCCTGCACCCTATACCAAAACCTCTCCAGAAAAAAAAAAGGAAGAAACTCTGATATGTTTTACCCATTGGTAAAGGTAGCCCTAACACTCACTCCAGAGCATCGATCAAACAAACCCATGCTGAAGACAAATGCCTAAGTGAAGTAGGGGCAGCATCCTTGTGGATCATAGGAGGAATACTTTGTTTTTTCATTTTAATTTAAAAAGATAAATAAATCTGGGCCAAAAATGTAGTCAGGGTCTGTGTGAAAAAAAGTCAGTTGGGCCTCAACCTGGAACAGACAATCTGAGAGCTAATCTCAGAGAAAAGGCACAGAAGTGCCAGATGGAACCAAAAATCCTTCCTGAGATTCCACCAAGAGATCATTTGTTTCAAAGTAACGTCAGGCCAGAAATTTGAGATCAGTCTAGCCTCGTGCTATCAGCCCAGACAGCATGGAAGCCAGGAAAAAGAACTGGAGCTGATGACTCCTCAAACTGTGCCAATGCAACCAGGAGACCTCAGTGAGATTAGGGAAAAAAAAAAAAAAAGAAAGAAAAGAAATCTGGGTTTTTGTAAACCTATCCATTTCTAGGCTCTTCTATTTTCTTTTCCTTCAGTTTATTTGTTTTGGACTATTTATTTTTTTAAATTCCATCCAAATCCCAGCTGAACCAAGAGGAAAACTGGTTTCCCACAACTAAATCAGGATAAATAATGGAACTGCTCCAGACACAAATAGAGTGAGGGAAAACCAGAGAATTTGAGGCTGAGAGAAAAGCGAGGAAGTAGAATAAGAAAGCTCTCAACAGCAGGGCATGATTACAAACCTCCCTTACAATAAAATGAAGAATTCTTACCTTATCTTTATGTTTTTCCTCGAAGTTTGTGCTTGCACAGTAGCCTCGGGTATGAGGCGAAAGAGGCTTTGTGGCTTCCCATTGTCAGGACAGGAGGAACAAATAAAGGATGGCCTCTGTGGAATTGTGGAATCTTCATTATTTCAAAGAAAAACATTTGTCTTCTCTACAGGGGAAATCCTGTCATCTTATCTTATATCTTAGAACTGTCTCTGAAATAAGTAGCCTATTGCTTTTAATATAAGGAAAAACAAGGAGCTTAGGACCTAGCCAGGTGAACTCCCTATGGGTATCCATCCAAAGGCAGTGTAGCTAAATTCAAAATCAATCCCTACAACTGTTCACGTGATTAAAATGACCGTGAAAACAAATCCTCTTTCCTGGTTTCTGCCCTATCTTTTCTTCCACCACTCTTTGTAGGATGCAGCTATCAGAAGCCTTACGAGAGAGTATCAGGGGTCAACCCCGCAGGTGAGAAGCAGAACTCATGGACTGACTCTTCTGTGAATTCCTAATACGCTAAAGATCTTTGAGGAAACCAGGAAAGGTCGATGCAACCAGCTTGCCTTCTAGCTCACCCTGTCCTGCTGACAGAGTGCCTGAATACCATGTGGGACACAGAGCTGTGCGCACAACTCTGAAACTGTCAGACATTGAGGGACTTTATTTTAAAAGTCTATTCCTGTTGTTAAAAAACACTGTTTCAAGGGACCAGCAGATGGTGTAATCATTATGTTGCTGGATTCCCACATATTAGGCCATGGTTCAAGTCCTGGACCTGGCAGCTTAAAACTCACACTGGGCACATGTGTGTGCATGCCCCAAATCCTGAGAGAATAGAGAAGGGATTGTGACATGGCCATTCCCCTGGGGGGTGATTTCTCACTTTCTCTCTCTGTGTCTCGCAAAAAATTTTTTGCTCTATGGCAAAAAATCTTGGGAGGGGGAGCGCCCTTTCTTGAGACCAGTGGATGGCCTAATGGTTACATTGCTGGACTCCCATATGATTGACCGTGGTTCAAGTCCTGGACCTGGAAACTTGAAACTCACACCAGGTGTGTGTGCATGTATGCCCAAAATCCCAAGAGGAGAAGGGATTGTGATGTGTCCATCCCCCCGGGGGGTGCTTTCTCATTTTCTGTCACTCTCTGTCTGCCTGGCAATTGCATGAGCCCTATAGCAAAAATCTGTCAAAAAAAATATACATATAAAGCAGGTGGTGTGGTGGCTGAGGCACTGATTTACCATGTGGCTGACCACAGTTCAAGTCCTGGACCTGGCAGCTTGAAACTCACACTAGATGTGTGTGTGCGCATGCCCAAAATCCTGAGGACAGGGGAGGACAAGGGGGTGTGGCTATCCTCCTCAGGGTATGACTTCTGGCTTTCTGTCTCTCTCTCTCTCTCTGTCTCTCCAGCAAGTACATGGACCTTAAAGTAAAAAAGTCTCTCAAAAAAAATTTTTTTCCAGGGCCAGCAAGTGGTGTGGTGGTAAAGGTACTAGACTCCCACGTGGCCTACGACAGTTCAAGTCCAGACCAGCAGCTTGAAAATTACACCAAGTGCACGTGGGTGTGTACATGCTCAAAATCCTGAGAGGTGAATGTAGGAGAAGGGTGTGGCCATCTCCCTGAGGGGTGATTTCTCACTTTCCCTCTCTCTGTCTTTCTCTGTTCTCCAGTGAGGGCACATGCCTTATGGTGAAAATGTAAACAAACAAGCAAACAACAACAAAATAACATTAAAGAAGAAAGGTTTTTCTTTTCTTAGATTTTGCCATAGGGCATGTGCGCTCTATAGAGAGGAACAGAGAGAGAGAAAGTAAGAGATCATCCCCCCACCCCGGGGTGGAGGCGGGGGTGGCCGCGCCTTAAGCCCTTTTCTTATATTCTCCCCAGTGGATTCTGGGCATGCATACATGCTCAGCATGACAAGGCGCTGGAACAGAGGCTCCATCAGCAGTTGACCAGGCAGGTATCTAATGCCTTAACCACCATGCCACTTGCTGGTCCCTTCTTTAAGATTTTATACATTGTCTTTCCCTCTTCTACAGATCTACACAAATGAGATCAGCAAAAATCATTATTATTTTCTGTGACTCTCTTATTTTCTGTAACTATTTTATAATCTTGACTTTCTCTTTTTCCCCTTCTATTTCTGATGCTTAGTTTTCAAACTGGCTTTCCAAAGTGATTTTAGGAATTGAACACATGCTTCATATGTGTTCCTATTTCCACTGGTCTCTTATGCAGTCTTGTCTATAATACATTCACACAACTAAATCAAAATAAAACACACTCATAAGTGAATACACTATATGATAGTATCTAAACTGATTTTTAATTTTTTTTTTTGGAGAGGGCGCATGTGCTCACCAGACAGACAGAGACAGAGAAACAGAAAGCGAGAAATCACCCCCCAGGGGGGATGGCCACGCCACAATCCCTTCTCCTCCATTCTCCTCTCGGGATCTTGGGCACGCACACACATGCACCTGGCGTGAGTTTTAAGCCACCGGGTCTGGGACGCGAACCACGGTCAACTACGTGGGAGTCCAGTGACATAGCCATTACGCTAACTGCTGGTTCCCTTGATTTTTAAATTTTAACTTAAATTCATTTGGAGATTTATAAAAATGCAGTTTAGGGACCAGGATGTGGTGTAGTGGTTAAGGTGCTGGACTCCCACGTGGTCAACCACAGCTTGATTCTCAGATCTGGCAGCTTGAAACTCATGCCAGATGTATGTGGGTGCATGCCCAAAATCCTGAGAGGAAAATGGAGGAGAAGGGCTGGCATGGCCATTCCCTCTAGTGGAGTGATTTCTCACTTCCTGTCTCTCTCTCTGTCTCTCCAGCAAATGGACGTGCCCTATAGCAAAAAAAAAAAAAAAAAAAAAAAGGCAGTTTAACAGGTTGAGAGTCTAATTAATAAAGTAATTCCCAATACACAAAGGACAGAACTGGAGGACTTTGTAATTAAAATGCAAAGGAAATGATGGCAAAAGAACTTTCTAACCCTATGTAGCCCAGAAGTTAAATAATAGAAATAAGTCCAAAAGATACAATGAAATCTTCATCTCTAGAGGAACAAAGCCAGCATAAGAATTCCATGAGGGTTTATTCCTAAATAAAATCAGGTCCTTTTTTTGCTTTATGGTTATATAATTGTATGACACCATTGCTAATGCTGCCTGCACATATTTTACCAAATCTGACTCCCTTTAACTAATAGAAAGTTCATATTTAATAAAATCTAAAATGATTAATTGTTAAATCAAAAAATGGAGAGGATGGTTATACCAAAGGTAACTGTAGCTAATTGTATCATTTTTCCTAAAGTAATACATGGCTTTACCCTTTTCCTCAATTAACAAAGAGTGGAAATTTACCAATCACACATGAACCTGAAAATTGTATCAAATGTGTGCTTAATAAACAATTGTTGTTTTACACAAGTAGAGAGAAACTGTTAAGTCTCAGACTTTTGATAAATAGCAGAAACCCACATAACTGCTGAGGACCAGTCTGACAGGAATTGGCAACGATAACAAGCAGAACAATGAATGTCCATTATCTTAGAGTTCACAGAAGAATGGTTTGGCACCTAGCCAGATGTGTAATCAGTCTATTTTAGTGTTGATCACACAAACCAATGGATTTTTCCGAATAATAGTAACTTAGGTGTGGCTCTTTTCTTTTCTTTCTTTCTTCTTCTTCTTTTTTTTTTTTTTAATAAGAGAACTTCCTGACAATTTGCCTAGAACTTAATGATAATATCTTTGTATATTTTCATAAAATGGTACATTATGCATCTAGGATAAGAAACAATAGGTCTTTAGTATCAGCCTTTTGAATTGGGGATGTTTGAGGAATTTTATTTTTAATGGTTCTCTTTTGACTTTGTTACACTACATCAAGGCTGATCTCACCTTACTCCAGATTCCCTAAAATTTGTGCTTCGTGGTACCTTACTATAATTAATTAGTTGATTAAGCCATGTTGTCCATATGGCAGATTGGTCTCTGCTATCAAAGAGCAGAGAGGAGCAGAGGCAGCTACCCAAACATCACCTACAACTTATAATGCCAGGGTTATGTATATATGTTTTTATAACCAAGTATCTGTATTTATTAGCACATTGCAGAAATTGATGCTTAATAAACACATTCCTCATTTTAACCATTCTAATTGCTGCAATATATCACAGCTAAAGTCTAACTTGTTGGTTGTGAAAATAGTCCTTAAAGCCAGATAACTTAAAGTTCTACTTACAATTGAAGCTGCCATAAAGAAGTCAAAAGATTATGTTTTATCATAAGGAAATTCTTAATTTATAACAATTAGAAATATATAAATGGATGCATTTTCAAATAGAATTTGTTAAAAGAAAAATAAACTAACTTAATAGCATTTTGACTAAAATTTAATATGATTTAAATTGGGCAGTTGTCGGACAGACAGCTCCATGGCTCCTGCCATCTAGCCATTTTGGGAGAAAGGAAGATGCCCCACTGATAACTGGGCCTCCAGCATACAAAACTCACGTAGAGAGGCAGAAGGGAACAGAAAAGGCCTTCTTCAAGAGGCAGACGGCTCCATGGCTCCTGCGATCTAGCCATTTTGGGAGAAAGGAAGATGCCCCACAGATAACTGGGCCTCCAGCATACAAAACTTGCGTGATTGAACTTACAAGTTTGGAAAGAAACCAACCATCCATCAGATGACTAGAAATCGCTGCAGGACTACAAGAAATATGGGGAAGCAGGAAAATACCTCTCCCACAAGGGAAAAGGATAGCTCCTCTTCATCCACACACAGTTCAATGGAAATCATGGAAATGTCTGATAAAGAATTCAGAACATTCATAATGGCAAAGTTCACAGAGATGGAAGAGAAGAGAGACAAGGAATTGCTGAAGAGGAAGGAGAAAGAACTTGAAGAGTTCCAGGAGGTGAGGAAATTCATGCAAGATCTAAAAGAAGAATTTCACACTTTACAAAAGAATCAGATGGAACTGTTAGAGATGAAGGCTATAATACAAGAAGTCAAAATCTCCCTTGAAAGTATTAAAAGCAGACTAGATCATACAGAAAATAGAATCTCAAATGTAGAAGAGAAAATTGCTGTGCTAGAAAAATCCACCATGAAGACTGAGAAAATGGCCCAAAAATTTGAGAATAATATGCGAGAAGTACTAGATACCATCAAACGTCCAAACATCCGGATAATAGGCATCCCAGAAGGTGAAGAGACTCATAAGGGCATTGATAATCTATTCCATGAAATCTTACAAGAAAATTTTCCAAACCTGGAGAGGCACTCAAAGATTCAGTCCCAAGAAATACAGAGGACCCCAAATAGAATCAACCCAAGAAGATCTTCTCCAAGACACATTATAGCCAGATTGACCAAAACCACAGACAAAGACAAGATACTAAGACTGGCAAGAGAAAAACGACAAGTTACCTACAAAGGGTATCCCATCAGACTAATGGCAGACCTCTCATCAGAAACAATGCAAGCGAGGAAAGAATGGGAAAATACATTCAAAGTGTTAAGGGAAAAGCACTTTCAACCGAGAATTCTGTACCCAGCAAGGTTATCGTTCATTTGGGAAGAAAAGACACGAACTTTCCCAGATAAACAAAAACCTGAAAGAATTTACCAGCACCAGACCAGATCTCCAAGAAGTTCTTAAGGGAGTGCTATGTCAGTAAAATTAAATGCAGACACACAGAAATAAGAGTTCAAAAACTAAGAAAATGGGCAACTTAATGGTAGGGAGAAAGTCTGGAGTTGAGTATTATATCCCAGAGTTCAATCTGGAAGATCGTACCTCAACAGTAACAGAAGTAAGTACGTGAGTCTGAACTGATGAAACAGCACTCTGTGACTTGACTAAGATATTGCTGCTTTTCTTCTAAGCTTTGTTGTCCGGTTTTAAGGATTTTTATCCTGTCTTGAGTTGTCAATAGATTCATGTACCTACTATTTGAGGCAAGAATGTCTACTTTAGAATATACAGGATGTTTCTAGTTTTTAAAATTCAGGGTCTCACTGCATTGTGATTCTCCTGCCTCAGCCTCCCAGCTGGGACTACGGGTGTGTGCCACCATTCCCAGTTCTTTTTCAGACAAAGTTTCGCTACATTCTCAAGGCTAGCCTCAAGCTCACGATCCTCCTGTCTCAGCCTTCCAAGTCACTGAGATCAGAGGTACACGTCTCTAGACCCAGCCTCTAGAATTGACTCAAACCCAGGTCTCAACATGGTCCTACCCTGCAAAGCAGTGTCTTAGCCATATACACTACCACACAGGGCCTGTACTGAATGCCATAATTGTGCAATAAAGCAAGAAAAAGAAGTGAAAGGCAAACAGATTGGAAAGGAAGAAGTAAAACTGTCTGTATTTGCAGGCAGTATGGTCATCTATAAAATATCCTGTGATGCTCAGCAGAAGGTAGTGCACGATGCTATGATGTTATTTTCACACTCCTCCACCTGTTTTTCTTCTCTTCTGAGCTATATAATTCCTCAGAAACACTCAAACAGGCTCATTTTCTGACACAGTGACAAGTAGAGGAGAAAGCAATGACATTATTTTCAGAGTCAAAGAAGGACGAAAACTCAGAGTGAGCATGAGGGACTGGGGCTAGAAGAACTAGGGTCAGATTTGGATCCACTGGGAGGAAGGAATGAATAAAGGGGCCAACCTGGAGAGAAGATGTGTCCTCAGAAGTTAGCACTAGCCAGGGCCCTAGGCCTCCAAAGGCACTACTAGCTGCTAGATTGAAATAAATGCAGTATTCTATGGTGAAGAAGAAAAAGATCGCTCATTTTTTAAGATCATAAAGTTTCCTTTCCTCAAAGTACCTTCTTATGAGACCACCTAGTTTTGCAACTTTGTCCTTATTAATAACCTGTGGCAGAGCAGTCTGAAGCTCCAGGTGATGACCCAAGGGTAAATCCTAGCTCCACAGGTTAGCTAGCACCAGTCATGTTAACATCTCCAGGCATTTTCTTGAAGGTAAAATTTAAATTTGAAAAGAGAGAGAGAAAGAGAGAGAACAGTACTTTTCACCTGAGTTTGTTGTGAGGATTAAATGAAATGGTACCTATGAAGCTTTTAGCAGATTACCTAGCCAAGAGCAGGTGGTTGTTCAATTCTACTGTGAATTCAGTTGTGCAAGTATCAGTACAGGACACGAAGCACCAGGGACTCACTGGCTTTGTTGGTGAGAGGTAATCCAAATTTAGAGTCATATAGCAGAGGCTGCTGGATATTTATTACATCAGATCCCCTGAGGTGCCACTCCAGATCTTTCAGTATCACCTCTCTCTAGAGTTTTGGCCTCTTGTTTTGGCCCAACTACAGCTGCCTTGACTAGCTCCAACTGTTTTCAGAATTCATGCAGATGCCAGGTAATGATGACTCCCCTCATGCCCATGTCACACATTGAGTCCCTCTCTGAGTTTTCCTGGTTGATGCTGAGGCATGAGATGCCACAGGTACTGTTGGGTGCCCATGCCTGCACAACTGGAATTACAAGGAACTTAATGATTGATTAGATGAGCCTCCACTGATAGTAGATAGGTGTGAGTTTTTGAATTTTCTTTTCTCATTTGAACAGACTCTTCTGAGATACTGTCATTTACCTTCCTGTCTGAGGACTGCCCTATAAATCAAGCAGTCAGTCGTGCTTGATGCCAAGTGACAACCAGCTCAGGGCAGATTTATCTGGTACTGGGTCTGCCTCTTTCCTTGCTTCACTCCGCTTGTCTTATTCCTGTTTCCTCAGCTTTGTATTTCTTGTTAAGTACCAGCACACAAACTTTTGCCTCAGGCTCTGCTTTCTGTGAAACCCAGGTTAAAACATTTATCATATCCATTCTCCACTTCTCATATATATGAGTGAACTTTTAATTTTTAGCTAAGCATATAGCACCCTGAGTAAAGACTGTATTGCCAACCTCCCCTATAGCTAGACTTGGTCATATAAATAAGTTCTAAGTGCTTTTATAAATGGATTACTGATGTTTCTTGAAACCTAGTGAGTTCTAGCTTTTATGAGAAGGGCCTAGTTCCCTCAAGAGTGGGTTGTTCTATAAGGAACATGGTTGTCCCTACGTCTCTTTCTGCACACACCTGTCATCCTGTTTCTGTTGGCCATGTTGTAATACCAGTCTACGTTTTTGAACGTTCTTGTCACCAGAATCATGAGTCAAATAAACCTCTATTTTTTATAAATCACCCAGTCTCAGTAAACTAAGACAAGGGGACTTCAAAAATTTTGAGGAACAGTGGAATTAAAGTACAACAAATTTATTAAGTATGAAAAAATTTGAAATATGTAGGTTTTCTATAATACACATCTTGCATGAAACTTTTGAAGGCCTCTCACATATATAATATTGGGTCATTGGAAAAGTTATGATGCATTTTTTTCATAGAAAAATACATTATGACTTTTCCAATGACCCAATAATACACATGAAGAAGCAATCTAAGAAGTGTCCTTAAAGGAATGGGAGTGCTCTTCTCCTTTTCACTCTTTCCTCCTGGTTTAATGTAAACATGATGGGTGGAGCTGGGGCAGTCAGATTTGTTCATGAAGGGGAAGCCACATGTTCAGGAAAGTGAAGTACAAAGATAGCAGGAGTTGAGGGCCCTGGTGACTGGGCAAATACTACAGCAGCTCTAGACTTCCCTACTTGGGTATCATTTCGAGGAGAAAAAGCAGAAAATAAAATGCTATAGGGCATGTGCGCTAGCCAGAAAGACAGAGAGAGAGACAGAAAGCGAGGAATCACCCCCCAGAGGGGATGGCCACGCCACAATCCCTTCTCCTCCATTCTCCTCTTGGTCTCTTGGGTGCACATGCACACGCGCTTAGTGTGAGTTTAAGCCATCGGGTCTGAGACTTGAACCACAGTTGACTATGTGGGAGTCCAATAACATAGCCATTACGCTATCTGCTGGTCCCAAGAAAATAAATTTGTTTTTAAAGTCATTCTTATTTTAAATTTTCTAGCATTTTTCTGCAGCATAATCCTGACTATTCCAATAGAAAATTGACTTTCTATAAAAGTGAGGGGGAAGGAAGAAAAAAATAGCATGAAGTGGCATTTTTTTTCAAGAATTATTTTATTTCAACTTTATTTATTTATTTATTTGAATTTGACCAGAGAGGGACAGAGCAAGAGACAGACAGAGAAAGAGAAGGAAAGTGAGAAAGCAAGCTGCCAGGTCCAGGACTTGAACTGCGGTCAGCCATGTGGGAGTCCGGCGCTCTTGATCACTGCACCACCTGCCACCTGAAGTGGCATTTTATATAGCATTTTTTTCATGGCAGCACTAGATTGAGAGCCCAGGTCTATTCAAATCCGAAGGGCAGTGTTTTTTATCAATATATTATACTACTCTCTTAAATGTAGATTATATGAGCCAGAAATCCTATGACCTGATCATCCTTGTTAAAAGAATATTGACATTTCAGACTAGCATAACAAAAACAAATTAAACACTCCCTGTTCAGCAGCCTAGCCTGCCAGTGCTTCGCATCTACATTAATGCATGCTGTTAATTGCAATAGTATTTACTGTAGGTCTGGCCATGTGCTAAATTCTCTAGTTAAACCTCTCAAAACTCAAGAGATAACATCTTACGAAGGACAGTTTATGAGGGCCTGGACAATGACTGGGGATTCCAGTTAGAAGGCTTACTAGTATCATGGATTAAGACAGCAACAGGTAGCAGAATTAGAGAGGAAAGGGTGGCGTGAAAGACTGTTCTCAATAGATTAATTTAGCAGGACATGGTCAAGGATGGAAAGTGAAGCCTGGACAAGTTCCAAATTGGTTTCAGATTTCTTGGATGGATAATTGGTTACAAGAAGGTTTCACAAACTGAGATAGACTACAGAAGGAGGGAAAGGAGGAGGAGGAGAAGGAAGAGGAATAGGGATGGGTGGAAAGAGATCTAGTGGAGAGAATGGTAGGTTTAGCCTGGGGCATATTGACTTTGAAATATTCCTGGGCACCAAGTGGAGATGGCAAGAATGAGATGAATATATGAGGCTAGGGCTTAAGGCAGAAGGCTGAGCTAGAGCACTTTTGGTATGATTTTGTTATTTTCTGCCTGTGACAGTGTTCTTCTCAGTAGACAAAGTTTCTTGGCTGAGAAGTAGCCTTGATAATCTTGTGTTCTGAGCACATAGTATACAGTCTATAACTGATTGAGTGACATTAAATACATGAATTCCAATCAGTTAGAAAAGGAACACATTGATTGGACCAGCAGGTGGTGTGGAAGTTAAGGCAGCTGGAACCCACATGGCCAAGTCCGGGTCAGTCCTACATCTGACGGCTTGAAAATCAGGCCAGGCATGTGTGCATGCAAACCCCAAAATCCCAACAGATAAGGGACTGTGGCATGGCTATCCCCGGGGAGTTGATTTCTCATTTTCCATCTCTCCCTCTTTCTCTCTCTGTCTCTGTCTGGTGAGAGAACACACCCTAGAGCAATAAACTAAAAACAAACAAAATAAAATAATTTTTTGTCATCTCAAGTTGAAATCCCAAAATATATTCCCACTGGAACATGATTATAAACCTCAGTTGTGTGTACCATCATATGTTCCAACTATATAATATTTTAATAAGCTTCTTCAGGCCAGACATGGAATTAAACTATCTTTGAAAATCATTTCGAGAAATCATTGGGAGAAAAAAACAAAAAAGCAACTTTCAAGTTTCAAAGTAGTTTATACCTTTGGACCAAAAGCCCTTCGCTAGTTGGGAATGTCATTCTCCTTTTTCTCCTGAAGAACTTAGCATAATGGCCTCCATGCTGGAAGCTATCATGTCCACAGCACAACTGAAGTAAGTCACCAGAGATATCCAGGACATTGGGTGGCCACTCTGTCAATGCTTCAGTGCCACATGGTCACTTTCTTTTGGAACCAGGTTGCTTAAGGAAGGGAACAAAGGCATAGCGCAATGACTTAACAAGAACTCCAAACACTAACAACTGGACTAGGTCAAGCACTTAAGGAGGTTTGCAGATGACCTAGAGTTTGCCGCCTTAACGTAAACATAACACCTACATTTTTATCAATAACAACCAACTATAATTTAGAAACTCCTTCCACCTTTAACTGGAATTATAACATTTATATATTAACTTTTTCATATATAAACTACTCATATATTCTGTTACTAACTTAGTACATTTCAAATTATATAAAGCAATCTATCTTGGTTGGGTAGGCTGGTCTTGAGTTTTTTGTTTGTTTGTTTTGTTTTCTGCCAGAGGATGTATGTGCCAGAGAGAGAGAGAAAGAGATCAAATGTGAGAATGTGCATCTCACAATGAGGCTTGGTCATGTCACAATCCTTTTTTCCTCCATTTCTCTATCCCATTGGGATCCTGGTCATGTACACAGATGCTTGAAGTGCTTTCTG
>NW_006159803.1:4854457-4863635 GCF_000334495.1 Tupaia belangeri chinensis | reverse complement strand
GAACCGCTACGGCTGGAATTCAAATCATAGTCAGTTATGTGGGAACCAGCTCCCTCTGCACAGCACTTAATTTCTATGCTATGGGCTGGCCTTACGATTTTAAGTGGTGATGGTATTTTAGGAAATAGTGACAAAGTCACAAAGTAAACAAGACCATACTATGCCCTCATTTTAATAAGGTAATTATACCTAGATTTTGTATTCTACTAGTATGGCCAAATATAGTATTTGAGGAATATCAATTATTTTCTTTGTACTTAATAAATACATTGATACCCAGAGTGGAGGACACAAAATTGAGAGCAGCAGGGAAAATTATAAATAATGTTAAATTTAGAATAAGGAAAACCTAAATTTTAGTCCCACATTAATTTCTTGGGTGATTTCATTCACTATGCCCTTGTTATTTTAATACAATAACTATACCTAGATATTGTATTCCACTAGTATTGCCAAATACAGTATTTGAGGAATATCAATTATTTTCTTTTCACTTAATAAGCGCAAGGATACCCAGAGTTGAATAACGAAATTGAGAACAGCAGGTAAAATTATAAATAACATTAAATTTAGAATAAGAAAACTTAAATTATAGTTCCACATTAACTTCTTGAATGATTTCATTCATTAATTCATAAATTAATTAACTCATTCAATTTAACTAATGTCTATTGAGCACCTTTAATGCCCTGGATACTATGCTAAGTGCTAGAGCATAAGATTAAAAAGAAACATACAAAAAATTTATAAGCTTGGGACCAGCAGTTATCATAATGGCTATGTTGCTGGACTCCCACGTAGTAGACCGCGCTTCGAGTCCCGGACCTGGTGGCTTAAACTCATGCCGGGCGTGTCTGTGTGCATGCCCAAGATCCTGAGAGGAAAATGGAGGAGAAAGGATTGCGGCATGGCCAACCCCTGGGGGGAGGGGGGATTTCTCACTTTCTGTCTCTCTCTGTCTTTCTGGCGAGGGCACATGCCCTATAGAAAAAAAAAAAAGAGAAACTCTAAAAAAATGTATAGGCTTGTATCCTAATAGAAAGAACGAACTCAATTTTTTAAAAATAGAAGCATTAACAGTGTAACTACTATTTAATATTTAGTACTACAGAGAAAAGTTACTAGAGACTCCATCATGAGTTTGAATTATGATATAAAGGATGATTAGATGTCAGCTTGGTGAATGGGGCTGAGAGAGCTATATATGCAAAGTCTTAGTGGCCTTGACATGGCAGCAGGCATATGCTAGGAATTACAGAAGACTAGAATGACTTGAGCTTGAAAAACAAGTGCAGAGGAATCATCAACAATGGGAAGTCAACAAATGGATCTCAGAGGGAAAGGAATGGGAAGGAGATGTGAGATCGCTGTAATTGTATTTCAACAAATTATGTGATATTCGGAACTGATTGTAGGGGGCACAAGTTGACATGAGAAGACCAGTTAAGAGGCTAATGTTGGAGTCCAGAAGAGGTCAGCTTTGGGGTGGCACAGATACAAAAAGATACACAGATACAGGCAAGAGGAGGTATAATCGATAAGATTAAATAACAGGTTGGGAACTGGAGAATTAAAGGAAAGAGCGTTGTTAAGGAGCTCTGGTGAAGACAGAGAACAATGGAAGAAGATCAGATTTGAGAAAGACAAACTCTGGAGGTCAAAATTTCTGTTTTTTTTTGTAAAATAATAGGCAAATTTTTCTTTCAAGTCCTATTCAGTTCTTAAATTATATGACTGTATGATATAATTCAATCATTTTTCAAAAATAAGGAGTAGTGTTACTTAAAGGAGAATTCTAACTTATAGGTAAATAAGTTATCTACTGCTATATAAAAAATTACCCCAAGCATTAGTGGCATTAGACAACAAAGATTTGTTATTGCACAGTTTCTGTGGGTTAGGAACTCAGGAGCAGTTTGGCTGTGTCATTCTGATTCAAAACTTCCTAGAAGTGGCTCTCAGGACATTGCCAGGGGCAGCAGGCATCTAAAGGCTTGCATGGGTCTGCATGATCTATCTGTTCACAATAGCTCAGTAACATGGCTGTTTGCAGAGGATCTCAGGTCTTCACTGATGGCAGGAGGCCTCCATTTCTCATCCATGTGGGTATCTCCATAGGTTTCTTGAATGCTCTCATGACATGGCTATGTGCCAGCTTTTTTTTTTTTCTTTTTTTTGGAGAGGATTTTGCTATAGGGCGCGTGTGCTCGCCAGACAGACAGAGAGAGACAGAGAGACAGAAAGCAAGAAATTACCCCCCAGGGGGGATGGCCGCGCCACAATCCCTTCTCCTCCATTCTCCTCTCAGGATCTTGGGCACTCACATACACGTGCCCGGTGTGAGTTTAAGCCACCGGGTCCAGGACTGGAACTGCGGTCAACTTCGTGGGAGTCCAGCAACATAGCCATTACACTAACTGCTGGTCCCTGGCACCTCACTTTCAACAAAGCAAGTGATCTCAGAATGAACAAATGAGAAGGATGTCAGGGTGACTTTCATCTTTTTTAGACTCTTTTATCTAGTCTCAGAAACCACATACTTTCTTAGTCTGTTCCTGTTGCTTTAACAAAAATACCTTAAGCTGGATAATTTATAAATAATATAAATTTATTTCTCATAGTTCTGGAGGCTGAGAAGTCCAAGATCAAGGCATCAGCAAACTCAATGACTGGTAAAGGCTGGCTCTGCTTTGCTTGGCACCTTGTTGGTCTGTGTCCTCACACGATAGAAGGATAGATGGTGGAAAAGAGGTGAACACTATGTGAAGATGTGAAGCCTCTTTTGTAAGGGCATTAATCACATTCATGAGAATAAATCCCTCATGATCTAATCACTTCCTAAAAGTTTGATCTCTTAATATATTAGTGATTAAGTTTCAACATGTAAATTTTGAGGGTACCATATTCAGACAATAGCACATACTGTCAATCTCAATTTATCCTATTTGTCATAATTAAGTCACTAAGGGAATTAGGCTACAAAATAATTTGTAGGTATGTTTTAAATCACTACAGTAAAGTTTAAATCTTACACACTTGACACTTCACAAAGTACTGGGCACCTTTCCTCAAAAGTAAATAACACTATCATATAGATCCAACTAAATTAGAATGAAACTAAAATGTTTTAAAATTATTTTTTATTTTATTTTAATTTATTTTAGAGAGATTTTTTCTATAGGGTGTGTGCACTTGCCAGAGAGTCAGAGAAAGACAAAGAGACAGAAAGTGAGAAATCACCCCCTAGGGGGGATGGCCACACCGCAATCCTTTCTCCTCCATTCTCCTCTCGAGATTTTGGGCACGCACACACATGCGCCTGATGTGAGTTTGAAGCTGCCAGGTCTGGGACTCAAACCACAGTCTACTATGTGGGAGTCCAGCGACCTAACTATTATACTATCTGCTGGTCCTGACACTAACGTGTTATGAATTTCTAGTAAATAACTGCCAACATTCAGTGTGAGTATTTATTCATTTCTCTTTCTATAATGAGGCAAAGGTTATCTAGCAATGTGCAAAGCTTTCTGCTTCATAAACTAAAGGATATTTGGGTCAAATTATAAAACACTGTGACTCTGTACATAAATGATTTCTGCACATTATAAAATACATAATGAATTCTATAAATTATACATTGTGATATATGTGAAACAAATATTTTATATGTGAATCAAAATCAGAGTTGAAGAATTTTAGGGCTTTAAGGAAGCTTATAGATGATCTAGTCCAGCTTTCTTATTTAATAGATAAGAAAACTGAGAGTCCACCAGAAAGAAAAAGAAAAATATTTTTCTAGAGTTATCTTTCAGTTTGTGGCAAAGAGCAAACTAATGATGGAATAGTCCTTTGGTGATAGTGCTGGAAGGTGGGAAGAAGATTTAATACTCTTTGGGACTCTCATTTAGCCATGAAAATCTATGTGGTCATAAAGGATCTCTGGGGAAAGGCACAATGGGTGTAATATTCTCCCTTTTAACATTGTTTTCAAGTAAGTTAAAGACTAGTCCATTACATCTTTCAAGGTTACTGAGTTTCTTGTTCATACAAATTGGGAATAAAGCCAAGGTTATAGCTTCCCTCATTTAAACTCTTTGTGCTCAGTTTATTACTTACCTCTGAAATTTTATTGCCACTTATCACAATCTAAATTGGCTTTATTATATAAGTAGAGAGGATTAAGTATAACTTCTAGCTTGTCTTTGTTGAAGACTAATCTGCTCTTATCTGTGATGCACTGTGAATTATGTACTTATGTAATTTGATCTTAGATAGGGAGAGAAAAAAGGTAGGAACAGACCTGTGGTTTCCTGACTCAGAGTTTAGGTATGTTAGCTCTAAACCTCTTACTGACTGCACTGACATTTTATAGCCTTTATCAGCAGTTAAATTTGTATAACTTTCTAAGTATTCAAAATAAATGATAAGATGGTTTTATTTACTTTGTCTCTTTTTACTGAGAGTTATTATATTGGTGAATACATTGTGAGTACACACCTAATTAAATACGCAAGATAATGTGAATACTATGACATATCATGGTTTGTAAAAGAATATTTTCTTGCATTTCTTTCTATGTATGGATCTAAAATTTTTTTTTGTAATTTTTGGAGAGATTTTTGCTATGGGGCACATGAGCTTGCTGGAGGCACAGAGAGAGACAGAGAGACAGAAAGTGAGAAATCACAGAAGAGGGGATGGCCATGTCGCCATCCCCTCTTCTCCATTCATCTCTCAGGATTTTGGGCATGCATGCACATGTGCCCAGCGTGCGTTTTTGTTTTTTTAAAGAATTATTTATTTAATTCCATCTGTTATTATTATTTTTTCATTTGACCAGACAGACAGAAAGAGAGAAAGGGAAAGCACGTCACTGCCAGGACTAGGACTTGAACCGCAGTTGGCCACGTGGGAATCCAGCACCCTTAACCACCTCACCACCTACCAGCCTCCCCACTTCAACCTGAGTTTTAAGCCACTGGCTGTGGAACTCAAACCATGGTCAACTATGTGGAACCATTATGCCATCTGATGGTCCCTGTATGGATCTCTTTTTTTTTTTCCTTAGATTGTGATTTTGGGGAACAAAGGTTAAAGTGGCTGGATACCACATGGCCTAATGCATGGACCCAGTCCCCAACCCAGTGGCTTGAAAATCACATCAGGTACGTGTGTATGCGTGCCCTAACTCCAGAGAGGAGAATGGAGGAGTAGAAACTGCAGTGTGGTTATCCCACAGGGAGTTGATTTCTCACTTTCCCTCTCTCTCTCTCTGTCTCTCAGCAAGCTTATACACCCTAAAGCAAACAAAAGAAAAAAAAATGTGATTTGGTATTGTTACAGCGTTATTTTTTTTAAAGCTAATACATTTTGTATAGGAAAGTGTATTATGCTGATCCTTTCAATTAATATCTAATACCGTTGTAAAATCCTTGGCTTGTACAAAACGATATTCTCCAATGAAATAGTTGACAATGAAAAATCTATTTTAGTGTTATCTATGTTTACTTAACAAGTATTTATTTTATGTCTCACTTGCCATAGTCCTTTTAATTCATGTATTTCCAGGTATTAAATACAGATTTATTCTTAGATTGCCCACAATCGCTTAAAATCAGCATGTTCCTTACCTGCCTCATTATCTTTTTAAAACGTTTATTTCTTCAGAGACAGAAAGAGAGAGCAGCAAGCACACTCAATTGGGCCTCATGCTGAAATATCCCTCATGGTCTTCTCAGCCAGTCAGGTACATGGACACGTGTGTGTGCACATACCTGGTGTGTACAGGTCAATCTGAGAGCCAAATCCCAATCTTTCATACGGCTTGCAGTGCTGCAGAGCATGGAGCTGCTGCGGTGCCACTGAGGTTGGGCCCTATTATCTTAATTCCTCAGTTCCACTTCCTTTTTAATTGCATGCACTTGCAGGGCTAGGTGGGGAGGGGGGAAAAAAGAGAAAAAAAGAGAGTAAGTGAGCACCCCAATGGGACACGGACACAACGTAATCCTCTTTCTTCCATTCCTCATTTCTGTCAGGATTTTGGACAGACACACGTGTGCCTGGCTTGTTTTGGGTACATATTGAAAACTCGGAAATCATTTTCAGATCTTTTCTCTTATTCCTTAAAATCTGTCTCCAAATCTATTTCATCTCCTTCATCCTCACAACCTAGGTTTAGGCCCTTATCCTTCTCTCTTGTATGAGTCTTTACAGCGAAACTCTCTAAGGCATCCCTGTCAGTCTCACTAACCATTCTGTCACTGAACCAAGCAATCCACACGCATGCCAGTTACCTTACTAAAATACAAATCAAATCACTTTATTCCTCTTCTTAATCTCTCTTGTGGATAGACTATTTCCTCAGGGATAAAGGACAAACTTTGCCTCCTCAAATGGACCTTAACAGACCTTTCTGAAATCTCTGGTTATAAACATCAACTCCATCTTGCTGCTCGACCTCCAAAACTGGTTGCCCTTCCTCTGCTTCTCTTGAGGAACCCTTTCAACTCTCCATCTCCACATGGGTTCTGTCCTCCAGGCACAGTTTATTCGCCTCTTCTCTGTCTCCCTTGGCACTGCATGTCTATCTTTATTATAGTTCATATATCACTATAGAAAGCATTGCTTGCCTTTTCCATTACTGAATCAAGTCTTAGTGAACCCACAAGGGGCCTGAAACTCATTGTTTATTCTAGATCAAAACACTTTTGTTTATAAACCATTTTTTGCTAAAATAAAGTTTCTTAATTTTCCAGAGTGCTTTTTTTTTTTTTTTTTTTTAGAGAGAGAGACAGAGATTTTTGCTATAGAGTGTATATGCTTGCCAGAGAGACAGAAAGGGAGAAATCACCCCCTGGGGAGATGGTCACACTGCAACCACTTCTCCTTGGTTTCCTCTCGGGATATTGGGCATGCACATGCACATGCCTGCGGTGAGTTTCAAGTTGCCAGGTCTGGGACTCAAACCGTGGTTGACCACACGGGAATCCAGGGCATTAACTATTACACCACCTACTGGTTTTTTTTTTTTTTTTTTGGAGAGATTTTCACTGTAGGGCGCGTGCGCTCGCCAGACAGACAGAGAGAGACATAGAGACAGAAGGCGAGAAATCACCCCCCAGGGGGGATGGTCACACTGCAATCCCTTCTCCTCCATTCTCCTCTCGGGATCTTGGGCACACACGCAAACGCGCCCGGCGTGAGTTTTAAGCCACCGGGTCCGGGACTCGAACCGCGGTCAACTACATGGGAGTCCAGTGACATAGCCATTACGCTAACTGCTGGTTCCCCACCACCTACTGGTTTTCAGAAATACTTTTATGTATGTACTAAGGAGAAAAGGTTTTGTAACTATTATCAGCATTCCAGAAATCAAAATTAGCCAACATAATATGTTAAGTAAAGTAAGATGATAGCGTACATATTTTAGTGACAGATTGGTCTGAGAGTTTTGTATATTATGGGCTATATGCAAAATTCCTCATAACTACTCATTAATATCAACATTCTTTCCTGAAAAAATACTTTTAGAAAATGAGTGATGTTTTCCTCTTGAAATCTGAAGTCTTGGAATAAAAATGAGAAAGGAAATTTTGAATGAAATATCCAACAATTCACTTAAAATGTGATGTATTTGAAGGTCAACCAGGAGGCATGGTGGTTAAAGCTGCTTGACTCCATATGGCGGACTTTGGAGATTGAGCCCTGGACCTGGCAGCTTGATAAACACGCTGGCACATATGCATGAGTGCCCAAAATCCCAAGAGGAGAATGGGTGAGAAGGAATTGTGACATGGGGGTGGGGGAACGGGAAGGAGGTTGGGGGGAAGGTAAATTTGGGGGCAGGTAGAGTTGGGGGAAGGTGGGGTGGAGGTTGTAGGGGGAATGTTTTCTCACTTTCTCTCTCTGGTGAGCACATGTGCTCTCTGGCAAAATTTTTTAAAAATGTAGACAAGAAAGAAGAATGGAATAAAGAAGAAATTGTTCTGGAATGGCCTCATGACCTAGTGATTAAGAGATTCAGATTACACATGATTAGCCATATAGTTTGAATCCTGGCCCCAGAGGCTTGAAAAACTCCTCAGGAACATATGTGTGAACGTCCAAACACTGACAGGATGGAGAAATGGAGAAGATATCTCAGTGTGACTGTGATTTCTCCCTCCTTCTCCATCTCTCTCTCACAATGCCCCCTGGCAAAAGAAAGAGATTTTTAAAATGGGGGGGAAAAGCCATATAAACAATACCCAGAGACAACTATGGGTTTCAATCTTTCTTTTTGAAACACTTTATACTTTCTTGGAAAACAATAACTGTGTACATACTGCATGGATGGTTTCATAATTTATTTTTCCCACACTTAATACTACAAAAATTTGGGGCGGCAGCTGGTGCAATCGTTACCTCGTTACGTTGCTGGACTCCCACATAGTTGACCATAGTTCAAATCTCTGACCTGGAGGCTTAAAACTCATGCCAGGAGTGTGTGTGTGCCCAAAATCCCAAGAGGAGAATGGAGAAGAAGGGATTGTGGCATGGCCATCTTCCCTGGCAAGGTAATTTTTCACTTTTTGCCTCTTCATCTCTGGTGTACACACATATCCTATAGCAAAACAAACAAACAAACAAAAAATACTCTTAAAAAAACTACAAAAACTTACCATGTTGTTATATACATTATATAAACATTTAACATTGTTACCTAAAATGCTAGAGCAGATATAGTTAAATTTAAGATAGTTTTCATATTTTTTATTTCTGCATCATAAATAATACAGTGATACAGAGATCATGAATAAAGTTTTTGTTCTATTCAGGTTATTTCCTTCAGAAAGAAATTCATAAATGGGATTATGGGTTCTAAGAGTTATGAACATTCTTTTTTTTTTTTTTTTTTGAGAGAGAGGTTTTTGTTACAGGGTGCGTGTGCTCGCCAGAAAGACAGAGAGACAGACAGAAAGCAAGAAATCACCCCCCATGGGGGATGGCCACACAGCAATCCCTTCTCCTCCATTCTCCTCTCAGGATCTTGGGCACACACGCAAATGCAGCTGGCATGAGTTTAAGCCACAGGGTGAGGAACTAGAACCGTGGTTGACTACATGGGAGTTCAGCAACAGAGCCATTACGCCAACTGCTGGTCCCAGAGTTAGGAACATTTTTTTTTTTTTTTTTTTTT
>NW_006159803.1:4850765-4854425 GCF_000334495.1 Tupaia belangeri chinensis | reverse complement strand
AGAAATCACCCCCCAGGGGGGATGGTCATGCCGCAATCCCTTCTCCTCCATTCTCCTCTTGGGATCTTGGGCATGCACGCACACGCGCCTGGCGTGAGTTCTAAGCCACTGGGTCCGGGATGCGAACCGCGGTCGACTACATGGGAGTCCAGGGACACAGCCATTACGCTAACTGCTGGTTCCCAGGAACATTCTTAAAGGGTAAATCACAAGGCCAAAATGTTCTCTAAAGAGGCTATTTCAGTTTACATTCCTACTCATGATGTTTGAGAGCAAACTTTTTTTTTTTAATCTCATCAGTCTTGAATACTATCTTTTACTTAAATATTTGCTAATACGATAGCTACCTGACACATTACAATTACTGGTCTGTTTGCTGTTGTACAGGGTAACATCAAGGCTTTTGAGTCAAATATATGCAGTCTTCAAAAAAATTCATGGAAATGCGTATTATTAAAAAGCTACAAACCAGTCCCTGGCATGGTGGTTAAGGCAGCTGGATCCTACATAGCTAGTTGAAGAGTTTGAGTCCCGGACCTGGGAGCTAGAAAAACACACCAGGTTTATGTGCGTGGGTGTGCCCAAGATCCCTGCGGCAACCATTCTTCTTTTTCTCTTTTTTCCTCTCTCCTGTGAGCACATGGGCCCTCTGGCAAAATTTAAAAATAAGCAAACAAACAAAACAAAAACTATGCATGGATTTCAAAAATGTTTTGCAACAAAATGAACTTGAGCTTTAATTTTATTTCCCCACAAGCTTTTTTAAGTCCCATAGTATATTTGGGTTTGGTCATGGTTCTGCTATTTCCTAACCGTGTTACATGGGACAAATTACTTAACCATTTTAAGGCTCTCTTTAGTCACTGGTTAAAAAACCCAAAAGGTCAATTATTGTATAGTGCAAACACAAGGCTGTTGCAATCATTAAAAAAATAGTCATAGAAAAGGATTTCACTCAAGATCCTAGCACATGACTGTGAATCCTTCATTTTTTGGTTGCAAAAGTGTGTTTTATACTTCTGTTTAATTCATGTACTATTGATATTTAGGAATTTACATAGTACTTTGACTATCTTTAAGCATGCAACATGATGAGGAAGGCTGAGTAATTACCTGGATAATTTTTACACTCTGGTGAGAAGGTCAGGGAGTGATTTTTTTTTTTTTTTGGGTGGTCTCTAATGTGACCTGTAGCAAAAAGCTAAAAAAAAAAAAAAATTGAGATATAATTTACTTACAATAAATATTACTCACTTTTTTTTAAAGAGAGGCTTTTGCTATAGGGCATGTGCGCTCACCGGACAGACAGAGAGAGCCATAGAGACAGAAAGCGAGAAATCACCCCCCAGGGGGGATGGTCATGCCGCAATCCCTTCTCCTCCATTCTCCTCTTGGGATCTTGGGCATGCACGCACACGCGCCTGGCGTGAGTTCTAAGCCACTGGGTCCGGGATGCGAACCGCGGTCGACTACATGGGAGTCCAGGGACACAGCCATTACGCTAACTGCTGGTTCCCAGGAACATTCTTAAAGGGTAAATCACAAGGCCAAAATGTTCTCTAAAGAGGCTATTTCAGTTTACATTCCTACTCATGATGTTTGAGAGCAAACTTTTTTTTTTTAATCTCATCAGTCTTGAATACTATCTTTTACTTAAATATTTGCTAATACGATAGCTACCTGACACATTACAATTACTGGTCTGTTTGCTGTTGTACAGGGTAACATCAAGGCTTTTGAGTCAAATATATGCAGTCTTCAAAAAAATTCATGGAAATGCGTATTATTAAAAAGCTACAAACCAGTCCCTGGCATGGTGGTTAAGGCAGCTGGATCCTACATAGCTAGTTGAAGAGTTTGAGTCCCGGACCTGGGAGCTAGAAAAACACACCAGGTTTATGTGCGTGGGTGTGCCCAAGATCCCTGCGGCAACCATTCTTCTTTTTCTCTTTTTTCCTCTCTCCTGTGAGCACATGGGCCCTCTGGCAAAATTTAAAAATAAGCAAACAAACAAAACAAAAACTATGCATGGATTTCAAAAATGTTTTGCAACAAAATGAACTTGAGCTTTAATTTTATTTCCCCACAAGCTTTTTTAAGTCCCATAGTATATTTGGGTTTGGTCATGGTTCTGCTATTTCCTAACCGTGTTACATGGGACAAATTACTTAACCATTTTAAGGCTCTCTTTAGTCACTGGTTAAAAAACCCAAAAGGTCAATTATTGTATAGTGCAAACACAAGGCTGTTGCAATCATTAAAAAAATAGTCATAGAAAAGGATTTCACTCAAGATCCTAGCACATGACTGTGAATCCTTCATTTTTTGGTTGCAAAAGTGTGTTTTATACTTCTGTTTAATTCATGTACTATTGATATTTAGGAATTTACATAGTACTTTGACTATCTTTAAGCATGCAACATGATGAGGAAGGCTGAGTAATTACCTGGATAATTTTTACACTCTGGTGAGAAGGTCAGGGAGTGATTTTTTTTTTTTTTTGGGTGGTCTCTAAGAACCACATAAACCTGTTTGCTTATAAAACACACACCTGGTTCCAATCCTTGAGGAATTTGCAATCTAAAGGCCTTTCCTTTAACCGCGGAGTCTCTTTGGGCTTTTAATTGTTCAGAGAGGTCTCAAGGGCAATGATAGAAACTCACTGAAGAGGAAGCTTAGTGAAAGTGATCTAGAAAGAGTTCCTGGAAAAGCTACTGCCTCAGCAAAGGCAAATACTAAGCCAAGAAGAATGTGAATTATTTGTCCTGTAAAAGTACACTCCTGAGTTTTGTTATTTGGGTCTAAAGTTTGTTCACAAAAGATAAATAAACAGGGCAAACAAGGCTAATCTGATTATGCACTTGCAGTTGGTATACTCCCAGAAAGCTATTTTTAAAAAATTTCCGCAGCGAACAGTGAGGGGACGACAGAACACTGATGCAAAAGTCAGGGGCTTGATCTAGTCCAGGCCGCTAACCAAGGTGCGTGGGCTCAGGCTGTCATCGATTGCCCATCTTTCTCCACATACACAATAACTTAGGTTTCGGCCCTGCTTCCAACTTTTTCTTCTACTCCGGCAAGTGTCAAAAAGGCATTACATATTCTTTCTTGGATTAAAATTTGCACTCCAATTTGGGCCATGTCCGTGGAAATTTAAAAATTGGAGTTAAAACACCGCCAGCGAAAAAGCAAGTTCTACTGGCTGGTTCAAATCAACCAAAATAATTTCCACGTTCTTTGTCGCAAATACAAGTTCCTCTCGGGTAGGCCCGTGTCCCTCTCCTAGTCCACGATTTCCGAGCCGAACATCCAGGCAGCACGCCCCGTTCGGCCCCCGGCCTCCCTCGGGGAAGGAGTCCCGCTCCGCGGCGATGGAAACGCCCCGGAGAGTTGGCTGGCACCAGCGGGAGTTTCAAGTTTCCGCTCGTGCGGGAGGAGGCGGGCGCACGCCGAGCTTCGGGCTGGGCGGCTCCGCTTCCCTCCACGGCCGGCTTTCGGCTCAGCGCGGTCCTCACGGCAGGACCTACCCCTCCACGCGCTCGTTCACATCCCTGGGGCTCCCGGGCCTCAGCTCGTCGCTCGCGCTTCCCACTCGGGCCCGCGACCCCCGGCGACCGCCCGCGCGAGGCCTGAGGCGCGGATCGCGCGGGGCGGGGCGGG
>NW_006159803.1:4798865-4848865 GCF_000334495.1 Tupaia belangeri chinensis | reverse complement strand
GTCGTGGCGAGGCCGCAGCCGACACGGTCCCCGTCCGGGCCCAAGTCGAGTCGCAGCCGTGTGTTTCGGCGTCGCCCTCGGACGCCCCTAGGCCCCGGCGACAGTTGGTTCCCGCCGCCAGAATTGGGCCCCGGGCTCGGGCTGGCACGCTCCCGAGGGGAGTTTGAAAATACAGACAGTAAACGGAGCTGGGATTCTGTTTTGTAGACTAGGGAAGACATTTATTAGAACTTCACCCCCGGCTCCCAGTTTGAAAGTAAGGGTGTTGAATTACTAGAGAGCGTGCGTTCCGCCCTAGTGGCAGAAGGGATGTTGCATTACAGGATTTGGGGCGCTGCCGCCCACACCCGCGAGGCCAGGTCCGCGGCTCACGGCCGCCGGTGCGGGCGCGCCCTCGGAGCCCTTTAACTTTCCTGGGCCCCGGAGGCCGCCGGCCTCAGTATCTCAGAACCCACCCGACAGGTCGAGGGCCTTGCAGTTCCACCTTATTTGAAGGGTTCTGAACTCTTAACTTTGAAAGGGAGCAGTGCATTATTTCAGTTTAAATAGAGCACATCAGCCCCCGTACAGTTATATTTCCTTAAACATTCCCGATATATGGCATTTTTTTTCCGCTTGAAGAGTGATTATGAATGAATTTGGAAGTGTGTTTAAAGTCAGTTTCATCAAAAATGTATTTCAAAATACAGTTGAGATTTTGTGCAAGGAATGTTAGTGAGGAGCGTGATGACAGTCGAGTGGCACTAAGACTGGCATGATGTAGATGTTAAAAAAAAAAGGCCTGAGATAATAAAGCTTTATTTGATAAACGAGTACATTGACATAGTGCAATCTATTGTTTACGGAACATACTTTTTTTTTTTAAGAACGCTAAATACTCTTTTTTATGGGGGATGCAGCTTAGAATGAACAATTGCCTCGTTTATTTTGCTGGATAAATAATGGCTTAATGCATTTGCCAAAACGGCATCATTAGCTTTGAAAAGAGAGACAAATATTCAGGATTGTGGGTTGTTGTCTTTTTTTTTTTTTTTTTAAATTTTCAAAATTTCTTTGCTTTCACCAATGTGCTTTATCTTCCAGGGGATAATACTTAATAATATAGTAACTAATAGTTTACCACAAATGTGCCAAAATGTAGAACATGCCTTTTCAAGGTAATGGTTTACTGTATATAGGATTGCACTGACTTCATTTCTTTGATTAATCTTTTTAAAAGAATTATTTAATTTTATTTATGATGATTATTCTTCAGTTTGACTAGAGAGAGAGTGAGAAAGCAAACCGCCAGGTCCAGGACTCAAACCACCCTTGACTATTTGGGAACCTAGAGCCTTAATCACCTGCCGGCCCCTAATTAATCATTTTATATTGGATAGAATTTTATAAACTGTTGATATGTTATTAGTAAGGAATGACCAGATAGACATTGGAATTCTTTATAGTTTTACATGAGACAAAATTTGATTATGGCATTCGAAAATGGCAGATTCTTGCCTTTGAATTATGTACATTGTTTACTCCTGTATCTACGCATTTGGAAAACTATGTAGGAGAGACTCAGTAATAGTTGTAGAATGTGTAATTAGTTTTGAGAGGGAGGGGAAGATATGTTGAGTCTTTGTTTTCTTTGGGAAATTCTGATTGCTTAATTGGAAATTAAATTTATTTTTCTTTTCTCTGTGATCATAAGAAATGACAGACGTGGCTGTTCTTTCCCTACCTTGCTAACTCTTAGTAGTCTTAGGGATGTGTGACAGGATTGTTTTTTGCTTATTGCATCATCATTCCCAAGAGTAGAATTGGATTTATTATTCATTTTGTCTTTGGCAGGCTGTTGAAATAAAAGTCTTTAAATATCTTTATTGTATTTTAAATTCTCAATATGATCAATATTGTATGATCTTTAATACAGTTTGAAATGTTGATTATGGTGGGACTCTTGTTTTTCACTCATTTTTAATGCATTTTAGCTTACTCTATTTAAAGATCAGGACAAATCTTAAACAGTTTTTCCCATTGATCAAAGCCTTAAAAAATCTGTTCTATTAAGTTGTGAAGACTGTTAGCTAATATAATTTCATATTACTGCTGTGAGTCTGGGAAGTCAAGAAAGTCACCCTCTTGGATGACTTGAACCTTACCTCAGGACAAGACCTGGTGGCACTACTTTACTGCCTTGATACTACCCTGGTGTGCAGGATTCAGTAGAGCTGGATTAAATTGCTATAGACTCCACCCTTACAAGGTTATTTTAAGTCTCATGGCATTACAGGTCAGCTAAAGGCTGTTCTGGGAACTTCTCTGACTTCTGCAGCCAGGATACACTCACTCACTTCATTGGTGGTAAAGGTGGTCCAGTCTCAGTCCAGAGAGTTAATTAAACTTCTAGCATATTTTAGAAAAATTCCATCTTGCCTTTTCATTTAAGTTCCTAGTATAGTTCTTAATATTTATATTCAGCGTATATTTTAAGTAATTTTTTAGAACTACAAAGTAAAACATTTTTTAGCAAAGTTAAGAAACCCAGAAAGATAAAAGTTTTTCTCCAGAAATCCCCAACTTCTTTACAAGCAGTCCTGTTGTTCATGGGTAACTGTGTATAGCAATTCTTTGAATATAGAAAACAGAAATGCTTATGGAAGGATAAGCGTATACCGTTGACCCATGAACATCACAGGTGTCCAGGGCAGTGACCCCTGACCCAATCGAAAATCTAGGTATGACTTTTGACTCCCAGAACTTATCTACTAGTCTCTTACTCTGGACTGGAAGCCTTATAAATACATGAACAATTGATCAACCCATGTTTTCTATGTTAAATGTGTTAGGGACTATTTTTTTTTAGGGGGGGGGGAGATGTTTGTGATAGGGCACATATGCTCACCAGAGAGACCGAAACAGAGAGAAAGCGAGGACGCCCCTGCAGGGCAGATGACCTTACCGTAATCCCTTCTCCTCCATTGTTCTCTTGGAATTTTGGGCTCACACGCATACATGCCCAGCATGAGTTTCAATTGTCTGGTCAGGGTCTTGAACCACGATCAGCCATGTGGGAGTCCAGGATGTAACCATTACACCATCTGCTGGTCTGACTATATTCTTAAAATAAGGTAGACAAAAAGCGTTATTACCAAAATCATAAGGAAAATACACTTGTATTAATTGAATAAAATCCACATATAACTAGATCTATGCAGTTTAAACTCATATTGAGGATCAGTTGTACCTCATCTTTCTTATTTGTGATGTTAACTGTTAAGATACTGTAACATGGGGCCAGCAAGTGGTTAGGGGGCTGGACTCCCACATGTCCAACTGTCTCAAGGCCTGGGCGCGATGGCTTGCTTTTCCACTCTCTAACTCTCTCTCTGAGCACATGTGCTGTATAAAATAACAATTATAAATACAATTAAATATTTTTAAAAGTTTAAAAAAGATACTGTAACAAACATTGAGATGGTGTTTATTACTCCTATTAAACATTTTCATTCATGTATTTCTCAGACTTTCATCATTTGAATGAAAGAATGCAATGGCCTTTTTTATACTAATTCCTGAGTGTATATATGTGCGTGTGCAAATTTTCTTGATTAATGATTGAAAATGAAATTCACTTTTTTCCCCTACAGCTTGGTGTCTAATTGACAGTAAAAAAAAAAAAAAAAAAAAAAAAAAAAATCTGTGTCCTTTAAAAGCAGGTTTTGTGAAATGTCCATTTAATATACATCTTTTTGTCTGGGAACTGTCTAGAAAGGGATAATGATCTGTATGTTTGATTTCCCCCCACACTGTGGTTTTTAATTTAAAAAAAAAAAAAAAAAAAAAAAAAAAAAATCTGTGTCCTTTAAAAGCAGGTTTTGTGAAATGTCCATTTAATATACATCTTTTTGTCTGGGAACTGTCTAGAAAGGGATAATGATCTGTATGTTTGATTCACTTCTGTATTTCCTCATTTCCTTACATAGTGAACTCTAATGTTGGCTTCCTAGAAGAGATTAAGTTCATTCAGGTTAAGGGCTCTGTAGGGCTTGTGTGCCCCGCCATCCCCGTCATTGAATAGCTATTATGTATAGGAATTCTTCCAAAATCACAAATTTAAAATATTTAGTTTTCTTAAATAGGTAGATAAGAAGTTTTTCCTATTGTAGTATTGTTGACCTTTTAGCAGTATACTTTAATATTGCGTTATGAAGCGTATTTAAATGAATTATGGCTATTGTGTATTATGAAGAAATTGCATGCATTTCCAATTATTTTTCACCAAAATAAATGTGTACTTTATTTACATTTCCAAAGAACTTTTTGAAGTTCCCTTGTTTGTGTACTACAAGGCAATTAGACCTTTTATACAAGTGATATAATGATCAAGAAATTCTAGTTACTTTTATTATACTTTTTAAAATGTGTATAATTCATATATATTTTGAAATAAACTATTTTGATCTTTGGTAAAGTTGGTTTATTTGAGAAAGGTATTTGCAGTTAACTGTTCATAGTAGACATCAGCGAACCTTGGCCTATGGGCCAAATCCAGCTTGCTTGTCTTTTTTTTTTTTTTTTTGTAAATGAAGTTTTATTGAAAATAATACACACTTATTTACATAGAGTCTAAGACTGCTTTCAAGCTAAAATGGTAGAGTCTGTATGGCTCACAAAAGCCAAAGTATTTACTGTCTGCCTTTTACAGAAAAAGTTTGTCACCTTCTGACTTGGAGAAAAAAAGATCCTCTTGAAAGGATGTTTTGGATAAGAGAATCAAAGATGGTACTGCATTCATGATTTTCTCTAAGATTATAGAATTTATAAAGTTACTGATATCAAAGTATCAGTTTTTTTTCTGAGTTGTAGGTAATCTCTATGAGCTTTCAGAACCTTAAATGTTTCTTTTAAGAAAAAGTTGAAGTTAAATAGGACTGGCTGCAGGTGAATTTGTGAAATGAGTAAGTTCAGTTTTGAACCTTTATTTTGGGTTATCAGAACAGTCATTTTTTTTCTATATTTTTCATTGCAAAAATGTGTCATGACTTTTCCAACAACCCAATATTACTTAAGATGCTTTGGTGGCAAAGAATAGAAAATTCTCAAAGTGTCTTAAACAGCGAGGAAATTAATATGTTACAGTCCAGCAGTTAAAGAATGGCTTAATGTAGTAAGAACCCTTTCTCTCTCCAGCTCTCTGTCCTGTGGCCTTCTCCATCAACCTCATACTAAGACTTCTCTCCCCTTGTCTCATTTTGGCTGCTTGAAAGATCAGTATCCCATCTAAACACAGCAACATACAAAGGAATAAGAGGAACTGTCTCATTTCCAGAAGCTTTCTAGCAGATGTTTTCTTAGTCTCATTAGTCAGGTTTAGGGCACATTCCATACCTAACCAGTTAGTGACAAGGGTAATGGAATTGCCCTTTCATCTAGCTCTGTTCCTGTTAGGTTATTTTACTTGTTCATACACCGTATCTTGGCTTTTTTCTTAATCTCTACCCAAAATCAGATCCAAGATTAATCTGTTATACATAGTTATCATAATTTGGCAAGAACATATCTTCATGAGTACCTAGTTTAGTTAAATTATGGAATGAAAAAATTGATTCCTGTTAAAAGCTTGACAAACTATGTATGGTCCATGGGCTAAGTTCAACCTACTATCTCTTTTTGTAAATAAAGTTTTACTTGAACACATCCATAGCTTGTTTATGTGTGTTACAACAGCAGAATAGTTAGAATGCAGACTGTATGGCTTGTAAAGCCTCAGGTTTATTTACCTGGCCTTTTACAGGAAAAAGTTTGCTGACCCCTCTTTTAATGTATCAGTCATCCATTCAGACAGTTAATTATCATAGCCTTGTACTCCTTGTATTTGAGGATGGAAAGGTGAATAAGAAAGTGGAGGAGTTCACACACTTGTTATGAAGATAGATGTGCCATGTTGTATATCATAAAGTGTGTTAAGTGCTATGGTAGTGCTGTGCAGAAATTGGAATTAATATTCAGTGCAAGAACGTTCTAAAGCAAGGTATTCTGTGATGTGACTTTTGAATGTCTTGTGCTGCTTTTGTATAATTTTATTGTTTCTGTGAATGAACTGATAACCTTTTAGTAAGTTAACTATGTGTTTTTGTAACCCAAACTCCTGGGTGGTACACAGAATAATGTGGATATGTGAGTGCAACATAGGGACCCTTAATAAAAGGGAGAATGGGAATACAAGAAATCTCAGCTATAGTTAATTAACTGTAGAACCCTTTGGTTTTTATTGAATGTGTGAGATGGATTAAGGGGACTTAATGGTATTTTAGCTGTTCTCAGTTTGATTGTAAGTTAGTATATATACCAGAAAACGTACTGCTTGAATCAACAAGCAGAATGCTAATTAGAGTTATTCTTAAATGTGACAAATTACCTGACCTATAAACTTAACTTGATTGTCAAAATGAGTTTTTTGAAATAATTTGGATAAGAGAATCAAAGATGGTACTGCATTCATGATTTTCTCTAAGATTATAGAATTTATAAAGTTACTGATACCAAAGTATCAGTTTTTTTTCTGAGTTGTAGGTAATCTATGAGCTTTCAGAACCTTAAATGTTTCTTTTAAGAAAAAGTTGAAGTTAAATAGGACTGGCTACAGGTGAATTTGTGAAATGAGTAAGTAAGGAGATGATAAAGTAAGGAGATGATAAAGACCTGAATTTGTGGGGACTTCTTTTTTTTTTTTTGGCTATAGGGGGCTTGCGCTTGCCAGAAAGACAGAGATAGAAATCACCTCCCAGGGGGATGGCCACGCTGCAATCCCTTCTCCATTCTCCTCTTAGGATCTTGGGCATACACGCACACACGTTGCATGTGAGTTTAGGCCACCAGGTCTGGGACTCGAACTACAATCAACTACATGGGAGTCCAGCGACATAGCCATTATGCCAACTGCTTCTCCCAAGGACCTTTTTTTCTCATGTCCATGTTTGCTGTCTCTGTAGTGTTGCTTTACTAGCTTTGTCATTTTACAACCTAAAATTGAGTGAAAAGTGTTGTCCTTGCCAATAATCAACAGAAAACTTAAAATGACTATTAATTTACCAACAAAATCAACAGGCATTCAGGCTCAGCTGTAAGCCAGGCACTATTCCATTTTCTCAAAAAAGGTGATTGACTATCTAGAAAATTTGAAGCTTAATGATTTTTATAGTACTAGAACTGTCATATAGCCTCCTGACTGCATGAGAGAATATTGTCTGATTTTAAAGATAGATTTATTTATCTATCTATCTTTGAGAGGTTTTTGTTATAGGGCACATGTGCTTGCCAGAATGACAGAGACAGACAAAAAGCGAGAAATCACCTCCCACAGGAATGGCACCCCACAATCCCTTCTCCTCTTGGGATCCTGGGCATGCACGCACATGTGCCCAGCGTGAATTTAAGTCCCCAGGTCCAGGACTTGAACCACAGTCAGCGGCATGGGAGTCCAGTGACATAGCCATTATGCCAGTTTCTGATCCCTGATTTTAAAGATATTTAAGGAACATACTGACTTTGTTCTGTTTTAAAAATAATGTATAATAATATCCATTTAAAAAAATAATTTATTTAATTTTATTTATTAATTTAATTTGACCAGAGAGAGAGAAAGTGAGAAAGCAAGCTGCCAGGTCTGGAACTCAAACCATGGTCGGCCATGTTGGAGTGTCCAGCGCCTTCACCATCACGCCACCTGCTGGTCCCATAATACCTGTTTTTTTTTTTAAACATAGAAAGTGTACAATTTTTTGTGATAATTCCTCAGATCAGTTAGAGTCCTTACTTCGTTCCTGCTTCATAGATGAAGATGACTTACATGAATATCTTTTAGAAAAACATTTGTTACATGAATTTTTAGTATTTCTTAAATATAAAAGGAAGAAGCTGGACTGGGTTTGACCTTTTTATCCTTTCTCATTTAAAATTAGTAATTGCAAATGATAATATCTTGTTTTCTACTCACCTTAGGAAAAATGCAGATATGATTTGTATTTTAATTTTTAACACTTTTAGGGGAGAGCCTAAATTTAATATAAAACTTTATTTTAATATTACAGTTCTGCCTTATTTTATTTTAGAAATTTGCCTTTTCAGTAAGATGTATATATTGTTCAAAAATGTTGAAAATTTTATTTCACTGAAAATATCTTCAAAACAGAAATCAGTTCTACATTAGCAAGTATGTAATATTTTGAATTTCATATCACCCTTACAGGAAATCCATTTATAGAGAGGCAGTTATACCAGTTATTAACATGTACTTACAGCCCCTTTCCAGATACTCTTTTGACCTGACCACAGTAGAGGAGAGAGCTTCAATAACCTTATTGAAAAACCCTAACAATTGTTTGGATGAGCTAATCTAAAATGGTATCTGAGAAAAAGTACATTAGGATAGTCTAAAGGCCCCAGGAAGAGGATTTAGAAAGACTTCTGACTTTTAGTTAACAAGCCCTATGTCTTTGGGTAAGTCATTTATCAGAATCCTAATTTATGAGAACAACGAGAAATTATAATACCCATGCAGAAGGAAGAGCAGTGGATTAATAAGTAAGTAATGTAGAAAAAAGTTAGACTGAGCATTCTACAGATGCTCTTTCTAGTCACTATTCTTCTTAATATTGATCATTTTCCTTTATAGCAATTCATCTTTATCTGAGATTTCACTTCTATAGTTTCAGTTACCTGCAGTCAAGTACAGTTGGAAAGCAGGTATTTACCGCAGACAGTATAATAAGATACAGTCATGTACAGCATAATGACTTTAGTAAATGACAGACTATACATATCACAGTTGTCCCGTAAGGTACACCAAGGCTATACCATATGGCTTAGATGTGTAGTAGGCTCTACCTTCTAAGTGTGTGAGTATACTTTATGATTGCACAGAATTGCCTAATAATACTGTTTTAGTCTGTTTTGTTAAGCTAGTACCAGAAAATATCTGAGTCTGGGGAATTTGTAAGAATATAGGTTCATTTAGTTCTTTGAGGACCTCTCATAGTTTGGAGGTCTAAGGTTGAGGAGTTGTATCTGGTGAGAGTCTTCTTGCCTGTGGATGGCAGGAACTTGAGCAGAGCTGTGTACTTGTGTACATGTGTGTCTGTCTTTCTCATTCCCTCTCGTCGCAAACCCACCAGGACTCAATCATGAAGGCCTCACCTTGATGTCTGATCACAAAGCCCTCCCCCCCACACACACATACACATTTAATACCATAATCACATTGTCTCCTTTTTACTTTTTTTTGGAGAGGCTTTTGCTACAGGTGCGTATGCTTGCCGGAAAGACAGACAGAAAATGAGAAATCACCCCCCAGGGGAGATGGCCACGCCACAGTCTCTCCTCCATTCTCCTCTCGGGATCTTGGGGGCGCGCGCACACACACACGCATCGGGCTTGAGTTTAAGCCTCTGGGTTCAGGACTCAAACCACGATTGACTACATGGGAGTCCAGTGATGTATCATTACGCCAAGTGCTGGTCCCCACATTGTCTCCTTTTAAAAATAATTGCCAGAATGGGGGCCATCCAGTGGCATGGTGGTCAAGGCAGCTGGATACCATATGGCTAACTGCGTAAATCGAGTCTTGGACCTGACATCTTGAAAAACACTCTGGGTGCGTGTGTGAGCGTACCCAAAATCCTATGAGGAGAATGAAAGAAAATGGACTGCCACACGGCCAATCCCTTTCTTTCCCTGCCCTAGGATGATTTCTCACTTTCCCTCTCTTTTTGTCTCTCTAGTGACCACATGGACCCTAGCAAAACTAAAATAATAAAATAGCCAGAAAGTTTGTACACTTGCCAGAGAGAGAGAGAAAGAGAAAGTACTCTCCCCTGCTCTGATGTGGGGTGGTCATAACCTCAGTCCCTCTCCTGTATTTCTCTATTCCATCAGGATTTGAGACATGCTTGCTTTATGCACGTGGCATGTTTTTCAAGTTGCTGGGACCAGAATCTGAACCATAGTCAGCCATGTGGGATCCAGCTCACAGCACTTAACCACTGTGCTACAGGACTGGCACAGGTCTCCTCTTAATTACTTTTACAGTAGAATCAAATTTCAGCCTGTGAATTTGGAGGGGCACATCCAAACCATTGCCTCATGTTCCCGGCCCCCAATTTCATGTACTTCTCATATACAAAATTTCAATATTACCAAAAGTCTTAATTTGTTCCAACATCAATTCCAAAGTCCGGATTTGAGCCTGTGAAATCAAAACAGTTGTGTACTTTCAAAATACTTTTAAGAGCAGGATAGGCATAGGGTAGAAATTCCCATTCCACAAGAAGAGAGGAGTAACAGGCCCCAAACAGGACTGAAACCCAACAGGGCGGACATTAGATTTTAAAACACCAGAGTGATCTTTTACTGCATATACCACATCCTGAAAGTACTGATGGAAAGTTTGGGCCTCCAGTGTTGGGAAGCCTTGTCCCTGTGGCTTTGTTGGACTTTGTCCATTATTAGCTCTCAGTTTGGAGTCTCACACTTGCTATTCTCCCAGGCGTAATGGTAACTCTACAGTTGTGAGATCTCAAAGGTGGTCCCACCTCTGCAGTTCCCCTAGGCATTACCCTGGTGGGGACTCTGCAGTACTTCTGACTCCACATTTTCACTTGGTATCAATTCTGGTAGAAACTGTGGTGGCTCACTCTGTGACTAGTCTCTGCCTGGACTTCCAGGTGGTCTGAGATGTCTTCTGAAATCTAGGTGGAGGCCTCCAGGCCTATGCAGTTATGAATTAAGTTTTATTACAGGTACAGGAAAAAACATAGTGTATATAGGGTTTAGTGCTAGCCATCTTTTCAAGCATCCGCTAGGGCACGGTCTTGAAATGCATTATTTGCAGATATGAGGATGGTGGAGGAGACTACTGTAGTTGCAAAGTGGAACTAAAATTCTTGGCCTCTTTGCTTTACCTGGAGATCACATGACATTATATAGGTAAAAGTGCATTACTATTTGGTATTATTAAATTATTAATTCAGTATTACTAACTGTAGTAAGCATAGTTCTTTGAATATTATAGGTTTGAAACTGGGGAATATATAAACTTGAATGAGGAAAAAAGTTAAATTGTTGTGACACATTTTTCCGTTATGAATATAGGCAACAGTAACAGTAGTTGTACCTTAAACTGTTTTCAATAGAAAAATGCAGATGTTTTCCTAATACTCATAACTTACAAGTTCAGTTAATAAGTCTGCTCGTAGATACTGTTATTCAAAGCATCAATAAAGTACATATATTTTTCTATTACATATAAATCTGTCTTAAAAATATTTTGATAATTGTATTCCAGTATAATTGTTTTCCTTTCTAATTTCATGAAATTGTTTTAATTTATTTTATTTTTAGAGATTTTTACTATAGGGCATGTGCACTTGCCAGAAAGAGAGACAGAAAGTGAGAAATTCCCCCCCGCTGCCCAGAGGATGGCCATGCCGCATTCCCTTCTCCATCATCCTTTTGGGATTTGGGGCATGCATGCACATGCACCCCACATGAGTTTTAAGCCACCAGTCTGGGACTAGAACTGTGATCAACCACATGGGAGTCCAGCACTTTTACCACTATGCCACCTATTGGCCCCAGAATTTATTTTATACATTCAAAAAATATTTCAGGAGGGGGCTCAGGCTTTACCAGAGGGGCAAGGAAAAAAATGTGTTTAAAACTTCTTTTGTGATGGTCTTAATGTGTTGATTTGACTGCCTTGAGTTACCGTATTATTATAGTTCATTTTATACTTGTCTTTATTGTACTATTCCTTAATTCTTCAGCAAGTTTTTTTTTATTATTTTTTTTTATTATAGATCACAGATTAGTTTATTTTTAACATTCATCATGCCATGAATTCATAGGGATAAGTTCCAGTAGCTCAGGCTCCTTTCCACTGGTTCTCACAAAGTATGAACCCAGGTACATTTCCCTTCAGCTTCCTCCTTTTTCTGGTCATTTTCCTTCACACATTTTAGGAAGCTATCTCTGCTCTTAGAATGCTTAATATGCTCAATACCGCACATGAATTCTCTTGGCAAGAATCTTGCCCTTAACTTGTTTGTTCACAATGCTGGGTAACATTGTAGACTCTTCTAGTTATGTCATGGTAACATTTGTGGAACATTCCTTTTTGAACAGTACCCTTTCCCTTGATGTCTACAATATCACCTTTCTTGTAGATTCGCATATATGTCGCCAAAGGAACCACTCCATGTTTTCTAAAAGGCCTAGAGAACATATATTGGGTGCCTCTCCCTTTGTGTTCGTCATTTTGGTTAATTACTGGAAGATGGCGGTTCTGGCCAAAAGGCAGTTTGACAGAGGAGATTGTTTGGAATTTTTGGTCTGTAGAGCGACAACAGTTGTGACTGAAGATTGTTACTGAGTTGCAAAAGGCAGAAAAATTAGTTGAGTTTGGGGAAAAGAATATCTTCTTTTTTTAGAATTTTTATTTTGCTATAAGGCACAGATGTTTGCTGGAGAGACAGAGACATAAAGTGAGAAAACACCCCCCTGAGGGGATGGCCATGCTGCAGTATCTTCTCTGTTCTCCTCTTGGAATTTTGGATGCATGTGCACCCAGCATGAGTTTCAAACCACTGAGTCTGGAACTTGAACTGCAGTTGACCACATGAGCCCTGTGCCTTAACCATTAGGCCACCTGCTGGTCCCAAGGAAAAGAATATCTTTAAAATAAAATTAGGCAGTGTGGAATAAATTATTGAAGCTTGTGTGTAGGCTCTGTATAGCCTAGACTTAATATCATCTGTTTTATCACCTGACAGGTGGAAGTCTTTTGTGCCGCTGATTTAACAGAACTCGAGATAATTAAGCATGAGGCGATTTTCCATTGTATGAAGTAGAAAGGAGGCTGTTTTAGGGTCACCCTGGGATTAAAGGATTTAGGAGAGGATATTTTCTGTGACTGTTTTGTCTTTCCTTTGTGGCACTAAGCAAGTACATAGTAATATGGGTAATTTACAGGTCATTTTCTAGAAATAGGAGACATGTATACTGACAGCTTTGCTTTAGTTTTTGCCTGAAGGCCCGTGCATTTGCCAGAGAGAGAGGGAAAGTGAAAAATCACCCCCAGGGGGATGGCCACACCACAGTCTTCCCCCCCCCCCCACGGATTTTGGGCGTGCACACACATGTGCTTGGTGTAATTCTAAAGCCATTGGGTCCAAGACTTGAACCCAAAGCTGGCCACGTGGGATCCAGCACCTTAACCTCCACACCACTTGCTGGCCCCAACATATCTCTCTTTTTCCCCTCCCCTTTTCTTTTAAAATATTTTGCCCTGGGGCGCTTGTGCTCCCTAGAGAGAAGCAGAGAAGAGAGGGAGAAAGTGAGAAATCACGCTTCAGGGGGGATGTTTATGCTGCAGTCCTTTCTCCTTCATTGCTTTCCTGGGATTTTGGATGCCGCATACACAAGTGCCCAGTGTGATTTTTAAGCTGTCAGGTCTACAACTTGATCCGCAGTCTGCCATGTGTGAGTCCAGCACCTTAACCACCATGGCAGCTGTTCTCCTCTGCCCTGCCCCTCCTGCTCCATAGCATGTCTTTAGACTACCTGCTGGACCTGTGGGACCAGCAGGTGGTGTAGTGGTTACATTGCTTGTCTCCCACATAGTCTACTGAGGTTTGAATCCCAGTCCCAGAGGCTTAAACCTCATACCCTGCATGTGTGCGTGCGTGAGGACTAAGATTCCCAGAAGAGAATGGAGGAGAGGGATTGCAGCATGGCCATCCCGCTGGGGGGTGATTTCTTGCTTTCTGTCTCTCTGCCTCTCTCTCTTCTCTGGTGAATACATGGGCCCTGTAGCAAAAATCTCTTTAAAAAGAAAAAAGAAAAGAAAAAAGACTACCTGCTGGGCATATTGCTGCTATGATTGTACTTCATTACTTGTCTGGGGGAGGGGTCAGAATGGAAAAGAGTAGAGTGTGGCCAACTAAAGAAATTGGGGCATTCAGGTGGCATGGTGGTTAGGGGTGCTGGACTCCCACATGGCCAATTGCGGTTTGAGTCCTGGACCTGGCAGTTGGCTTTCTCACTCACACTCTCACTCTGTCCCTCTTGGGTCAAATTAAGATAAATAAATGAATAAAATAAGTAAAGTTAAATAAAATCTTTATAAAAAGAAATTTAAGAATAGGGATAAAAGTTAGAATGGGGAAAAGTAGGACAACTAATTAAATTAATAAACTCACTAATTAAATCTAATTAAGACAAGAGTGGGGAGGAGGTAGTAAAGTTTTTCTCAATTATCACGAGAAAAGGGATTAGAAATATATAAGTGGTTGATATACAGATAAGTATCTTTGATATATCATTGTTTAGACAATTTATTTATTTATTTTTAGAGGTTTTTGCTATAGGGTGCTTGCGCTCGCCAGACAGAGAGAGAAAGCAAGAAATCACCTGGGGGGGTGTGTGGCCACGCCGCAATCCCTTCTCCCATTCTCCTCTCCAGATCTTGGGCGGGCACGCACGCACATGCGCGCAGCGTGAGTTTTAAGCCACCGGGTTCAGGACACAAACTGCGGTTGACTTCGTGCGAGTCCAGCGACATAGCCATTAAGTTAACTGTTGGTCCCATAGACAATTTATTTTTATTTATTTATTTTGGAGAAGTTTTTGCTATAGGGCATGTACTCTCTCACCAGAGGCAAGAGAGAGACAGAAAGCGAGAAATCACCCCCCTCCCCCCTCCCCCAAGTATGGCCACGCTGCAATCCCTTCTCCCATGCAGTCCCTTCTCCTCAATTCTCCTCTTGGGATCTTGGGCGCATACGCACACACACCCAGTGTGAGTTTAAGCCACCAAGTCCAGGACTTGAACCACAGTTGACTACATGGGAGTCCAGTGACATAGCCATTATGCCAACTACTAGTCCCAACAACTTTTGTTTTTTAGAGAGGTTTTTGCTGTAGGGCATATATGCTTGACAGAAAGGGAGAAATCACTCCCCAGGGGGCATGGCCAAGCCGCAGTACTCTCTACTCCATTCTCTTCTTGGGATATTGAGGACGTACACACACTTGCCTAACATGAGTTCAAGCCACGGGTCTGGGACTCGAACAGTGATTGACTACATGGGAGTTCAGTGACATAGCCATTGCATCAACTCCTGGTCCCCAGACAATTTTATTTTATTTTTTAAGAGAAGAAATGAAGATGCTAAAAGACAAAGTTAGTTTTGAGTTACAGGTGAAAACCCCCAGGGCACGTATCAAGGTTTCTTGGCTTTTGATATGACATTTTATTGTCTATTCTGCCAATTTCGATTGAGAACATTACTTATAGATTCAGAGAAGAGCTAGAAATGTGCCCCTGAGGTTTCATTGTATTATCAATAAATATTTTTTAGTAATTACTAAACTGGTTTAAAGGCAGTTTTTATTGCATTTATATGTAGCTTGGTCTTACGAAATTTAAAGTATAATTTTTACACATACTATATTATATAAACTAGTAAACTAATATCTAAGTAATTGAGTGAAATATGTTTTTGATATTCTCATCACTAATTTTTAAAAATGAGGAATTTAACAAAAACAAAACCCTGATTAATTTGAAGTGTTTAGCTATTATAAATCCAAATGTCCTTTATAGTAAGGATTTGTATAGGTTCTATATAGTTGTGATTACATATTTTACCTTTCAATTTAAACTTATATAAATGTTGTTACAGTTTGTGTTAACATTTCAAATAACAAAAAGGAGTAGTCTATCATGTTATCACATATTGATAGTTTCAACATTACTTTGTGGTTTTTAGTCATTGATTATTATACAGAGTGCCACTGAGGATCTCTTGTTACAGATTACTATTTTAAATATTATAGCTCGTTGGAAAAGTCATGGCATATTCTTCTGTTTTCTTTTGTAAAAATGTGTCATGATGACCTAATATTTTCTTTGGTAAATATTTCCTTAAGGATTATTTCAGAAGCTGAATTTCTTGTTCAAACATGGTATGTGGCATTTGTTTACTTGATAAATAAGGAGATAGAACCTCATTAGTCTTCTTAGATGATTTATAATTAACTGAAATAGGGGCAAGACTAACTTGATTTTGAAGAAAGAATACTGATCTGAAAATACACATTTTTCGAAGTTTTATTTAGAAGTTAACCATATTATTTATGAAGGCTTTTGTTGCCCCCCCACACACACACACACACACTTCCCATGGTGTATATGAGTAAGTTAGGCTTGTAAAGTTTAATTAGCTTGTGCAAGGTATTGGTTTTGTATATGTTTACATTTAGCCTATGGTAAATACATTCTTTTATGTCAGTAGAACTTTCATTAAGGCTGGAACTTGAATATGGAGTGTTTGCTTGAAAGATCCTTTTTCTATAGAGTATAACTGGAGGTAACTTGGATAAATTACTTCTTAATAGAAAAGAGAAATACCATGATCAGTAGATGAGGAATCTTGCTTGAGTTTCTGCTAACTTCTCCAGGGTGTGACTATGGGTTCTGATATGGTAAGGAAATGCTAATTCAAGAAACTAAAGTAAAATGGTCTAGGACAGAAATTCTCAGTAATGTGGTAGGAGCAAACCTGAACTATTTCTATAAGGATATATAACATAAGTTGGCGCTTAATGGATTCCCACATTGGAAGGCAGGTTAGGGACATGAACTTTCTATCCTTATTACAAACTCCCTAAAGAAACAGGCCATGGGACCAGCAGGTGGCATAATGGTTATGTTGCTGGACTCTCATGTAGTCGACCAAATTCTAGTCCCAGACCTGGTGGCTTAAAACTCATGCCGGACATGTATACATGGCCCAAAATCCCAAGAGGAGAATGGAGGAGAAGGGATTGCAATGTGGCCATCTCCCCCGGGGGTGGGGGAGGGTGATTTCTCACTTTCTATTTTTCTGTTTCTTTCCGTTTTCTATCTCTGGCAAGTACACACATTCTACAGCAAAAATCTCTCTTTTTTTAAATTTTTTTTTAATTTTTAAAAAGCAGGGCATAATGAACCAAAAATAGTACAATAATTTTAGATACATAAAATTAATATTATAAAGGATTCAAAATAAATCTGTAGAGGGCCAGTCTTGTTGACCTAGTGATTAAGGAAACCAGATTCCACATGACCAACTGTGGTTTGAATCCCAACCCCAGTGACCTGAAAAACATACCAGTCATGTATGCAAACCTGCCCTAAAACCCAACAGGGTAGAGCAGTGGAGAAGAGATTGTGGTGTGGCTAAACTCCAATATGGGGGAACTTCTTCCCTCTTCCTCTTGCCCTGTATCTCTGTGGCAACCATGTGTGCCCTCTGGCAAATGAATAAATAATAAAATAGCATGGCATTATTAAAAACAAAACTAGTTTTTTAAAGCCAAAAAAAATCTCTAAAAATGATAATACATAATCACTGAAAATTTAAACCAACAAATAGCTAATAGGTTAGAATTGACTGGATGGGGTGACAAGATGGTGGCACAGCAGTGAAAGACTTGTGTTGAGACCTGTTGGGGGATTGTCTCCCCTCCACCACTCTCTGTGTTTTCCTCTTTCTCTAAGAAAACACATGTTAAAAAAAAAAATTTAGCGATTACTGTTGTTCAGAAAGATAGATGGAAAATAGGAAAAAGGCATGTATTAGAAAATAGGATATCTAATTTGTATCAAAGTAGAATTGTTGAGTGAAACGAAATGAGGCAGTAGTTAATTATTTCCCAGAATTCAAGAAAAGCATAAGTCTTCAGAATAAGGCTGAACAAGATAAATAAAAGCAAATCTGAAGAACACTAAAATAAAAAAAAAATTTTGGAGAGGTTTTTGCTAGAGGGTGCATGCGCTCGCCATACAGACAGAGACAGACAGAAAGCAAGAAATCACCCCAGAGGGGGGATGGCAACGCCGCAATCCCTTCTCCTCCATTCTCCTCTTGGGATGTTGGGCATGCACGCACATGCACCCGGTGTGAGTTTAAGCCACCCGGTGCAGGACTCGAACCGCGGTCGACTACAGGGGAGTCCAGCAACATAGCCATTATGGTAACTGCTGGTCCCTAAAATAAAAAACTTTTGAAAGAAACTAGAAAGAAAATGCAGATTACATCCAAAGAATGAGTGAGATTGAAAGTAGACTTCCCATCAGCAGTTAATAGATGCCAGGAAAAATAAAATAACATCTTCAAAATGTTGAGAGAGGTACCAGCAGGTGGCGTGGTGGTTGGGGCACTGGACACTCCCCACATGGCTGACCATGGTTCAAGTCCTGGACCTGGTGGCTTGCTTTCTCACTTTCCTTCTCTCTCTGTGTGTCTCTCTCTGGTCAACTTAAAAATAAAATAATGAAAATGAGTAAAATTAAATAATTTTTAAAATGTTGAGAGAGTAGTAGCCAACTTAGAATTTTATATACAATTATTACCTAATGAAACAGGAAACTATTCATTGCAAAGATACAACAACTCTGAACCTATTCTCACCTAATAATAATAACATAGCCTAGAAGCTTACAAATGAAAAAATGGCAATTTATTAGAAGAAATTAACATCCACATTCACAGTTGGAAAAGCTTACTACATTTCTGTCAAATTACTTAAGTAGACTGAAATGAGTAATAGTAGACTGTAAACAAAACACTAAAAACTTGGTCTAGCTTAATCTAACTTATCCAGTGCAGACAACATTTTCATTTATATCTGAGTGGTAAAAAAAAGAAACTGGCCAAGTATTTAACAGTTTAATTTTAGCCAGAGGGCACATGCACTCTCAGAGAGAGTTAGAAGGAGAGAAGGAAAGTAAGAAAGCATCTTCCATGGGGCATGGTCTGCTTTTCTATGTCACTCTCCTTTTGGCATTTTGGGTAGACACACAAACGTGTCCGGTTTATCGAGCTGCCAAGTCTGGGTCTAGCTGTATGGTTACCACGTGGGATCCAGCCACTTCAACCACCTGGCTGTGGGTAGGCCCATCAAAGATGTTTTGTTTTTCCCGTTTGCTAGAGGGTGTGTGCTCACTGGAGTGAAAGTAGAAAGAACTCCCTGTGGGGGTGGTCATGCTGCAGTTGGTTCTCCTTCATTCTCAGGATTTTTGGCATGCATGCACACACGCCCGGAATGTTTTCCTTTCAGGCCACCAGGTCCAGAGCTCAAATCACCCAGTTGACCATGTGGTATTCAGATACCACACCACCGGTTGGCCCAGGGAAGTTTTAGTGAATGAATTATTTGACTACAGTGCAATAAATTTAGAAATAAATAATAATAAAACGGCACTATGCCCCCTGCTTCTAACTTTTCCATTTGAAAACTTAAATGAAACTTATATTTTAAAAATTCCCAGTAATTAAAAATCATGGCTGGAAACAACAAATATTCAGAACTGAGTATCAGTGAAAGAATTGCATATAAAAGTCTGAGCCAGGTCAGCCAGTGATGAGGTGATTAAGGCAGCTGGATCTCGCATGGCTGGCTGCACTGGTTGCTTGAAACCATGCTGGTTGCAGGTGTATGCATTTGTGCCCAAAATTCTGAAAGGAGGGAGGGAAGGAAGAGAAGGTACTGTAGCAAGATGACTCCCCTTAGGGAGAGCTTGCTTTCTCTTTGTCTCTGTGAGCACCTGAACCCTCCAGCAAATTAAGGGAAAAAAAAATCCTAAGCCACTAATGAAATACTTAGGAATATGGTATACTTACTTGCAAATATAAGGCAAGACTTTTCTTTAAACTTTTAGGAAGTCTTTTATTGGCAGATGCTTTTTCTCTTGAGCATAAATGTACTGTTTAAGAAATGCACATTGACTCAAAATACCTTTAGATCCCAGGGCTTATAAGTGATTTAAATATGAAAAAGAAGCAAAGAAATGTAGAACAGATTTGGTAAAACAAAAACACAATCAATTAAAAAAAGTCTAGTGATTAAATACTTAGAAGTGGATATTTAAAAATATTCCTAGAGGGTACTAGATAGCGTAATGATAGTCCACCTGGGTTTGAGTCCTGGACCCAGTGATTTAACACTCAGGCTGGTGTGTGTGCATGTGTGCCCAAGATCCCGAGAGGAGAGTGGAGGAGAATGGGTTGTGATATGACGAACCCCCTTGGTGGGGGCGCTGATTTCTGGTTTTCTGTCTCTCTACCTCTCCAGCAAGCACACGTGCCCTATAGCAAAAAATAAATAAATAAATAAACAACAAAAAAACTTTCTCTCTAAAAAAAAAAGTTCCTGCAGTACAAATAGGGGGAGAATGTCTTAATGTTTTATACAAATAGATAGTTGTTGCTTGGGGTAAAAGTGTTAGTTATCATATAATATACTGATTCTAAAAATGCTCAAGTAATTTGGAAAACTGAGATACAAAAAAAATGGCCCAAGTTTTGGTATAGACACTCTTGTGTGTATGAGGTGTTTGAATAAAATTGTTCAATGAAATGTGAGATAATGTTGTTGTGATTTCTGAATCAATGTTTTGTGTAGATCATGTGTTTTTAACATTTAAGCATACTAATAAATGTTTAGTATATATTTGATTATTTTTACACATTTAAATTATTAAAATTATTTTTAAAATATTCTCACTGGGAAACTAGGGAGATGGTTTATACTTGGACATACTTAGTTTATGATCTTATTGCATGAGTTAGTGAGGGAAAAAGATAGGATATTACCTAGGTGAACTTTCCATTTTTTAATGATTGAACAATGAGGGACAGAGCAGAGCCAAAGCAGCTAGTGAGAAGAATACAACGAAAATGATAAATTAAAGCAGAAAAATAAAATAAACAGAAGGTCAATGAAACTGAAAACTGATTATTAGACAACAAACTAGGCAGACTTCTGGTAAAATGAATAAAGAAAAAAAGGCAAAAATTAATATTACAAGGGGTAACTTCAGATGTGGTAAAGATATAAAATCACGAGAGAATATGGTAAATAACTTTTGGCAAATATGTAAGTCACTCAACTTGAAAGAAAAACACTTGGCTATGTGCGTAATGTAGAAATGTAAATGTTTGGCCGTGTTATATTTGAAATCCTTTAGGTGTTGAGCAAGCCAAGTTAGCTAAGTAAATCTGTTGCTAAAGATTTGAGAATGTGTGGCTTAGTGGTGAAGGCGCTGGACTTCTCGCACATGGTGGACGTGGTGGGCTTGTTTAGAGTCCTGGACTCAGCAACTTGAAACTCATGCCGCACGCGCCTGCACAAAATCTTGGGACCTCACTTTTTCTCTGTTTCTCCAGTGAGCACACGCACCCTGTAGCAAAAATCTTTCTCTATTAAAAAAAGGAAAAAGATTTGAGAATTACCAGCTTATAAATGATATGGAGAGCAGGTCAGTTCGGAGATTGTTTTAATCAAGACATGAGATAAGAATTTAGGGCATTGGTAGTTGGAGTGAAAAGAGGGTATAGAATAAACATATAGATAAGCCTATTAGCGATTAAGTAATATCTTATATAACACTTCTCATAGATTTTCAAAGTGTAATATTTTTTTCTAGCCAGCTAATAAGATTTTTTGGTAGATAAGGAAAAAACTCAATTTTGTTAGTTTTTTCTTAGTAAGAATATTTACCCTAAAACAGCATGATGATTCTCCTTAAGATTTGTTGCTTTAGGGAGAAAAGATACAATTTAACCTTGCTCTTAAGGGCAGTTCTAAATTTCAGTGAAGGTGCCACTGATTTGCTTGTGAGTAGCATGTAGATTGTTAGTGTACAGTTATAGCTGGTTTATAGACCTTAGTGAATGTGCTACTCATAGACTTTTTTTTTTTTTGAAGAGGTTTATTTTGCTATAGGGCATGTGTGCTCGCCAGACAGATAGAGAGAGACAGAGAGACAGAAAGAGAGAAATCACCCCCCGGGGGGATGGCCACGCTGCAATCCCTTCTCCTCCATTCTCCTCTTGGGATCTTGGGCATGCACACGCACGCACATGCGCCCGGCATCCTGGTTACTACTCATAGACTTTTAACTGCAGATTTTCAAACTTTCAAGGAGAAAATATAATTTTCTTGTTATTTATTTTTTAATATTTTACATTAGTCATAATTTCATTATGTCTTTGGCAGGACAGAACAAAAGGTTGGGAAGTATTCTTGAGCTTAACTGTTCAGAATCTGAATCCATTTATCCTTGCTTTCACTGCCTTTCTTTACCAGGCTGGGTACCGGGATGACCCTGACTCAGAGAGAACCAGCATTTGGGCCTTAGCAGTCATATTTCCTGGCCATGTATTGTGTGCAGTTAAATTCAGATTTTCAATTTATTAGTATACTTTATTCTGTGTTATTTGAGATGTGTGATACTTTAAACCTCTCTCTCTCTCTCTCTCTCTCTCTCTCTGTGTGTGTGTATTTTTTTTTTTTTTAAGAGATTTTTGCTATAGGACACATGCGCTCACCAGAGAGACAGAAAATGAGAAATCATCCCCAGGGGTGGGGGGGGATAGCAACGTTACAATCCCTTTGCCTCATATTCTCCTCTCAGGATTTTGGGCACACACACACATGTCTGGTGTGTGAGTTTTAAGCTGCTGGGTATGGGACTTGAACTGCGGTCAACTACATGGCAGTCCAGCAACATAACCAGTTTGCCATCTGCTGGTCCCTAAACCTGTATTTTTTTTTTTTTTAGAGAATGTGAAATACTAATAGAAGGCTTTGAAAATTAAAATAAGAGATCTCCATGTTACCTTAAACCCATGTTTTAAAACGTTTTAGTTTTTATCTGTTCTATAAACATTGTACTTAAAGTAAAAACCTTAAATAAGATGATAAATTGTTCTTTATTTTTCTTTAACAGAAGGTGACCACAGAATTCATAAAAGTGAAGAATTTTTTAAGTAGGTAACAGAAAAAGAAGGAAAATGCCGAAACCAGTAAGTGTATTTTATTACTTTTGACTCTGCTTATTTAATATCTTCTTGCATACTTTAAATAATCTCTAGGTTACTTACAACACCTAATAAAATGTAAATGCTATGCTATGTAAACAGTTGTAAATACACCTACAGTAGGTATTGTTTTTTTAATTTTCAGGAGTTTTTAATATTATTTTCCTGAATATTTTCTACCTGGGTTTGGTTCAGTTGGTGAATATAAGGGCCTGATTATACTTTATCACTAAGGAGTTTTGACACACATGTACTAGGAGATAAATTTCAGAAATGTTCATAGCAGTACTGTTTTGTTTTGTCATAGAGCCTGTGTGCTCACCAGATGGAAAGCAAGAAATCATCCCCCAACAGAAATGGCCATGCCACAGTCCCTTTTCCTTAATTCTGTGCCTGGTGTGATTTTCAAGCTTCTGGGTCTGGGACTCGAACCACAGTTAACCATATGGGAGTCCAGCACCGTAACTACTGTGCCACCTGCTGGCCTCACAGTATTGTTCTTAATATCCAGAAAATTGGAAGCACTGTAATTGATAGGAATGTGAGTAGGTAAATTATTGTTCAGTCACATGTAGAATATTATATTACCTTGAAAACAAGTTGTAATTATTCAGAGAAACATCAGAAATCTTAGAAATATAATTGTGAAAAATCAAACCTCAGTGTTGAACATTCTTTTAAACTTTATTGAAATAGAATATGCACATTCAAAAAATATATCAAAAGTATGGAGTGGAAGAATTTTCATTATGTGTAGGATAGGTGTAGGCGTTATACAAACACTCATCCTTTTATGTAAGAGACTTGAGCTTCCTTGGAGTGTGGTATTTGTAGAAGGTCCAGGAACCAGTTCCCCACAGAAACTCAGGGACAACTGTTTGCATATCTTTCCCTTTACCATGTAATGCTGAATTGTCTTATAACACGATTGTATCAGTGTATACTCTTATCAAAAGAGCATCAGAATTATTATGGAGGTATATTTTTGTTAGCATTTTCATTAGCAGTATTATCAGATTTTTTTTTTAACCATTTGACAATCTAGTAGATGTTATCTCATAGTCTGAACATGTAGATCCCATGTGATTGTTGCCTAAATCAAGAAAAAAAATCGGGCTGGCTGGTGGCACAATGGTTAAGATGCCTGGATCCCACAAGCTGATTGAGTGGTTTGAGTTCCAGATCTGGTAGCTTGAAAAATACACCAGGTGCATGTACATTTGTTTCCAAAATCCTGAGGGGAGGGAGAAATATGGAAGAGAAGAGATTGTGATGTGGCCATTCCTGATAGGGAGGAGGGGCTTTCCTGCTCTCTCTCTCTGGCAAGTGCATGCGCCCTCTGGAAAATTAGAAAAACAAAAAAAAAAAAAGAAAAGATTTTATTAGCAAGCACTATGCAATTAGAGCTAAAAAAGTACAAAACAAGGGGAAAAAAAGATATTTTAAATATAGATACCTACATTTGTGGTAGAACTGTGTGTGTGTGTGTATATATATATATATTAAAGCAAGAAAATGACAGACATAAAATAATGATTAGTACTTACCTTTGGAGATTAGAGGGGAAATTTACAAAGCAGTATATACAACATTTATTATTTCCAGTTATTCATTGGATAGTGTGTTTCATTGTACTATGTTTCATTATCTACATATGTTACATATATTATTTCTTACATATTATATTTCTACATATGTTATATATATTATTTCTTGTTTTTGGTAGAGGTTTTTGCCTTAGAGTGTGTGCATTTGCAGTAGAGAGACAGACAGAGACAGTGAGACATCATCCTCTTGGGGGATGGGCAGGTCACAACTCCTTCTCCATTCTCCTCTCAGGATCTTGGGTATGTACACTCACGTGCCCAATGTAAGTTTCAAGCCACTGGGTCTGGGACTCGAAATGTGGTTGGTCATGTGGGAGTCCAGTGATATAACCACTATGCTGTCTACTGGCCCCTCTTAAGTTATCATTTTTTAGAGCAATTTTTGCTATAGGGTATGTGTGCTCTCTGGAGACAAAGAGAAAGTTAAGAAATCACCTCCTGGGGGGATGGCAACTCCCTTTTCCGTTTACCTCTCTGGACTTTGGGCATGCATGCACACATGCCTGGCATGAGTTTCAAGCTGCTGGGTCTGAGACTTGAACCCTGATTGGCCATGTGAGAGTCCAGTGCCTTAACCACTATGCCACCTGCTGGCACAAGATAGTTTAAAGAAAAATAGAACATTTTAGGGTTGTTTGTTTTTTGTTTTTAAGTGTTTTTAATCGAGTATGTGTGCTTGCCAGAGAGATAGTGGGAAATTGAGAAATCAACCCCCCCCACACACACACAGTGTCCAGGTATGGCCACTTTGCAGTCTCTTCTCCTCCAGTCTCCTCTTGGAATTGTGGGCATACTTGCACATGTGCTATGTGTGATTTTCAAGCCACTGGTGCTGGGTCTTGAACCTCACAGTCAGCTATGTGAAATCCAGCACCTTAATTCTGTGCCACCTACTTGTCTGAGAAGAATGAATTTTTAAGAGTTTACTAGAGAAAGTATTCTAGGTAAAAGTTATAACATATGATAAAGCTGCAGTTGTTAGAATAAGTAAAACATGTTAGAGGAAATGAGTGATTTAGAGTTCTGAGTAGTGCAAGTTAAAGTTAAAAAGATAGATTCAGACCAAATCATGAGGAACCCTAGATGAAGATGAAGATGCTACACTGAGGTAAGATTCTTTCAAAGGGGAACCAGCAGTTAGCGTAATGGCTATGTCGCTGGACTCCTATATAGTCGACCGCGATTCGAGTCCCGGACCCGGTGGCTTAAACTCAAGCCAGGCGTGTGTGCGTGCATGTCCAAGATCCTGAGAGGAGAATGGAGGAGAAGGGATTGTGGCATGGCCATCCCCCCGGGGGATAATTTCTTGCTTTCTATCTCTCTGTCTTTCTGGCAAGCGCACACGCCCTATAGCAAAAAATCTCTCCAAAAAAAAAAAAAAGATTCTTTCAAAAGATGTTAAATTTCTGAGATAATTAATTAGATATTTATGCAAGAAAATAGAGCATTTAAATAGTCTAGCAAATAAGAGTCTGTAGGTGAATGCTTTTTATAAAGTGAATACATTTACAGTGTGAATGTATTAAATACCTGATTTTTGTATTGAAAGAACTATGATAGTGAATGATGCTGAAAGAATTTACAGTCAGACCTTAGTTTAAATACTTGTGACTGATATCCTTGTGTCCTTGAGCAGGTAATAAAAAGTTTCTGAGTTTCTGTAGAAATGAACACAATATTTTCTAGTATTGTTTCACACGCTAAATGAGAACATAGAAGTCGATGGCTAGTGCCCAGTAGGTGTTAACAGATTCAACAGATGTTTTGTTCAAGAGAGATTTTTGCTATAGGGTGCATGCGCTCGCTGGAGAGAGACAGACAGGGACAGAAAGCTCCCTCCCTCCCCCATGAGAGATGGCTACACCCCAGTCCCTTCTTCTCCATTCTCCTTTTGAGATTTTAGGCACACACACACATGCAGTCGGTGTGAATTTAAGCCACTACGGTACTCGAACCATGGTTGACTACATGAGAATCCAATGACATAACCATTACACCATCTGCTGGTCCCTCAACAGATGTTTTTAAATGAGGACTTAATAAGCTCTTTGTTTTTCAAATAGGTTTAAGTAAGAACTCCTGTGATTAAAATTAAACTTTATCACTTTAACAAAGAAATATTAAAAATCAGATAAAAGAATTGTATCATGTCTATTCTTACTAAGTATATTTCTTTCATACTGATTATACTTTTGCTTTTGTTACAGATCAATGTAAGAGTAACTACAATGGATGCTGAGCTGGAATTTGCCATTCAGCCCAATACAACTGGCAAACAGCTTTTTGACCAGGTATCATTTAACCATATGAAGTATGCTGCTTTCAACGCCATGCCGTAGATGTTATTGCATACCTCTTTCTATATTTTTCCATGCCTTTATTGATAATCTAACAATACAGTGCTTGGAATTTTTCATAGTACATACCCAGATGTCTTGAACAGTTATAGGGGTATTCTTTCTTATTTCTACATTTGTGGGATAAGACATTTAAAAAGCAAATATTGGGTCAGCCAGTGGTGTGGTGATTGAGGCAGCTGTATCTCACAAGGCCTATTGCCTGATTTGAGTCCTGGACTGAGTGGATTGAGAAACACACCAGGTGCATGTGAGTAATTACCCATTATTCCTAGAGGAGAATGGAAGAGAAGGGATTGCAGTATGGCTATCTCCTCTTAGGGGTCCTTTCTTACTTTCTCTCTCTCTGGTAAGTGTATGCACCCTATAGCAAGGTTTATTAAAAAAATAATTATCAACAAGTTTTTACTTATTATCTGCTCTGAAAAGCATTGAAGTGGTGACCAAAAAGGACTCACAAATATTCTATGTAGGTCTTGAGTGGAATGGGTGGAGATTCCTGGCAAAGAGAATATCAGGAGCAAAGACCTATGGTATCACAGACTGTCAGCCATTGGTATCATTGACTCATACTGTGCTAGCCAGGGATTAGGCTGTAGAAGTCGGGTATGTCATCTTAAGGAACTTGGACTACAGATCTTATCATTTTTCTCAGTCTTGACTGCACATTTGAGGTCCCTGTGGAACTTTAAAAAAGGCAATGCTGGGAACCAGCAGTTAGCGTAATGGCTATGTCGCTGAACTCCCATGTAGTTGACCGCGGTTTGCGTCCTGGACCCGGTGGCTTAAAACTCACGCCGGGCGCGTGTGTGTGCGTGCCCAAGATCCCGAGAGGAGAATGGAGGAGAAGGGATTGCGGGGTGATTTCTCGCTTTCTGTCTCTATGTCTCTGTCTGGCGAGTGCACGCGCCCTATAGCGAAAACCTCCAAAAAAAAAAAAAAAAAGACAATGCTTGGAAACCATTTAATTATCTGGGCCTGCTGTATGCCATCAGTATTTTAAAATTTAAGTTTCTGAGTAATGCAGTATGATCATGTAAGTAAGTTTTACTGAGAAAAGGAAGAAATTGGTGACTAGAGGTCAGATAAGATAGAGACAATTGGAAAGACAGAAGAAGGTAAAAGAGAAGGTGAGGCGACTGCTACATCTTTTATGGAGAATGGTTTTTTTTTGGAGAGATTTTCACTGTAGGGCGCGTGCGCTCGCTAGACAGACAGACAGAGACATAGAGACAGAAAGCGAGAAATCACCCCCCAGGGGGGATGGTCACGCCGCAATCCCTTCTCCTCCATTCTCTCGGGATCCTGGGCACGCACGCACACGTGCCCGGCGTGAGTTTTAAGCCACCGGGTCCGGGACACGAACCGCGGTCGACTACGTGGGAGTCCAGCGACATAGCCATTACGCTAACTGCTGGTTCCCTGGAGAACGGTTTTTACATAAACTTCATGTACACTTTTACACAAGAGTAGGAGTGGTAATGTTTAGTAAGACTAATCTGATCACGAAGAACAGGAAAGTTTGTAGCATAATAGTAATGCATTTCTTACTAGTAGGCCCAGCCACCGTAGTGCAGGTTGAGGCCACTGCTCTGCAGCACAGGAGCTGCATGTAAGACCAGAGTTAGGATCCAGGGTTTGCCCAAAATGCTAGCTAGAAAGCCTGGGGAATAAAGGAGGGATTGCAGTGTGATGAGAGCCTGTTGAAGATTTGTTGGAATATTGCTATTTTTTTTCTCTCTCTCAGTAAACAATACATAAATAACATATTTGATATTTTGTTTGTATTAGGTGTTACCCGATTGTATACTTATCCAAAATCTGAAAAAATGAAAATTCAATTTTCTTAAAAGTTGTTTCTTTTTTCTTTTTGGAGAGGTTTTTGCTATAGGGCATATGTGCTCACCAGAGAGACAGAACACGAGAAATCACACCCCCCCCCCCGGGGGGGGGGGGGGGGCGCCCCACAAAACCCCCCCTCTCCATTCTCCTCCATTCTCCTCTCGGGATCTTGGGCACACACACCTGACATAAGTTTAAGCCACTGAGTCCAGGACTCGATTGACTATATGGGAGTCCTGCGATGCAGCCATTATGCCAACTGCTGGTCCCCCTGATTTTATTTTAAATGTAGATTATTTTTCTTTAAACAAGTGCTTTTGTTAAGTGTGGGTACAGGTCTTACATCCCAGACCCAATATTTTATTTGCTCTAATACTTCTGAGCACCAACCATAGGCAGAGAGCATTCTGTGAGGTGACCTGCATTTTAAAGTGACTAAAACAGTCATTTCTTTCTTTTTTTTTTTTTTTCTTGGAGAGGTTTTCGCTGTAGGGCGCGTGCACTCGCCAGACAGACAGAGAGAGACATAGAGACAGAAAGCGAGAAATCACCCCCCAGGGGGGATGGTCACGCCGCAATCCCTTCTCCTCCATTCTCCTCTCAGGATCTTGGGCATGCACACACATGCGCCCGGCGTGAGTTTAAGCCACCGGGTCCGGGACACGAACCACGGTCGACTACGTGGGAGTCCAGCGACATAGCGATTACGCTAACTGCTGGTTCCCAAACAGTAATTTCTTAAGTGTCACATAGATGAGGGTAAGTAGTCAAATGACTACTACCACAATTATGATATGATAGAATAAATGTTCAGAGAGCAATATAAAGTACTATGAGAATGTTAGGGGATAAGTGATTAATTTTACCTATTAGGTCATTGGAAAAATCATGAGTATTTTTCTATACAAAAATGTGTCATGACTTTCCAATGACCTAGTAGATGATAAGGGGTTTAGTCATAGAAGGTGTGTTAGTTGAGTTAGGCCTGGAAGAATAAATTACTTAATGGGTAGTAAAAGTACAGAAGAAACAGTTCTAGGTACAAGAAAAGGCATGAGCAAAGGTTTATAGAAGAATAATATTTATGGCATGTTTCAAGAATGGTTTTCCTGCTCAGTGTAGGTGAACATAGACTGTATCAGATATTTTATTACTAAAACGCTACTATTTGCCCTAATACTAATGGAGTGATTTGAGGGTAATTGAAATAATTTTTTCAGAAAAGTTGCTTTTATACATTAAATTTAGGAAAAACCTTTCCTGTGGCAAAGGAATGTACCTCTACTTATGTAATTTTGTTCTTTTGTGTCATCTAGTTACAATGTGAATGTTGAACTGAAACTGATTTTTTTTTCCTTGTAGGTGGTAAAAACAGTTGGTTTGCGGGAGGTCTGGTTTTTTGGGCTGCAGTATGTTGACAGCAAAGGTTATTCTACATGGCTTAAACTAAATAAAAAGGTAAAATATATCGTAATATGTGCATTCATCCCTGTTAATTATTTAAGAGGTGTCATGTTTTAAAGTCAGTTAAGTACTACCAACTTATCTTTGAAAAAAGAATTATGTTTTCTATTTGAAAACTTGGCACATAAAAAATACTGTTTTAAAGCAAATATTACATGTGGCAAAACTACGTACTTTAGCTTTGATTTAAACATGCAGGATAAGGTGCTCAGGATATGAAGAGAAGTTTTCAGTTTAAGTTATAGGCATACTTTTTTCTCATATACAGTTGTTTGCAGATTTAGAATCTTACATATTAAACTCTTAAAAGCTTTAAAATCTTCAATTCCCACTTTCTTCCAAAATTTGATGTGACTAGGTTCAATTATTTTGAATTTAATATTTTTGTTAATTAATACTTAAAATTACCATTCCAGGTAACACAGCAGGATGTTAAAAAAGAGAATCCTTTACAGTTCAAGTTTAGAGCTAAATTTTTTCCTGAAGATGTGTCTGAGGAATTAATTCAAGAAATAACCCAGAGACTTTTCTTCTTGCAAGTTAAAGAAGCAATCCTAAATGATGAAATATATTGCCCACCAGAAACTGCAGTTCTTTTAGCTTCGTATGCTGTCCAAGCAAAATATGGTGATTACAATAAAGACATTCACAAGCCAGGCTACCTGGCTAATGATAGACTCCTACCGCAGCGGTAAGTAAACAATACCTTCTTGTATTGGGTCGTCTGAAACATTAATGATGTATTTTTCTGTTTTTCTGTGCAAAAATGAGTCATGACTTTTCTGCGACCCGGTATATTCTCTAAAAACTACGTTCCAGGGCCAGCAAGTGGCATGGCGTTTAAGGGCATGTGGACTCCCACATGGCCGACAGAGGTTCAAGTCCTGAACCTGGCTTTCTCACTTCCCTTTTCTCTCTCTCTCTCTGTCTTGTGTCAGATTAAAAATAATAATAACAAATAAAGTTAAATGAATAAATAATTTTGAAAAAAACTATATTCCATAAGTGTCTAGATTAAAAGAGATTCCTGGGACCTGCAGATGGCATATGTCACTGGATGCCCACCTGCATAGTTGACTGTGAGTCGAGTCCCGGACCTGGCTTAAAACTTAGGCTGTGTATGTATGTGCCCAAGATCCTACGAGGAGAGTGGAGGAGAAGGGATTGCAGCGTGGCCATCCCCCAATGGGTGATTTCTCACTCTCTGTCTCTCTGGCAAGCACACACACCCTATAGTAAAAATCTCTTAAAAAAAAAAAGAGAGATTAATGGGACCAGCAGTTGGCGAATAACTATGTTGCTGGATTCCTATGTAGTTGACTGCGGTTCAAGTCCTGGACCCTGTGGCTTGAACTCATGCCAGGTGCATGTGCGTGCATGCCCAAGATCCTGAGAGGAGAATGGAGGAGAAGGGATTGCACCCCTGGGTTGATCTCTCGCTTTCTGTCTCTGTTTCTCTGTCTTTCTGGTGAGCACACACACCCTATAGCAAAAACTTCTCCCCCACAAAAAAAAGAAAGATTACTTTTCAAATTTTAAATTGCTAGCTGAATCAGAGTATCTTTTTAAAAATCATGATTTAGTAGGTCAGTCAGTAGTGTGGAGGTTAAAGTGGTTGGATCCTATGTGGCTGACCCTGTGGCCGACCCTGTGACCTGAAAAACATACCTGGCACATCTGAGCATATGTTCAAAATGCCAGGAGGGAAATGGAGGAGAAAGGATTGTGGCGTGGCCATCCCCCGTAAGGGGGGTACTTTCTCATTTTTTCTTTCTTTTTCTCTTCCTCTTCAGTGAGCATAGGTACCCTATAGCAAAAATTAAACAACAAACCAAAATTACTGGTAAAAAATTTGTGATCTAGCAACTACATAGATTTATATGCTCTGTAATGACCTAAACTTGATCTACTTGTTTATTCTCAGGGAAACAGGATAGACAGTGGGGGAGGATGTGACTTTTACTGCTTGGTAAAAATTCTAATACAGGCAGATGAGTGCTTAATAAATCCTTTTAAGAATAGTAAGTGGGGGAACCAGCAGTTAGCGTAATGGGTATGTCACTGGACTCGCATGTAGTCGACTGCAGTTCGCGTCCCGGACCTGGTGGCTTAAAACTCACGCCAGGCGCGTGTGCGTGCGTGCCCAAGATCCCGAGAGGAGAGTGGAGGAGAAGGGATTGCGGCATGACCATCCCCCCTGGGGGGTGATTTCTCGCTTTCTGTCCTATGTCTCTCTCTGTCTGTCTGGCAAGTGCACACGCCCTATAGCGAAAACCTCTCCAAAAAAAAAAAAAAAAGTAAGTGGGATTCTATGTGTTTTTTTCCATAGAACTAAGTTTTTCTACCTCTTTAGGTAGAAAGTTAAAAAGGTTTTTAAACTAGGTTTTCACATTCCTAGGCTAGCACTCTGTTCTTACCTGCAGTGTACTGTTCTCTTTCTAACAGTTCTTTTAAATATGACAGAAAAAAATTACTACACGACCTGTATTTTTTTTTCTTTTCTTTTTTTTTTGGAAAGGTTTTTTCATTATAGGGCGTGTGCACTCGCCATACAGACAGAGAGAGACATAGAGACAGAAAGAGAGAAATCACCCCCCAGGGGGGATGGTCACACCGCAATCCCTTCTCCTCCATTCTCCTCTCGGGATCTTGGGCACGCACGCACACGTGCCCGGCGTGAGTTTTTTTAAGCCACCGAGTCCGGGACGTGAACTGCGGTCGACTATGTGGGAGTCCAGCGACATAGCCATTACACTAACTGCTGGTTCCCAAGACCTGTATTTTGACTATTGATTCTACTCTTTGCTAGTTACTTGGCCTTAGGTGCATAATCTAAAATTTTGAGCCTCAGTATGTATGTATGTATTTTTTCTTCCATGGGGGAGAGTTTCTCACTTTCTTCTTTTTTTTTTTTTCCTTTTTTTTTTTAATTTTAATTTTTAAATTTTTTTTGTAGAGGTTTTTGCTATAGGGCACAGGCGCTCACCAGAAAGACAGAAAGAGACAGAGAGAAAGAAAGCGAGGGGCCAGCAGTTAGCGTAATGGCTATGTTGCTGGACTCCCATGTAGCTGACCACGGTTCAAGTTCTGGACCCGGTGGCTTAAACTCATGCCAGGCGCCATGTGTGTGTGTGCCCAAGATTCCGAGAGGAGAATGGAAGAGAAGGGATTGTGGTGTGGCCATCCCCCCTGGGGGGTGATGTCTCGCTTTCTGTCTCTCTCTATCTGTCTTTCTGGTGAGTGCACCCGCCCTATAGCAAAAACCTCTCCAAAAAAGAAAAAAAAAAACACCCTCAGTTAATGTGGTAGTGCAGTGCACACATTGCCTGATACTAGTATGTTGAGATATGTCTTTTAGAACCTGGAGAAATGTTGTTACTGTTCTTAATCCAAATTCCATGAATTTTTTTAAAAGAAGTATTTCATTTATTATTATTTTAAAATTTGCTGTAGGGTGTGTGTACTTGTCAGAGAGAGACATTGGCAGGGGTGGGAGAGTGTAATAGCCAGCCACCAGGTCCCGGACTCAAACCCTGATCACCCAGTGGAAGGCTAGCACCTTAACCACCATGCCACCTGCTGGCCTCAAATTCCTGAATTTTAACATTCCTGTTTAAATGCAAAACAGGGGCCAGCAGGTGGTGTGGTGGTTGAAGGAGCTGGACTCCCACATGGCCGACCATGGTTCTAGTCTTGGACCTGGCAGCTTGCTTTCTCAGTTTCCTTCTCTCTCTCACTCTGTCCTTCTCTGGTCAAATTAAACATAAGTAAATAAATAAATATAGTTAAATAAAATACTTTATAAAAATGCAGAACAGTATATTGCTATTAAGAGTTTAGGTTTATACCATTTCCTCATAATATTGAAGCCCTTAAGTGTAGTTTCTCTTTCATAGTTACTAGATATGAAGATAGACATAACTATCTATACTTCATTTCCACTTTTATCAATTTATTTTTAGCATTTACATTTAGTTTTGGCTAATAAATGCTACATATTGATACATGCTTTGTAAGGTACCACTAAGTACAAGTACCAAGTAATTTTAAAATTTGGTTACAAATGTTATAGTGTTCTGCCCTTTACTATTACAATAATAATAATTGTCTTAGAGGAAGGTTGAATAATACATGTTGCTTACTAAGACAATCAGCAATATGAGATGTTCATTAGTCTGTTTATATTGTTCTAGTTTTGATTGTTAATGCAACCCTACATCTTTCGTTGCAGATTTTTATTATTTTTAATTTATGCATTGATTCAGTAATTGATGACTATAGAATTACATTTTGGATAGGATGAGTTTTAACTCTTTTTTTTTAAGAGAGATATTTGCTATAGTGCACATACATTCTCTGGAAAGAGAGAGAAAGTGAGAAATCACCCCCTGGGGGAACGGCCATGCCACAATCCCTTCTCCTCTCAGGATTTTGAGCACCCATGCACATGTTCCTGGAGTGTTTAAAGCCTCTGGTTGGCCATGTGGGGGTCAGCACCTAACCATGTCACCTGCTGGTCCCGAGTTATAACTTTTAATTGGGATATAATTTATATATGTTAAAATGTGCAGAAGATTGAGTTTTAAGTCAGTACATATAATAACATTTTTTTGGAGAGGTTTTTGCTAAAGGGTATGTGTGCTCATCCAAAATACAGAGGGAGACAGAGATAGAAATGGGGGATGGCCTCGCCACAATTGCTTCTCCTTCATTCTCCTCTCGGGATCTTGGGCATGCATGCACATGCGCCTGGTATGAGTTTAAGCCACCGGGTCCGGGACTCAAACCACAGTCGACTACATGGGAATCCAGCAACGTAGCCATTATGCCATTTGATGGTTCCATATAACTTTTTATTATCAAAACTACTCTTAAAAATTTCTTAAATGTTTATTTAAAGAAAAATAAACATGCTTTATCTCAGTAAGTAAGTACAACACAGATAATCATTCTTTAAGTATTAGATGAGATTGCTGTGTGGTACCAGTTGAAGTAATTGGTTTCTATTAATAGTCATGTGATTTAAAAAAAAGTCTTTTAAACACTATTATTACACTCAAGCTCAATTTAATTTCTTTATTTTAAAAGTATGTGTGCTCTATCCTGTCCTATTTAAAAAGAAGGAAAGCAGCTGAATTGCTTCAGGTAGGACAGGTTATGGTTGCCAGTGCAAATGCAGTTCAAGATTTGGCTCTTAAGTTTACAGGTTATTTATTCCCCCATAGTTGATAATCTGTGGAAAATTAACTCAAACTGTCTAAGCTTAAGAGAGAAAGATAAATTCAGAATACTAACTTTTTGGTTTAGAATAAAGAAGATATCTATCTTTACCCTTTACAGTGATTGGCTTCTTCCATCTATGGCATATAGAATACTTTTTCTCAGTATCTAAGTACCTGGGGAGGAAGTAAGGAAACAAAGTTATTTGGTATTAAGCCAAATAAAATAATTCGATATTCTTATGAATACTTAATTCCTATATTGAAAAACATAGATGAGCAATCTGTTCTCCCACAGTGAAGTTTAGCCCTCTGGTAAAATGAAAAATCAATTCCTTCAGATATTGGGTTGTCAGAAAAGTCATGATGCATTTTTGCAAAGAAAAAACACAGTATGACTTCTTTGATAACACAGTAAAAGGTGATATCTTCAAAAAGTTCATGGAAAAACATACTGTCGATAGCACAATTTTTTTTTTTTTTGGAGAGGTTTTCACTGTAGGGCGCGTGCACTCGCCAGACAGGCAGAGAGAGACATAGAGACCAAAAGTGAGAAATCACCCCCTGGGGGGATGGTCACACTGCAATCCCTTCTCCATTCTCCTCTTGGGATCTTAGGCACGCATGCACACACACCCGGCGTGAGTTTTAAGCCACCGGGTCCGGGATGTGAACTGCGGTCGACTACGTGGGAGTCCAGCGACATAGCTATTACGCTAACTGCTGGTCCCCCAACACAAATTTTTATACCAAAATTAATTTGTGCTTTAATTCCATATTCCCACCAACTTTTTAAGTCTTCTGGAATACATAAAAATTTACATGCCAGGTCTTTTAACTTCAGCAGCTGGGTGATTGATAATACCTTTTATTCGTCAAGACAGAGAGTAAGAAAACATTTGGGAAGAAGTTGATTTCAATTTTGAAGATATTGTGTTTGAAATTTAGACAGTATATAACAGATGTTTAACGTTCACTAACATGTGGGGCTGGATCTTTTAGAGCAATATGTACTTCACAGATACAGTTTAGGGAGTAATGAGGAAATAGTAATTAACCCAAGGGAAATGGATTTCTAGATTTTTTTTTTTAAGTGGGGGGAAACTGATGATTTTAATTCATTTATTCATTCTGTAGATTTTTGAATACTACTTCCGTGTTAGCTAGCACTGGGCGTATAATGTGAACAGTTGGCTGCTCTAGGTTTTGCGTTTCCTCTTGGTGAGCCCGAGACTGAACAGTAAGAGAGAGTTTATAGGTAAGAGTAGTCTAAGCAGAAGGACAAGATAAGATTCTGCTCCCCAAAAACAAGAGCTTGGGAGAGAATGCCTAGAGAAAGGAGCTGTAGGTAATAGTATTAAGAACATAATGGTCCGTCTGAAAGCCTATTAAGGAATCCACTCGAAGTAGTACATAACTTGTCCAGGGTAAGATTCCATCCTAAGATTCCTTAGAACTGCCAAGAAATCCTGGGTTTTATATAAAATTTTCACATAGTAAAATAATATTTTAACACCAGCGTTTTTGTTATCATTAAAGTAGGATCCAGGGATTCACTGATGAAATGGTAGATAATGATTGTATGACCCAAAGAGACTAGAAACTGTGATCTGTAGTGTGCATAGCAGTTAAACTGTACTTGTAAGCATACTGACGTTACTGATTTAGTGTTAAAATACTACTAGTAGAAAATCAGAATGTTTGTGTTTGCTCACATTCAAATAAGGAACACTGGAAAGATACAAAAGTTATTTGGGGGATATTGGATAAGAGTATGACTTTTCATAGTATACTTTTTTATTGAAAGAACTACTAATGTGACACAATACAATTAAATTTAGAAGCAAAAAAGAGTAAATATTAGGTTCTTTTTGCACTGAAAGATACGTCATGACTTTCCCAATAACCTAATACATAGAATAAAGGAAGAGTCAGGACTTGAGAATTATGGTTATAATCTATTTTCTAAATTGTCTATTAATAATGAGAAAGTCATGTGTGTTTAATATTTTATTGATTTGAAAGATTTGAATACTTGTAAACTATCTTTATAATAACTACTTTTAAAATGTGTTATTTTATTATTTCTGGTTATGATATGTTATTTGATTTGTCTGTTGATAATGAGAAAGCCAGGGCCAGCAGGTAGCATTGTGGTTAAAGGTGCTGGACTCCCATGTGGTCAACTGCGGTTCAAGTCCTGGATCCGGTGGCTTACTTTCTCACTTTCCCTCTTCTTTGTGTGTCTCTATCAAACTAAAAAATAATAATAATGACAATAAAATGAAATAATTATGGGGACCAGCAGTTAGTGTAATGGCTATGTCGCTGGACTCCCACGTAGTCGACCGCGGTTCGCGTCTCGGACCCGGTGGCTTAAATCTCACGCCGGGCGCGTGTGCGTGCGTGCCCAAGATCCCGAGAGGAGAAGGGAGGAGAAGGGATTGCAGCGTGTCCATCCCCCCTGGGGGGGTGATTTCTCGCTTTCTGTCTCTCTGTCTCTCTCTGGCGAGCACACGTGCCCTATAGCAAAAACCTCTCCAAAAAAAGAAAAAAAAAATTGTAAAAAAAAATTTTTTTAAATAATAAGAAAGCCATTTTTGTCCAATATTTTATTCATTTGAAATCTTTGAATAACTATAAACTATCTTTACAATAGCTATTTTCTAAAGTATTGTATAATTTTATTTGTTATTATTTTTCATATGGAGAGAGAGAAAGAGGAAGGAAGCCACCAGATCCAGGACTTGAATCACGGTTAGCCATGTGGGTGTCCAGCACCTAACTACCATGTCACCTGCTGGCCTTACAATAGCTTTTTTTGTTTGTTTTTTGGAGAGGTTTTTGCGATAGGGCATGTGTGCTCGCCAGAAAGACAGGGAGAGACAGACAAACAGAAAGCAAGAAATCATCCCCCCAGGGGGGATGGCTACGCCACTAGGCCTTCTCCTCCATTCTCCTCTCGGGATCTTGGACACACACACACATGTGCCCAGTGTGAGTTTAAGCCACCGGGTCCAGAACTTGAACCACAGTCGACTACATGGACGTCCCACAACAAAGCCATTTTGCAACTGCTGGTCCCACAATAACTATTTTTAAAACATGTAGCACATTTAATAATTTTAGGATCCCAGAGATGTTTTATTTTGAGATCATTATAGATTCAGGTGCAATTGTAAAAACTAATAGATCCTATATATCCTTCTTCCAGTCTTACTCATTAAAGTTTCATTCAATTTAAATGCACTTACTTGTATGTGTATGTATTTAGTTCTGTGCAATTTTTTCATGTGTATTGATTTGTGTGAGAACCACCTCAGTCAAGTTACTGAAAGGATTCTAGATTTTTAAAAGACTATTGATTTTTGAATCATTAAGGCGTTATTTGTTTTTTTTTTTTTTTAGTGTTTTGGAACAACATAAGCTGACAAAAGAACAGTGGGAGGAGAGAATACAGAACTGGCATGAAGAACATAGAGGAATGCTCAGGTATTTGGGGAACTATTTTGTATGTTTTTCCTCACTTCATAGTATTTTGTTTCATAACACTTATTTTTGTCGTTATTGTTTTTAAGGTTTTTGCCATAGGACACCTGTGCTTGCAGGAGGGACATAGAGAGAGACAAAGCGGGGAAAAGTGAGAAATGACCCTCTGCGGGGCATGGTCATGCAAGAATCTCTTCTCCATTCTTCTTTTGGGTTTTTGAGCATGCATGTATATGAGCCAAACGTGATTTTCATTCCACCAGGTCTGGGATGTGAACCATAGTTGACCTCATGAGAGTTCAGCGCCTTAACCACCATGCCACCAGCTGACCCTATGACATTTATTATTACATCACATTATCTCCCAAAATTGTTTGACTTGCATGAATAAACATAAAGCACTAATCTAAGGTATTTTTGCAATTTTAGCTTAAAAGTAGATACTCTTGCTTAAATATATTACATTTAGGTTTATTTCAACAGGGAAGATTCTATGATGGAATACCTGAAGATTGCACAAGATCTAGAAATGTATGGAGTCAACTATTTTGAAATAAAGAATAAAAAGGGAACTGAATTGTGGCTAGGCGTTGATGCATTGGGTCTGAATATTTATGAGCATGATGACAAGTAAGTACTTTCTTAGTGAACTAGTCATTATTCAGTTGTCAAAATAGCTTTAATCTTATGTCCTGTTTGTAAAGTTGTTTTTGTATTTATTACCATTACTGCTGTTTTTTTCAAGTTAAAAAGTTAGTTAATGCCACGTAAGTATTGTATTCCCACTTGTGTTTTCAGAATTCTACTTCTCAATGTATTTATCTGACTTAATTATTTTATACACGTGTGCTTCTTTGCCGCTTGTAAATTATGTCTAGTAACTTAATTAAAATTCGATCCTTTGATGGGAAAATAATAATTCCTTAAATATTATGCCCGAGAAATGAGTTGGAAGTTGAAATGAACATATATAACAATAGGAGCAACAAGTGAATAAAATTAATAAATGTATATTTATTCTATGTTTAGAACACTTTTTTTTTTTAAACACACCAAGGTACCTGTGTGCACTTGCGAGAGAGAGGGAGGAGGAGAGAGCAAGCACCTTCCAATTGGGCTCAGAAATGCTAAAACCCTTTGTTTTTCTTTATTTCTCCATCCTCTCAGGATCCTGGGCACATACACATTTGCCCAGTGGGTTCTTCAGGCTGCTGGGACCATTATTTGAACAATTATCAGTGATGAGGGACCATACTCCCTCTGCATAGTGCTTAACCACTGTGCCATGGCGCTGGCCCAAAATATATCTTTTAAGCATTCATCTTTTATGTAGGAATTGTTTTGAACATTTTTGAACATCAATAAAATATATTCCTGTTATGCATATTGAATGTTATAATATTTTGAGATCTACTGGGTATTTATTTTTTATTATACACATATATGCAATTCATTCATGTTGTATTATACATATATATCTGTGTGTGTGTGTGTGTATATATATATATATATATAGTGTGTGTGTGCATATATAATGTATATATATATAGTGTGTGTGTGTGTGTGTGCATATATAGTATATACTATATATAGGTACCATATAGAGAGATCATATATATTTTACACATATATACATCAGACTCTTATTTGCACTTTTCAGGAACAATAGCTAATTCTCTTATACCTTTCTTTAATTTATTTCTTATACCACATGAACACCCAAGTCTATGCCAGTACTATCTCCTTTTAAGGCATTATTCTTTAGTCTAGAGAAAAATTAGGTACTTTTGCAATTTTAGTTTGATAGTAGATACTCTATCAAATTATAATTCTGGGCTGACTCCAGAATTTTAATTTTCATTATTACAGATATCTAATAAAATGTACACTTCAAAGCATATATGATGAGTCAGTCCAAAAGAGAGAATTTATTGATCTTTACCTTCATATTTTCTATTTTATATGACAAAGAAAATTAGAATGATATATCATTCAGAGAAAAATTTATGTTATTTTTTTTCACATGGTGTCACATGGTGCATATGAGAGATAGAAATCACCCTGTTGAGTCTGGTCACATCACAGTCCTTTTCCCTCCAGTTTTCCATCCTGTCAAAGATCATGGGCATGGACGCACCCAGCATTTTTTTCATGCTGCCCAGACCAAGACTTGAATTCTGGTCAGCTCTGTGGGATCTAATTTCTTCTGCATGGCACCTAGCTGCTGTGCTCTGGAACATACCAGTTTTGAAATTTTTTTAAAGTAAAAAATGATTTAAAACTAATTTAGATGAGGCCTGCAGGTGGTGTCATGGTTAAAGGTGCTGGACCCCCACACGGCCAACTGCAGATCAAGTCCTGGACCTAATGGCTTGCTTTTTCATTTTCCCTCTCTCTCTTTCTGTTTCTCTCTGATAAAACTGGAGAATAATAATAGTAATAATAATAAAGTTAAAGTAATTAAAAAAAAAAACCCTAATGTTGGCATTCTAAATCTTTTTCTTTCTTTTTAAAATTGTTCTATTAGATTTAAGGCTCACCTCACAAGATCATGGTGAGAATTGAGGCAGTAGCCTGAAAATTTTTCAAAAGTAGCATGTAAATGTAGTATAATACTGTTTACCAAAAATACTATATTCTTGTGGCCCTCTTTTTTTTTTTTTTTTTATGTTAACTGGTGGTTCCAAGAATTATTTACTCATTTTATTTATTTATTTTTTAAAATTTGATCAGAAAGAGCAAGAGAGGGAGAAAGTGAGAAAGCACCACTTGGTGGGAGGTGAAAATGGCCACACCAATCCCTTCTCTCAGAATTTTGAACATGAATGCATATGCACTGGGTGTGTGTCTCAAGCTGCTGGCTCCAAGACTCTAACAGCACAATTGATCATGTAGAATCTAGCTGTCTCAACCACCAGGTCATTGGGTGACTCCCTGCAATTTCCTTTATTAATCAAGGAACTTTGAGTTATCTCAGTGGCCGTTAGGGGGTAATATAACACATGTATGTATATTGAGGTGAAAAGTGTTGTATATAGTTTTTCCCGGGTAATTTTAGGAAAATAACCATAGTGTTTTTTAGGTTCATGGCACATTTATGAAATCTTTGGATGGTTATTATTTGTTTTATGTGATTTAGTTTATTAAATTTTTCCTTAAGAGATGATGACAGTGAGGTCAGCAGGTGGTGTAATGGTTAAGGCGCTAGACTCCCACATGGCCAACTGCAGTTCCAGTCCTGGACTTGGCAGCTTGAAACTCATACCGGGTACGTGTGCATGCATGCCCAGGATCCTGAGAGGAGAATGGAGGAGAAGGATTGAGGCAGGACCATCCCCCAAAGGGTTGATTTCTCACTTTCAGTGTATCCAGCAAGCGCATGTACCTTATACCAAAAATCTCTCCTAAAAAAAAAAGATGACAGCTGTATTAGTAAAGTATTACAGTTTGAAAATCTGGAACTTAAATATATTTATTGAATTTTATTCTTAATATATTTTTTTTTCTTAGATTTTTGCTGTAGGGTATTTGCACTCATTGGAGAGACAGAGACAGAAAGCAAAAAATCACCCCCACGGGGGATGGTTATGCTGTAATCCTCCATTCTCCTCTCGGGATTTTGGGCACGCATGCACATGTACCTGGTGTAAGTTTTAAGCCTCTGGATCCAGGACTCGAACCACGGTCGATTACGTGGAATTCCAGTAATGTAGCCATTATGCCATCTTACTATTTTTTAATTTGACCAGAGAGAGAGAGACAGACAGACACACACGCACACACACACAGAGAAATAAGAGAGAGGGAGAGGTAAAGTGAGAAAGCGAGCTGCCAGGTCCAGGACTGAACTGCATTCAGTCATGTGGTATTCCAGTGCCTTAACCATCATGCGACCTCTGGCCCCAAAATCTGGAACTCTTTTAACAAAAAAAAAATTTTTTTGAGAGAGAGACTTTTGCTTATAGTAGGTGTGCTTACTAGAAAAACAGAAACAAAGTAAGAAATCACCCCCCAGAGGGGATGGCCATGCCACAATCTCTTCTCCATTCTCCTCTCAGAATTTTGGGCATGTACACGCTCTGTGTGAGGTTTAGGCTGCTGGGTCCAGAACTCAAACCATGGTCAACTACATGGGAACCCAGGGATGTAACCATTATGCCATTTACTGGTCCCAAATCTGGAACTCTTAAGACTGATCATTCAGCTAAACTGGTCTTAGAAAGTTGTTACACATTTTATCCATTATTTCCTTTAATTAACAAGAACCTTTCTTTTTTTAAGGTTAACACCTAAAATTGGTTTTCCTTGGAGTGAAATCAGAAATATTTCATTTAATGACAAAAAATTTGTTATAAAACCGATTGACAAAAAGGCACCTGTAAGTAAAAATTTTGATTTATGTTTTATGTATTCTTTAAGTTTCTGTTACTTTCCAGTGATGTCACTTACAGAATGGCATTGTGCATTTATTGAATCTGAGGAATGTGGTCTTTTCATAGTTTTTTTGCCAGTGATAACAAACAAGGTTTAAATTTTTTTACATGATGTGTTAAGAGTTTTATTTGAACTGATATTTAATTATAAGATGGGTAATATTTTGTTAGGAGGTGATTGAAAACACTGTTCTCAAGAAGTTTTTAAAAATGTGTTAATTGTTAGGTAAAATGTAGTAGGAGACAGTTCTGTTCTAAATGAACTCTGTAGAATTTTCTGTTATCAACTTTACAACTTGAATTTTTGACTTTAAGAAATCTGTTTATTTTTTTATTATTATTTTTTTTTTTGGAGAGGTTTTCGCTATAGGCGTGTGCTCGCCAGACAGACAGAGAGAGACATAGAGACAGAAAGCGAGAAATCACCCCCCAGGGGGGATGGTCACGCCGCAATCCCTTCTCCTCCATTCTCCTCTCGGGATCTTGGGCACGCACGCACACGCGCCCGGCGTGAGATTTAAGCCACCGGGTCCGAGACGCGAACCGCGGTCGACTACGTGGGAGTCCAGCGACATAGCCATTACGCTAACTGCTGGTTCCCAAGAAATCTGTTTATTTAAATAGATTTCATAAATTCTTTCAGTGTCAAATCTACTGTAGTATTTTTTTTAAAGAACTGTTTTTATTTCATTTTATTTATTCATTCATTTATTTTAATTTGACCAAAGAGAGAGAAAGTAGGAAAACAAGCCAACAAGTCTGGGACTCGAACATGGTCGGCCATGTGGGAGTGTCCAGCGCCTCAGCCATCACACCACCTGCTGGCCCCATCTACTGTCATATTTTAACTCTTAATGAAAAGACAAAAAGATAGAAAGACATTGCTAGATTAGAAAACTCAGTAGCCATGAACACGTCTTATTTCGACATTAATGGCAAAAGGGCAACAAACTAAAAAAACCTTCCTCCTAAGAGGTGTAAAGAATAGGTGCTCATGGTTACTTCAGAGAAGAAAGAAAATATGACATTTAATTATTGAGAGGATAAGAATGTTAGCCTTTTTTAAAACTGATAGGGCATGAAAAGGTGAGAAACCATTTATGTGAAAAGAAATCTGTCATGCTAGAAGTTAGAAAATGTTATGCTTTGGGAACCAGCAGTTAGCGTAATGGCTATGTCGCTGGACTCCCACGTAACCGACAGCGGTTCGCGTCCTGGACCAGTGGCTTAAAACTCATGCCGGGTGCGTGTGCGTGCGTGCCCAAGATCCCGAGAGGAGAATGGAGGAGAAGGGATTGCGGCGTGACCATCCCCCCTGGGGGGTGATTTCTCACTTTCTGTCTCTCTGTCTCTCTCTGTCTGGCAAGCATACGCGCCCTGTAGCGAAAACCTCTCCAAAAAGAAAAAAAAAAGGTTATGTTTTCTAAGCTGTGTGTAACATGACGTTAGAATTCATACCTCATGGGGACCAGCATAATGGCTATGTAGTTGAACTCACATGTAGTCAACCGCGGTTCAAGTCCCGGAGCCGGTGGCTTAAACTCATGCCAGGCATGTGTACATGCATGCCCTAGATCCCAAGAGGAGAATGGAGGAGAAGGGATTGCGGCGTGACCATCCCCCCTGGGGGGTGATTTCTCACTTTCTGTCTCTCTGTGTCTCTGGCAAGCACGCGCACCCTGTAACAAAAACCTCTCGAAGAAAAGAATTCATACCTCATGTTGAAATTTAGTACAGATTGTTCTTACAGACACATTCTTCCAGGGAGATTTTAAATTCAGAATACTTTATGTTTAGGATTTTGTTTTTTATGCACCTCGTTTGAGAATCAATAAACGCATTTTGGCCTTATGCATGGGAAACCATGAGCTGTACATGCGAAGAAGGAAGCCCGACACCATTGAGGTACAGCAGATGAAGGCTCAGGCGAGGGAGGAGAAGCATCAGAAGCAATTGGAAAGGTATGGAATTTATAGCTGTTCATTTTGAGCCGATGGGAACAGGCCTTCTGAAATTCAAGACTTCTCAGTGTCTATCATACTCTACATTTTTGCATTATTTTCATTGTATTAAAATTTAGAAACAGAATTATCACTCGATATATCCTCCTTTAAAACAAGTATGTATAATTTTCGAGTTAGAGATCTTTGACAGGTATTTCTGAGAAAGTAGCTTTTCATGACTTTACATATGTGCGTTTTAGTTTTTAAATCATGCTTACTTTTAACTAACTTTGTTTTAGATGTAGTGATTTGAAATTTTCAAATTTGTTTTGCTTCTGACATTAATTTTTCAGAGTAAGAATATGCTGAATGTAAATTTTGAAATACTATTGGTGACATACACATCATAGAAATTAACTGAAAAGTCACTGTGTAGAGTAGGATAACAGCAATACTCCCTGCCAAAGACACTGATTTTTTTTTTTTTTAAGGTCACAGGGCATACATGGGTGCACATGGGCATGTAAGAGAAGATGAGGGAGGGAGAGAGAGGGTGCATATCCTAATGGGGCCTGGTCATACCACAATCTTTTTTTCCCTCCATTTCTCTATCCTGTTAGCGTCCTGGACACACACATGCCTGGTGTGTTTTTGTGCCCACTGGGCCTAGGACTCGAACTTGACTAGCAGGTGGGATGTGGCATCCTCTGCACAGCACTTACCTGCTGTGCTATAGGCTCAGCCCAGCACTGATCTTTTAAACTGTTTCTCTTCGACCTGAACAAGATGGCATTAAAAATATTAAATTGAGAATTTGAAGAATGGAATGATTCTGAATAAAATAAACCTAGCAACCAGGTGACTGGGTCTAGCAGCATAATTGTCAGATCTAATTCTAGATTAATTTAGACTTTATAGTCTTTATTTGAAGAAATACAGAGACTAAAGTTAATCTTTATTGAATAAATCCTTATAGAGCAATGTAATAACTAAAATACAGATTTTTTTTCTTAAAAAGAAAAGAAAATTGAAGTATTCTGAGTATATGTAAATATACAAGGGGGTCTTCAAAAAGTTTATGGAAATGTGTATTATGAAAATTACACACGTATTTTTAGCAATGTTTGCACATAATTAAACTTGTGTTTTAATTTAATTTTTCATGGACTTAAAAAGTCCATGGAAAATGAAATTTACCCTCATATATTTCAGACATACTGGAAATAAACATGGCTTGTTTTTAGTAGTTACATAGGCTCTCTGCTAGATATGTTGCTACTATACTTTTAGTGTTTGTATTTAATGATTTTTTTCTTAAATGTTCTGTATAATTAAGATGTATTATTAGTTGTATTTACTTTCTAATATTAATTCAAATGATCTACTTTACAGAAGCTGGTTTAGAGAAGCTAATGGCATGAAACTTTTAGTAATTCCTGATCCCATCATTAAAAATACTAAGTTGGGTTGTTATTTTGGGTGAACTCTTGTTCTTTCTTATTGCTCTCATGTGTTTTACAGTTACGTTGTGGCTCTATTAAGTTGTCAGGGAAGTCACGATGTATTTTTCTTATGCCTTGTGACTTTGCCAATGACCCAGTAGTTTACATACTTGTAAAGAATCTCCTTTTTTGAACTTCATTTTCTGTATATTGTAACATCATAGCTTTTAATTTACCACTTTCATAGGCAAAACTTAGTCTCTCTCTATCTCTCTCTTAATCTTTTTCCTTAAAGCTTTCACTGACTATTTAACTTCTGTTATGGTTTCAATGAGAAGTTACTTTATATGCAGTTTCTGTATCTTATATTTATCACTCTATATTATATCTGACTGCCGTGCTTGTCTATAATGTTGATATGCGATTTACATTCTAAATTTAATAGATTTGTCTATGTATCCTTTATTTCTCAACACAGGATTCCGTAGTTTCTAGCATATGTAGTATGTTAAATTGGTACCATTTGGTGATGGTGCTACATTTTAGTTGCTTGAGCCCTAGAAGGAAGTAGAAGACTTAAATTTCTTTTCTGGCACAATAATTCAAGGTCATTCTCTTGGATAAGTTTTACGAGTTTTCGTTAGTAAGCATTTTTTGATGCTTTAAACACAGTAGGAATTCAGTAACTATTTATTTATCTGAATGCCTAGAGTTTATTTTATGTTACTCTAGCCACCTAGGGATTGGCAGTCTTTCAGAAATGACATGCCAAGTCTTCATTTATTCCCTGCTTTACAGGTCAGAGAGAGAGAAATGGCAGCTGTGTATGTGGAAACAATTTTGGTCAAGCCCATTGGCAAAGTAGTCAGCAGATATACTTGGGGGAATGCTCAGAGGTATGCTGCTTGTGCTGCTAGGATCTCTTGGGCAAGAAAAATGCTTGGGAAAGTGCAGCAAGAAGCCTTTTTCCTTAACAATGTCCTTAAGTATATGTGGCTAAAATCTCTGCCCATAGCTCTCTTATCCTTGTTTTTTTGTTGTTGTTGTGTTTTTTTTTGTTTTGTTTTGTTTTTTTAGTGATGAAATGATTTTATATACTATTCCCTATTGTCGCCCTTGAGTTGCTTGCATCCAAATCAAATAATGTCTTGTTCTATAATTCCTAAACATTTTTATATGGCTAGCATTGTTTAAAAATTTAGAACTGAGGGCCTTAGGTTTACAGTTTGGAGTCAGTTACCCATGTGCCAATTGTAGGTTAGCTCCCGGAGATGCTGTGTCATGGCCGGCTGCCTGCGTCACGAAGACATAGTTGGTGTCATATGGAGAACGTAGGCTTTGGAATGAGGCATATCTGGCGTTGAATCCCCTCCTAATACTTGTTGAGCACCTAACTATTGAGTCTGTTTTCCCATGCTCTTGATATGAAATTGTCATTACCTTTAATAAGTAATGACAGTGGCATATAGTCATTGAGCAAAGGACCTGGTGCTTAATAAATAGTAGTTGTTATAGTAATTTATTTATTTAATCTCTCTGTTTACCAAAGGGTACATGCACTCAGGAGAGAGAGAGAGGAGAAAGCATGCCTCAATGGGGCATGGTTACATTGCAATCCCTCCTCAACTTCTCCATCCTGACAGGCTTTTAGGCATGCATGCACACATGCATGGTGTGTTTTACAGGCTCCTAGGATCAGGATTCAAACCAAGCAGTCAGCCATATGGGATCTGCTCCCTAACCACTAGGCCATGGTGCTAGCTCAGTAATTCTTAATGTAATACATAAGTTGAATATAAGTTGGTTTTTAATATTCACTTAAAAATGTAATTGAACTCATTTGCCATTCTTTAAATACAAGATATTCTAAAATAATTTACTTTTTGCATGTTAGTACAGACAATTGATAGATTTTTTTTGTTTCTTTTGATTTGCTATAGGACACATGTGCTTGTCAGAGACAGAGAGAGGGAGGTAAGGTGAGAAATCATCTCCCAGAGGGAGTGGCTATGCCGCAATCCCTCTGTATTATCCACTCAGGACTTTGGGCATGCACATATACATGCACCTGGTGTGATTTTCATGCTGCTAGGCCCAGTTTGGACTACACTGCTGCCCTATAGGATCCAGCCACCTTAACTTCCACACTGTCTGCCAGCCTAGTAAGTTAATATTTTATTTATATCCTGAACAACTAGGTTGAAGTGTTTCTAAACCCAAACTCTAAATAAAAATATCTACATTATAGTTAAGAGTAATCACAAGACTTCATAGGGAAAGTGGGACCTGACCAAGGTTTGACAGAGAGGGAGCAGTATATATACAGAAGAGGAAGCCATCATGAACAAATGTAGAGAGATTAAAATATGCATGGGATGTCTCAGAGCGAGGGAGGAGACCAGATTAGTGAACACTGTTTAGGGGAGAAGCAAGACTTTCCAGTTTCATAAGGAGACAAGACAGGCCTGTAAAAACTAGATATTACTAAGTGGTATGGAGAGTCAGAAGCATTTGTATTAATTGAATTGAGTGTTGGCTGGTGATTTCTGGGCTCAAGGGAGGATTCCTTTATTTATTTATTTTTTTAAGTTTAGCTGTTTGTATCTTCCATAAGTGGAGAGAGAGAGAGAGAGAGAACCCCAGCAGGGACTTGACACTGCCGTCCACCCCCAGAGTCAGCCAGCCCTGAATCATGGGCATGTGCACCAGTCATACTTGGGGGGGAAGTCCTGGACATGAGCCCAGAACGCTCCTGTGTATGTCAGCATCACTGAGCATTATGTTTTATTGTTATGCCATTGTCTGGCCCCTGAGGGAAGATTTTTATAAGATGTGAAACATAAGCCTCACAAGATGGCAGCAGAGTACACTTTTCAAAATGTTTTATATACTGAGATAAAATATCTTCTGTGTATTTATTCCATTTTTCAGTGTGACATCAATTTTTTCCTCAAATTGCTTGTAGTCCGGTTCTCTTCAGTCTTTTCTTCTCTTTCCTTATGTCCTTCAACGTCCTTCTTCCCTGAACACATGAAGCATTGATACAGAAAGCTTAATAAAATCAGTATCCATCCTCAGCAGGGACCATGTATGCCAGAGCTGGACTAAAAGATTCTGAATTGGTAAAATATGATTGTAGCCTTCTGGTCTTAAGACAGGTTTGCAGTCTGAGTCCTCAGGAAGTGTCTCTGGGACTCAAGGAGGAGGCAGGAAGTAGCTGTGAGGAGCCCTGGCAGCACTGGGTATGATTGCATGGAACCTGGGGAGTGAGTGGGACAGACTGATGGGAAAGAG
>NW_006159803.1:4772155-4798676 GCF_000334495.1 Tupaia belangeri chinensis | reverse complement strand
GTCGCTCTTAGCCTGGGTCATTTACTGGGAAGGTACGGCGCTTTTGCTTTACAGACAGCCTGATGTTCAGTTAGCTAAAAGCACAAAAGGCAGCAGCCTCTGTGGGGTCTTTCTTCTGCCCAAGGACATTAGGAAATGCAAACATTCCGTTAAACCTCTCTACTCACATCTTATTGGGATGGGAGCTTTCTATGCTTTAAATCTCTTTGCCTAATTATGCTTTATAGATTGAAATAGGATAAGGAAAAGAGGTAAATGTGCTGCAGAGTGAGCCAAAGTCTCATGGTGGGGTATAATTATTGGCTTTTCCTCCTAGCTGTTGGTTTTTTTTTTAGGGAACCCCAGAGCAGAGAAGGCGCTCAGTTTGCAGAATGAGCTCCAGACCCTAGGCTCTAAAATGGTGTGAGGGTTTATAAAGCCAATGAGGAGGTGTGGTGACCTTTCAGCTTCTTGTTTTGGCTTGGTGTACTGCAAGGTCACTCACCACCAGTGTCTTTCTTACTCAGGACTGACTTAGGACAGTTCTACCTGTTTGCCCCAAAACACGACTCTCTTTCAGTGTTGGGGCAGAATAGGTATCTAGAAACTGTAGGAATTTTAATACTCAGGTTTGTAGAAAGAGGAGGGAAAAAACTTTGATAGATAAAACCTTGCTTATCCTAGAAGTTGACAACCTACTTGTTTTTATGCCTGAAATTGAAAATTGACACTAGACAGCAATGATATTTTTTTGTGGAGTATTAAAACAAATTTTAGAGATTAAACTGATTTTTTTTTTTTCTCTAAAGAAAGTAAACCAGTGTGGGATGAGGAAGGAAGGTGTTTTTGACAAGGTCTTGCCACATTGGAGTCCTGCCTGCCTCAGCCTCTCAGTTAGCTAGGACTCCAGGCACACTGTTAGTGATGGTGTTTTGTCCTCCCCTATATGACACTGCAGTTAGGCCCATAATCGATTTAAAAATATACATATTTACTTATTTAATTTCATTTGTTATTATTTTTTAATTTGACCAGAGAGAGAGAGAGAAAGGGAAAGGGAGATAGCAAGCCACCAGTTCCAGGACTCAAACCAAAGAGTCGCTCTTAGCCTGGGTCATTTACTGGGAAGGTACGGCGCTTTTGCTTTACAGACAGCCTGATGTTCAGTTAGCTAAAAGCACAAAAGGCAGCAGCCTCTGTGGGGTCTTTCTTCTGCCCAAGGACATTAGGAAATGCAAACATTCCGTTAAACCTCTCTACTCACATCTTATTGGGATGGGAGCTTTCTATGCTTTAAATCTCTTTGCCTAATTATGCTTTATAGATTGAAATAGGATAAGGAAAAGAGGTAAATGTGCTGCAGAGTGAGCCAAAGTCTCATGGTGGGGTATAATTATTGGCTTTTCCTCCTAGCTGTTGGTTTTTTTTTTAGGGAACCCCAGAGCAGAGAAGGCGCTCAGTTTGCAGAATGAGCTCCAGACCCTAGGCTCTAAAATGGTGTGAGGGTTTATAAAGCCAATGAGGAGGTGTGGTGACCTTTCAGCTTCTTGTTTTGGCTTGGTGTACTGCAAGGTCACTCACCACCAGTGTCTTTCTTACTCAGGACTGACTTAGGACAGTTCTACCTGTTTGCCCCAAAACACGACTCTCTTTCAGTGTTGGGGCAGAATAGGTATCTAGAAACTGTAGGAATTTTAATACTCAGGTTTGTAGAAAGAGGAGGGAAAAAACTTTGATAGATAAAACCTTGCTTATCCTAGAAGTTGACAACCTACTTGTTTTTATGCCTGAAATTGAAAATTGACACTAGACAGCAATGATATTTTTTTGTGGAGTATTAAAACAAATTTTAGAGATTAAACTGATTTTTTTTTTTTCTCTAAAGAAAGTAAACCAGTGTGGGATGAGGAAGGAAGGTGTTTTTGACAAGGTCTTGCCACATTGGAGTCCTGCCTGCCTCAGCCTCTCAGTTAGCTAGGACTCCAGGCACACTGTTAGTGATGGTGTTTTGTCCTCCCCTATATGACACTGCAGTTAGGCCCATAATCGATTTAAAAATATACATATTTACTTATTTAATTTCATTTGTTATTATTTTTTAATTTGACCAGAGAGAGAGAGAGAAAGGGAAAGGGAGATAGCAAGCCACCAGTTCCAGGACTCAAACCACAGTTGGCCATGTGGGAATCCAGCGCCTTTAACCACCAGCCACCTGCCGGTCCCCCATAATTGATTTTTTTAATAAAAAAAAATTAATTTTCATATAAGTAGTAATTGAGTACTGACTAAACTTATTAATTAAATAGAAAATATTATCTGATGAGTTTCTCATCTTTTACTCATCTTTATATATTTGGTCTCCAGCAAAGCATCTGAGCTGTGGTATGTTCTTAGTAGACATTTGATGAATGAGTTTGGCTATATTTAAAATAAATGGTCCCGGGACCGGCAGGTGGCATGGTGGTTAAGGGCATGGATTCTCATATGACTGACTGTGGTCTGAGTCCCAGACCTGGCAGCTTGCTTTCTCACTTTCCCTATCTCTCTTTCTCTCTCATTCTCACTCTCTGGTCCAATTAAAATAAATAAATAAAGTTAAAATAATAAAAATCTTTAAAAAATAAAATAAAATAAATGGTCCCATCATGCCCATGGCAGATGCAGTTAAATAATCGAGGCCTTCTTTGCTGCATAGCTCTGATGAAATTTTTTTTAACAGTCTTAGATGCCTACTAGTGTTCTAATAGAATTACCAAAGGAGATAAAAAATTAATTTGTCATCTTGTATGTAGACATAAATGGGTACTACTTAATAAATTAAACCTGTATTAATTCATTTTTAATTATTGAAAATTCTTGTTCTCCCAAGTTATTTTCCTGTTTAAGGTACTTGCCTTTTGTGTGCTCTCTTTCAAGCCTTAGCTAATTTCCCTAGTAGAGGACTCTACAAATTTAAAGAAGGCATTTTCTCAGGTATGCCAGCTATGCAATTAACTCTTATGGTGCTGGCATATAATTTGTTGTCAGAGGTCATCCTGTATGGGAAATCTCCTAACTTTTCTCTTCTACTCAAGTCAACCTCGAAACCATGTATACAAAGGATACATATGACATTTATAGTTTCCTAGTACTTTTGTAAACTTATTCCTTGAGAATATTTCTAAAATGTCTGTTTTTAATATTTTTAAAAACTAGTCCTCAATTATCTTTATTATGATTCCACAATAAGAAATACATTGGAGGGACCAGCAGTTAGCGTAATGGCTATGTCACTGAACTCCTATGTAGTCGATCATGGTTCGAGTCCTGGACCCGGTGGCTTAAACTCATGCTGGGCGCATGTGCATGAGTGCCCAAGATCCTGAGAGGAGAATGAAGAAGGGATTGCAATGTGGCCATCCCCCCTAGGGGGTGATTTCTCGCTTTCTATCTCTCTGTCTTTCTGGTGAGCGCACGCGCCCTATAGCAAAAACCTCTCCAAAAAAAAATACATTGGAACCCAGCACATGTGTATTGTTGACAGAAATAACCAACTCTGTAAAAATAATTAATGCAGTTTATTTCTAAGCAGAATATGAGTGACCTAGGCCCAGAGAGGAGGCGAAATACGCTCTTGTCAGGGTGATCAAGTACAGGGGTTTCTTTTCTTTGATTTTGAGAGCAAGAGACAGGGTTTGGAATTTAGTGAAGAGTTTTTCCATTGGTCTGGGCCAAAAGGTGAAACATATGGGAAGGGGAGGGTCTTGTACTTATAGGTAGGTTTATAGTTTTTACGTTGGTGATTGGAAAAGTTGCTGAGGTCGGAAAAGAATATACTTTAATAGAGATAAGGAGGCTTAATATACATCACAAAGATACTGTGCTGGGGCAGGATGTACAAAGAATCCTGCTACCAGTGGGTCAAAATGGTCAGTTAATGTTTGTGGATGTGCCTCCCTGCACGCCCTCTGAAAAGGGTTTTGGAAAATAGGAAAAAGCAGTCGGACTTTTGTCCTCAGTACATACACATAAGAGTGTATGTAAGAATATAGTTCTATATTTTTAACCACACAAAAACTTGAACATAAGTGAAAATAATGAAAATGCTGGTAAAATATTTATGCCGTACTGTCTTCTTAATTGACTCACAGTTGGTACTTAGGTTACACACAAATGGTATTTCTGTCTATGAATTTGTAACATAGCAGTTGTGATTTCTCTTTAGGGCACAACTGGAGAATGAAAAGAAGAAAAGAGAAATAGCAGAAAAGGAAAAGGAAAGAATAGAACGGGAAAAAGAAGAGCTAATGGAACGTCTAAGGCAAATTGAAGAACAGACAATGAAAGCCCAGAAAGGTAAAAGCTTCTTTTTGACAATGGATAGTCAAAGTTATTGCTGTGTTGTCAGATAGTAGCATTTCCTTACCATTATTAAATCATAGTTGTGTAGTAAAGGAAAATCGCATTTTATTGCCAGATTGAATACTTAAATCACATCATAAATATGTTTAAGGCACATTTTGTTATGCAGTGCACATGTTTTTTCTTTTAAACACCCAACTACTTTTCATGTGTACTCCTTTATATATCTCTATTAATTTATCTATTAGGATTCAGGATTTATTAATTTATCTATTAGGATTCCATAAACAAAAATTATTCAATACTTCATGACATTTAAACAAAAGCATTTATGTAGTGCTTTAAGGATAATTAAGTATCTACAGGCTTTTAAGTAATTTAAAGTATTTCTAGCTATTTTGACTATAAACTTTTTTAGGAACCCAACCCTTAAGATTTGACTTTAGTATTAGAAAATAAACAATATGGGTTCAGCCCTGTGGTCTGGTGGTTAACAGAGCCAGAACTCACATGACCAACAATGCAGTTTGAATCCTGGAGCTGGTAGTTTGGAAAACCATGTGTTTCTCTATGCAAAAATGCATCTTGACTTTCTCAATGACCCAGTAAAAAGGATACATTGAATTTATACTGTATGGCTTATAGTAAATAACTCTCAAATACTACTTTCACACAGCAAAAAGAAAAAAAGGTATTGAGGAAAAAATAGGATGTTTTGCTTCTTCCTAAGCAGTAGGATCTCAGAGGGTATACCAGGAAGTCTATACTAATTATTAAAATAGATTTAATACCTACTTGCCTAACAACCAGCCATTCACTTCTCTTGGAAATAACCAAGAATCTTATTTAAAGTTTATTTTCATTCCTTACACCAGCTGATAGTGCTGGGAAGATGTTTTTGAGCAGTGGGTCGAATAATTTGCAAGTGGGAGCTAGACGAGGAATTCACAAATATTGCTTATAAATCAACAAACTGATTGATCCATTCCACTTCTAAGAGGATTGGAAATAATTTTTGTAAGAGAAGAAATTTTTTAAATCCCTGGGTTTTCATTCTGAGTCATTAGAATCCTTACTTCTTAGTTGCATAAAAGATGTAGAAGCTTAGTCCAAGCCCAAAGTTAGTAAAGCATTTGTTTGCAGACCACAACTCAGAGATAGAATTGGTTTCTTAAATTCCAGTTTGATGCTTCTGCCACTTTAGGTGCCTTTTTCATCAATCACAGCAGACATTAATGTTGCATTCGGGGAATACAAATACATAACATACATAGGAGTGAGGTCTGTGTAGTTTGCAGAAATTTGTATGTAAATAAAGTCAGATAATGTACAATGTCCTAGGAATAGTATAAATAAAATTTTTAGAGGAGAATGCTGTTAAAAAAAAAAAGGTAGATTAAGGATCAGCAGGTGGTGTAGTGGTTAAGGCATGGGCTTGAGTCCTAGACCAATTGGCTTGAGAATCATGCTGGGGGCATTCTTCTGGGATGAGAATTGAGAAGGGATTGCAGCATGGCCATCCCCTCTGGGGAGTCATTTCTCACTTTCCCTTTCTCTTTCTCTCTTCAACATATGTGCCCTGTGGCACAACCTATAAAACAAAAAAAGCAACAAAAAAAACTAGATTGTACTAACGTATATTAAAAATAGTTTAAAAACACTTCTTGGTACTGGTCTTATTTTAAAGAAAAGATTGAATTATAGCACTATTTCATATACATAACACCTTTTCTGATAGAATAGCTACTTACCAAATCTTTTGATCTTATTTATTTAGGCTGTGTAATAAAAATATTAATGATTTATGTACAGAAAACTACTCAAAGAAGCACTAAGGAATATAAGGAAGATAGACATTAAGAAAGAACATAGAGCATCCCTATCAAGATCATTTCAAACAGTCATCTTAAGGCAAAGGACACCAATTTGTTTTTTGTATTTTTTAATAAAGCTTTTCAAGGTTGTCCTAAAATCTGCATGATTGTCTGTAATTTATGCTACATTCTAATTCAGATGCAGTAACTGACCTTATTTAAGTCATGATATTTAGCACATTAACTTACAATTTTTTGTCTGAGAAGCTTTTTTTATAATTTATTATTGTCATTTTGTTTTTTAAAAAGTTTTTGTTTTATTTTGGTTTTTGCCAAAACAGAGAGAGAGAAAAAGTGAAAAATCACCCCACAGGGGACCACACCACAGTCCCCTCTCCATTCTTCTTTTGGGATTTTGGATACATATGCACATATGCCCAGCATGATTTTAAAGTTGTTGGGTCTAGCACTCTAAATATGGTGGTCATGTGGAAATCTAGCACCTTAACCACCACTCCTCCTGCTGGTCCTATGTTTTAAAAAATTTTTTAATTGAAGTCATTATTATTTGAAATGAATCATTAAATAGTACCATTCTTCCATTTTACATTTCCATTATGCATCATGGTTAAATTATCTTTATCATTTTTTAAACCATCTTCAAGATACATTGCTGCTGATATTTGAGATGAAATATAGTCAGACCTGTATTAAATTACTGTTCCAACAAATGTCTAAGTGAATTCCCATCTTCAAAAAGATAAATCATACAAAGGACCTGGATGTAATGATTTCATTCATTCTGAATACATACTAAGCACTTATGGGTACTGGGCACTGTTTTGGGTGTTGGGGGTATAGTACCAAACAGATGAAATCCCTACACTAATGCAGTGTATATTTTATAGAGGGAAGACAGAGTAATGAAATAAATAACAAAATCATTTTATGTAATATTAAGTACTATGATTCAAGTAAGCACAATAATGTGATAAAGAGTAGTTAAGGATAAGAGGGAGATTTACACTTCAGATACACATTGTTCACAGTTAGGAGCAAGAATTTTAATCTGTCAGCTCAGAATGTGCTATAAACAAGTCATTTAAACCTCTCAGTTTCCTAATTTGTAAAATATAAGTAAATAATGCTAACTTAGTGCTCTGAGACTATTTTAAAAAATGTAATTGTATTGGAACTAGCAGATGGTGTAATGGTTATATTGCTGGATTCCTACATAGCTGATCTCAGTTTGAGTCCCAGACCCGGAGACTTGAAACTCATGCCAGGCACGTGTGCTTGTATGCCCAAAATCCCAAGAGGAGAATGGGGCAGAAGGTTGTGATGTGGCCATCCCCCTGAGGGTTGATTTCTTACTTTCCATCTGTCTGTCTCTCTGGCAAGTACATGGACCCTATAGCAAAAGTCTCTCTTTTTAAAAAATAAATAAATAAATAAATAAATAAATAAATAGTAGTTGTGTTTATAAAAACTAAGAAAATTTTTTGCTGATGTACAGACAGAAGCATTAATTTGCATGCCTCTTAGGTATAAGACTCAGTGAATTTTTACCAAGTGAATTATTCTTGCAGCTACCCAGAACAAGGTACAGAATATTATCTGCACTCAGCAAACCTTCCTTATCTTCCCAGTCATTTTTTCTTTAACCCCAAACGTGATTTATGTAATTCTGGCTTACATAATCTTCTCTGTTTTTATTCCAATAGCTCCTTTGAGATATATTTCAGAGACCATCCAATAGCTCCTTTGAGATATATTTCATAGACCATACAGTTAATCGTTTAAAGTATACTATTTAATTTAATGTTTTTGGGGGTGTGCACAAAGTTGTGCAACTATCACCACAGTCAATTTTAGAACTTTTCCATCATCCCCCCAAAAAATCCTCTACCTGTTGGCATTCACTGCCGTTTCTTCCTAATACTGTCTCCCCCATCAGAGGCAGCTGCTAATCTACTTTCTCTGACTATAGGTTTGCCTGTTCTGAACATGTCAGATAAATGGAATTACATAAAATGTGGTCTTTTGTGACTGGCTTCTTTCACTTAGCATATTATCAAAATTCATCTATGTGGTAGCATGTATCAGCACTTTGTTCTTTGAGGACCTGCCAAACTAGTTTCTAAAGGGATTGCTATTATTACATTCCTCCTGTCAGTAACTTGTCTTCGGATTCTAGTCATGCTAATGCATATAAAGTGATACTTCACAATTTTGATTCCCCTAATGTCTGATGAAGTTGAGCATCTTTCTATATGTTTATTGGCTATTAATATTATCTTTGGAGAATAATGTTCAAATCTGCTACCCATTTTTTAATTGCATTATTTGTTGTTATTAAAATGGTTCGTTGTGTATTGGGGACACAAGCCTCTTATCAGACAAGTGATTAACAAATATTTTCTCCTGTCCTGTGGGCTATCTTTAACTTTGTTAATGATGTTATTTAGTGGCTTTTAATTTAGGTGTAGTCCAGTTTATGTTTTCCTTTCCTTGCTTGTGCTTTTGGTATCATTCCTAAGAATAGTCTTCCTATTTTTGAACTATATAGAAATGAATTTATATATTCATGTATCTGGCTGCTTTTTGCTCAGACTTGTATATGTAGTTGTAATTTGTTTTCTTATGTTGTGTAATATTCTGTTATATGTATGAGGGAACTTGAAAATGTAGAAAAATGAAATTAAAAGATAATTAAAAAGATATACTTTATTTCTTAGCATTAGCTCCCTCAAGTTCAAGAGTTAACCCTTTGTAAATTGCTGATTTCTTTAGGATGTTGTCCCCATAAACTTTTTATAAAGCATTTATAATTTTATTGTTCATCCATCCATGCTTCTCCATAAATTTGAACCAAGTTTGTTCTTGCTTCAATTTTAGCAGAATGTATGTTGAAAACTTCACCAGTAAAGTTAGGGGATGATTGAGTTCAAGTCTGATTGAGAAAGAGAGGCTTTCTTAAATTTTACTAGTTTGAACTTAGAATAACTTTCCTGGTCTACTCCCAATTAAGCACAATAACAATGTACAGCACTATGACATTATTAATCAGAGGGGTGGTTTGTTTTTGTAAATTTTAGCTTTTGTCCTGAAAGAGCTGATATTCTAAATAAGCCAGATTCTTTGGTATTTTTTTCTTGCATGCTAGATCTAAAAAATGGTTAAGCTCTAAATTTTTATGATCAGGATAGGCAAAAAGTGGATGGTATTCACTTTTCTCATCCAGTCCTTTTTTTTTTTTTTTTACCAGCATTTTAAGTGGACCCATGGTCTAAAGGGACGTTTGTTTCACAGAAATATTCTAACTCATGAACATTTTTTTTTTGGAGAGGTATTTGCTATATAGCGTGCGTGCTCGCCAGAAAGACAGAGAGAGACAGAAAGCGAGAAATCACCACCCAGCGGGGATGACCATGCTGCAATCCGTTCTCCATTCTCCTCTTGGGATCTTGGGCATGCACACACACGTGCCCGGTGTGAGTTTAAGCCTCCTGGGCTAGGACTCAAACCATGGTTGACTACATGGGAGTCCAGTGACACAGTCATTACACCAACTGCTGGTCCCACATGAACATTTTTATAAGAGAACTAGACAGTAAATATTTCAGGCTTTGCAGGGTATGCAGTCTCTATCCCATCTATTCAACTCTGCAATAGCAGTGTGAAAGAAACCACATACAATGCCTAAATGAGAATGTCTGTGCTCCAGTATAGTTTTATTTACCAATCAAAAAAAGGCATCAGGTTGAATTTAGTCATGAGCCATAGTTCTAACTCACTTAATTGGAAAGCAACAAAACAGAAGTCATTTATAGGATGTATGATGAGTCAAACCTTTTTTTCTAGAAAAGACTGGAATGATATTTTCAGAGTTTATTTTCAACATTTAAAAAACTTAGACCTTGGGACCAGCAGGTAGCGTAAGGGCTATGTCGCTGTACTCCCATGTAGTTGACCGCGGTTCGTGTCCCAGACCCAGTGGCTTAAAACTCACATCGGGCACGTGTGCGTGCATGCCCAAGATCCTGAGAGGTAAATGGAGGAGAAGGGATTGCGGCGTGGCCATCCCCCATGGGGGTGATTTCTCGCTTTCTGTCTGTCTGGCGAGCGCACACGCCCTATGGCAAAAAACCTCTCAAAAAAAAAAAAAAAAACCACTTAGACCTTCTACCGTTTGTAACATATACCAAAACAGTCATAGCCTTATTTGTCATTTTTCAATTTGATATTTATTAAAAGCTGATAGATCATAATATTGGAGATACTTATTTCAAAATTTAAATTTTCTCATAGTACAAAATCTTTATGAAAGTGTTATTTTTTAGTTTTATTTGTATTTACTTATCTATGTATCTGTCTGTCTGTATATTATTTTGCCAGTGGGTATGTGCACTTAACCAGAGAGAGATGAAAAAGTTGAGATAGCAACCTTCATGGGAAATGGTTACACCACAATCCCTTCTCCATTCCTTCCTGCTTTCAGGATTTTGAGCACACAAGTGCATGTGCCCAGCATGATTTTTGAACTACAAAGTCTGCCATGTGGGATCCAGCCCCTTAACCACACCACTGACTGGCTCTTTTATTGTTTACTGTGGTGAAATTTACTGTCTTAAAATACCCTCCCACCCCCTTTTTCTTTAATCACCAGAAGGGACATTAGTTAACCAGAGAGTCAGAGAGACAGGCAAAAAGAGCCCTTCAATGGGGCGTGGTCGTGCTGCAATTCTTTGTCCTCCATTCCTCCATCTTGTCAGGATTGGGGGAATGCATTTAAGCACATGCATCCAGTTTGTTTTTCAAGCCTCTGAGACCGGGATTCAAACTGCACAGTTGGCCATGTGGGATCCAGTTCTCTTAACCACTAGGCTATGGGCCTAAACCTTAGCCGTTTTTTTTTTTTTTTAATTACTAGAGAGTATGTATGTGTACTTGTTAAAGAGAGAACAGAGGACAGAGATAGGGTGTGGAGAAAGCACACCTCAGTGGGGAATGGTTGTGTTGCCATCCCTTTTCCTCTGTTTCTCTATCTTGTTGAGATTCAAAACATGCATATGCATCTGCCCAGAATGCTCTCAAGCTACCATGGCTAGAACTTACACCCAGGTCAGCCATGTGAGATCCAGCTTATTTAACCACTGCGCTATGGGTCCAGCATATCTTTTCTGGCTGCCAATGCACAGCACTTAACCACTAAGCCCAGGGCCAGACCTTATTATTATTATTATTATTATTATTACTGATTTATTTTATTCATGATAATGTGTATACACACATGAAAGATAGAGAGAGAGCACAGTACCCTCCACAGGGTCTATTCACACCAAGATCCCTTTTCACCAGCTTCCAGCTCATCAGGATCCTGGACCCAAGCATGTATGCCTGATGTGTTTTCAAGTCCACTTGGGATTCAGAACCTGTGTTTGGCCATGTGGCTTCCAGCACTGCAGTTTACTTTGTTACCAACTGCATCACCAGGCTGGAACCTACTAGCTAAATAAGAGTTGTGAAATTAATGTTTACAGTTAATATTTTAAAACTCATTTACAATTTTTCTTTTTTTAAATTTTTTTTTTGAAGAGGTATTTGCTATAGGGCGCATGCGCTTGCCAGACAGTGAGAGACAGAAAGACAGAAAGCGAGAAATCACCCCCCAGGGGGGATGGCCACGCCGAGATCCCTTCTCCTCCATTCTCCTCTCGGGATCTTGGGCACGCACGCACACGCACCTGGCATGAGTTTTAAGCCACTGGGTCCAGGACGCAAACCACGGTCGACTACATGAGAGTCCAGCGACATAGCCATTATGCTAGCTGCTGGTCCCAAACTCATTTACAGTTTTTCTAGTTTTGTGTTAATAATTTCCTTTTTAATTCAACTCACTAGAATAAGAAAAGATCATTGATTTTATGACCTATACACTTAAGAATTAAAATTCATGTCATTCATCTCCAAATACTACTTACTCTTCATGCCTTTGGACTGAATATGTACCAATAACTCAAAATTTTCAGTAATTCATATAATAACATCAGTATTCATATTTTGGGTCAATAAGTATTGCTTATAATCTTAATTTCTTTGGTTAACTTATTTAACACTTAGTTTATATAAATAAAAACTTAAAAGCTTTAAATTGTGTTATTTATTGACTTTAGAAACAGTTTACTAAACTAAATGGAGAGCTTATTTAAGGAAATAAGGTATGTACTTCTGATCTTATTGCACAACTCAAATTACGAAGGATTTTTATTTCTTTGCATTTTAGAATGAGGTAACAGATTAGGCTTTTGCTGTTAAAACCAGGGTTTGACACTGGTGCAGTGGCAAAATGCGAAGCTCTGCAAGACCAGTCTGTGTGGGAAGGTTTCTCGTTCTTGTCCAGAGAGCTCTGTGAATATACTGGGCATGCAAGATCTGGGGTGGTTGCAGCTGGGAGTGGATTGTGGCACTAAGACCCTGTTGAGGGTGCTGTATCTCTTGTCTGTCTCTTTTCTGTCTCTTTATTTACTCAGGAAGTAAATAAACTTTACCAAAAAATACCAAGAATTAGGTATATGCATGTTTGCATATGTGCTGATTTTTGGCAACTGTACAAATTAGAGTCCTGTATACTATTTCAGCTTCTTTTGATAGTGAGAATAATTGGAATTAATCCTCGTTTGGGGTTGGGGGTACATATATTTGACAGAACTAGAAGAACAGACTCGAAAAGCTCTAGAACTGGATCAGGAGCGAAAACGGGCAAAAGAAGAAGCAGAACGGCTTGAGAAGGAGCGTCAAGCTGCTGAAGAGGCTAAGTCTGCTATAGCGAAACAAGCTGCTGACCAGATGAAGAATCAGGAACAGCTAGTAAGGAACCATCCCTCTATTGTAGTCAGAAAAGAAACACTTAAATAAAAGCATGGAGGGAAGCTTCCACAACTATGTATATTGCACCTCTTAGAAGCAAAACAGTGATACAAGTAACTTAATAACAAAGTGTAGCAATAAAACTAAGACACTGAACTTCCACCTAAAGAAAACTCTCTAAAAACAGAGTAAAAGGTGTTTTCTATACATAAATGAATGCATTGCCAACAAAAGATTTCGATTCACTTAGACTTGGACAGGTTCTGCATTCTGCAATGAGCCAGCTAGCAATTTTTGCTTTAGATAAATTAACACAGTATGTTTCAAGTTCCCATAAGAAACTATAATTCATAATTGGTTGGACTTTTTGCTTACTTAGTAGACTTGCAAATAATGAACAGTAAGCATGACACTTAAAAGATCCTGGATTTAAGGACCAGCAGTTGGTGTAATGGCTATGTATGTTCCTGGATTCCCATGTAGTTGACTGTGGTTCGAGTCCCAGACCCAGTGGCTTAAACTCACGCTGAGTGCATGTGCGTGCGTGCCCAAGATCCTGACAGGAGAATGGAGGAGAAGGGATTGTGGTGTGGCCATCCCCCCTGGGGGGTGATTTTTCGCTTTCTGTCTCTCTGTCTTTGTGGCGAGTGCACACACCCTATAGCAAAAACCTCTCAAAAAAAAAAAAAAAAGAAAGAAAAGAAAAAAAGAAAGATCCTGAATTTAGGTATTCGTTGAGGCATTCATCTGCTACATCTTTTCCAGGCCTCAGTTACCTCCTATTGAAAAGTGGAATGATGCCATCTAAAAGAATTGTTAGAGAATCAAATGAAATTATGTGACAAAGTGCTCCTATTTTTTTTTTTTCTTTTGTAGACGTGAGCAAATAGTTCTTTATTGATAAAAGTTTAAAAAGCTTCTCAGTTACACATTTCTTTTTTTTTGGCAGGGGGGAGAGTTTTTTTTTTTTGCTAGAGGGCACGTGCGCTCGCCAGAGACAGACAGACAGAAAGCGAAAACTCACCCCCCGGGGGGGTGGCCATGCCGCAATCCCTTCTCCTCCATTCTCCTCCCAGGATCTTGGGTACGCACGCTCCCGCACCCGGCATGAGTTTAAGCCACTGGGTCCGGGACTCGAACTGCGGTCGACTATGTGGGAGTCCAGTGACATAGCCATTACACTAACTGCTGGTCCCCTCAGTTACACATTTTTAATTCCCTGCTACTGAACAATTAACTGCTTCCTATAGAGTAACAAATTTTCTTTAGCTTTATTAGCTAGATACTTCAAGGATTTAACTATAAATATATTAAAGACATACTGCTTTTTATTGGAAGGCTACCTAAGAAAAACATAAAAACAACCCAAGCATGTACATTAAAGCCATGTTGATTTAACATATCATAAGATTATTCAAAATATATTAAGATTGTTTTTTAGTCTTGGTAATAGTTTTGTTTATTTTAGGCAGCAGAACTTGCCGAATTCACTGCCAAGATTGCACTTCTAGAAGAAGCCAAGAAGAAAAAGGAGGAGGAAGCTACTGAGTGGCAACACAAAGTAATCATTTATTCATTGACTAGCTTTTACTGGGGAGCCATGTTGAACACAGCAGTTTGCTGAATTTAAGAAACTATCACAATTTAGAGAGCAAAAGATATTATGTCTGTGTATTACAGTAAATATTAGTCTTCTCAATGTACACTAAGTACTTTGGTAACTTAGAAGAGGTCGTTAATTCTTTTGGGAGTGAGACAGGTGTTGAGGAAACCTATATACTTTTAAGCTAGATTTTGAGCAATAAGATTTTAGAAGCAGAAAAGATTGAGTGTTTAGGGATGGAAAACGTGGTTATGCCATACAGTACTGAGTAACTATAGAAAGTATGAATGTACATGATAGATTTAAGGACAGCCAATAAGCACCCAAAGCTTAGTATAGAGGATCAGACATGTTGGGAATGACTGGCAAGTTAGAAAATAGGAAATTAATTTGTGGAAGACTTTAAATAAATAAATGTCTTACTACGGCAAGGTATTTAGGAGTGTCTGTAGACATTGGGCATCTGAAGATTTCAGAACATGATCAGGGAGCCACCAGGTGACATGGAAGGTTAAGGTGCTGCATCCTACGTGACTTACAGTGCAGTTGGAGTCCCAGACTCTTTGGCTTGAGAATCACACTGAGTGAGTGTGTGTGCATGCCCAAAATCCCAAGAGGAGAATGGAGGAAGAGTGTGGCCATCCTCCCGAGGGGTGAATTTCTCACTTCCCCTCTTTCTTTCTGTCTCTTCCTCTGGCCAACACAGGTACCCTATAGTAAAACTAAAAACAAACAATTGTGATCAAGTATGATTTTATAAAAAAGAACTTAGCAGTCATTAAGAAGAATAAATTGGAATGTTAGGTTTTTTGTTGGTTTGTTTTAAGAATTACTTAATTTATTATTATTATTTTTTTAATTTGACTAGAGTGAGAGAAAGGAAAAGTGAGAAAGCCAGCTGCTAAATCTAGGACTTGAACCATAGTTGGCCATGTGGGAGTCCAGCACCTTAACCACTATGCCACCTGACAGCCCTGGAATAGTAGGTTCTTAAAGATACCCAACCCTGGGACCAGCAGTTAGCTTAATGGCTGTGTCGCTGGACTCCCATGTAGTCGACCACAGTTCGAGTCCCGGACCCGGTGACTTAAACTCACGCTGGGCGCGTGTGCGTGCGTGCCCAAGATCCTGAGAGGAGAATGGAGGACAAGGGATTGTGGCATGGCCATCCCCCTGGGGGGTGATTTCTCACTTTCTATCTCTCTGTCTGTCTCTGTCTGGCGAGCGCACGCGCCCTATAGCAAAAACCTCTCCAAAAAAAAAATAAGATACCCAACCCAAACTAAGGATGTGGCAGTGAGAATATAGAGCAGTGGTAAGGGTTAAGAAATTTTCATGGTGAACTTGAAAGGACATGGCAGCCAATGATCAGACATGATGCTGAATTAGATGGATGACGCAGTAAAAGATACTGAGATTTCTGAGTTCCGAAGTTGATGCAAGTGCCGTTATCTATAGTAGCATGCAAGTATAAAATCAAACTTTAGCTGTAGGGGTGGGAATTAGAAGATAATGAAAGTTTTAATTTAAATTTAAATGACATTAACTTTTTTTTTTAAGAATTATTTATTTAGGGGGGCAGCAGGTGGTGTGGTGGTTAAGGATGCTGTACTTCCACATGGCTGACCGCAGTTCAAGTCCTGGAAATGGTGGTTTTCTTTTTCTCTCTCTCTCTTTTTCTCCCTCTCTGGTCAAGTTAAAAATACATAAATGAATAAATAACTGAAGTTAAATAAAATAATTCCCCCCCCCCTTTTTTTTTTTTGAGAGAAAGATTTTTGCTATAGAGCATGTGCACTTGCTGGAGAGACAGAAAAATAGAAAGAGAGAAATCACCCCCCAGGGGGTTGGCCATGCCACAGTCCCTTGTCTTCTGTTCTCCTCTCAGAATCTTGAGTACGCAAGCACATGCACCCGGTGTGAGTTTTAAGTTGCCCAGTCCAGGACTTGAACCATAGTCTACTTCCTGGGAGTCCAGCAATGTAACCATTATGCCATCTGGTGGTCCCAAAGTGGTTAAAGTGCTAGACTCCTACATGTCCGACCACAATTCGAGTATTGGACCTAAGAGGTTGATTTCTCACCTATCTCTCTGGTGAGCACATGTGCCCCATATCACATTGAAAAATAATAATGATGATAAATAATTTTTTAAGAATAAAAGCATTATTTATTTGTTATTTACATTTTATTATTTTTCTTAAATAATTATTATTTTTTAAAGTTAATTTTATTTTTTAAATTTATATTTTTCTTAAATTATTTAATTTTGGGACCAGCGGTTGGTGTAATGGCTATGTCACTGGACTCCCATGTAGTCAACCATGGTTCAAGTCCTGGAACCAGTGGCTTAAACTCATACTGGGCGCATGTGTGTGTGCCCAAGATCCTGAGAGGAGAATGAAAACCCCCGCAAAAAAAAAAAAAAAAAAGAAAGAAAATTTATTATTATTTTTTTCTTAAAAAGAAGTATTTAATTATTATTATTATAATTTTTCTTAATTAGTTATTTTATTTATTATTTTTCTAATTGCTACAGTATACATGTGCTCACCAGAGAGAGGGAAAGCAACCCGCCAGATCTAGGACTTGAACCATGGTTGGTCATATGGGAATCCAGTCCTTTAACCACTATGCTGGTAGCCCTGACGTTAACTCTTTTTTCTTTTTCTTTTTTCTTTTTTTTTTTTAGAGATTTTTTGCTGTAGGGTGGATGCACTCTCCACAGAGACAGAAAGTCAGAAATCACCCTCCAGGGATATGGCCATGCTGCAGTTCCTTCACCTCCATTCTCTTCTTAAGGTTTTGGGCATGCACGCATACATGTTCACCATGAGTTTTAAGTTGCCAGGTCTGGGACTTGAACCGTGGTCAGCTGTCTGGGAGGCCAGTGATGTAAACATTATGCTATCTGCTAGTCCCCTGACATAACTCTTAAATGCAACTGTAATACTCATTTCAAAGAAATGTATAGTTATTATGTAATGATTTTTCTACAGTATAATGTACTTGGGGCCAGCAGGTGATTGTAGCAGTATGTTGCTGGACTCCCACCTAGCTGACTGCAGTTCATGTCCCAGAACTGGAGACTTGAAACTCACTCTGGACACATGTGCGTGTATCCTCCTAATTTTGAAAGGAGAATGGAGGAGAAACATGGCCATCACCCTGGGGATGATTTCTTGCTTTCTGTCTCTCTCTGTCTCTCCAGTGTGTGCATGCACCCTGTAGCAAAAAATCTCTCTCGGGAACCAGCAGTTAGCATAATGGCTATGTCGCTAGACTCCCACGTAGTCGACCGCGGTTCATGTCCCAGACCCGGTGGCTTAAAACTCACGCTGGGCACGTGTGCGTTTTTGCCCAAGATCCCGAGAGGAGAATGGAGGAGAAGGGATTGTGGCGTGACCACCCTGCCCTGGGGGGTGATTTCTCGCTTTCTGTCTCTATGCCTCTGTCTGGCGAGCGCACGCGCCCTATAAGCAAAAATCTCTCCAAAAAAAAAAAAAAACAAAACTCTCTCTAAAAAATAAAAATAAAATGTACTTTAACTACAGACAACAGTTTTCTTTCACTTTCAGGTAAGTTTTCTGAAAATTTTAATTTCATTGGGAAAGTTTTGGTATAGTGAATGAATATATTAAGTATAAATTTTTGTAACACAATGAATGGTATAAAATACTCTTAGTCTGTGCATTACAATGCTTTTATTATTAGAATGTTATAGATCCCTTAACTTTTTATTTCTCTTTTTTTGCTATTTTTTCCCCCATTTGCTAGATAGTGTGTGCTCTTAGGAGAGAGGCAGAGAGAACACCCTCCAATGGGGCCTGGCAACACTGCAATTCTTTCTCCATCTCTCTACCCTGTTAGGACCTTGGGCATGTACAGATACGTGCCCAGTACATCTCCCAAGCATCTAGTCAACAATTTGGGATCCCACTCTCTAGGCATATCCAAATTGCTGTGATGTGGGACAAGCCTGACACACAAGCTTTTTTTAAAAGAATTATTTGATTTAACTTTGTTTATTTTAATTCGACCAGAGAGGGACAGAGAGAGAGAGAGAGACTGAGAAATCAAGCTTCCAGCTTCCACGTCCAGGACTCGAACCATGGTCAGCCATGTGGGAGTCCAGTGCCTCTAACCATTGCACCACCTACCGGTCACATAAGCTTTTAATTATGACTTGTTACAAATGCAAATGTTATGAATTATAGTAAATGCACAGAAAAGAAAATAACATTCCTGAAAACTAGAGTCACAATTATAAAACCTCAATGTATATCCTTCCAGCATATTTTCTGGTTGTCTTGTATACATGTGTATGTATATAATTTTTTTTTTTTTTCAAAATGAGATTTTACTCTACATACTACTCCACTTTGGTGAATTTTTATCTCATTCAATATTCAAAATTCCCAATTTAGCCAAAATGTCTTTTATAGCTAATTTTGTCAGACTCATATTCAAAGTAGCATTGCTTCTGTTTAAGTATCTTTTAACGTAGGACAATCGCTCTTTTTATGATACTGATCTACTGAAAGTACTTGCAGAATATTCCTCCTCCTAACTTTGTCTAGTTACTTTCTTGTGGTATCAGTATCCCTAATAATTTTCTATAAACTAGAAGTTAGAGCTAAAAGCTTAAAAATTCATATTAGAAGTTTTTAACATAGAACACATTGTAGGTGAGATTTTCATATAATTTTTTAGTCAAACTAGAGCACTTTTTTTTTTTGGGGGGGAGAGGTTTTCCCTATAGGGCGCGTGCACTCGCCAGACAGACAGAGACAAAGAGACAGAAAGCGAGAAATCACCCCCCAGGGGGGATGGTCACGCCGCAGTCCCTTCTCCTCCATTCTCCTCTTGGGATCTTGGGCACGCACACACACGTGCCCAGCGTGAGTTTTAAGCCACCGGGCCCGGGACGCAAACCGCGGTCTACTACGTGGGAGTCCAGCGACGTAGCCATTACGCTAACTGCTGGTTCCCTAAACTAGAGCACTTTTGAGAGTAAAAATGGATGTTATTAATAATTACACTTGGACAACAGTATGATGCAGGACTTTTCCAGACAAAGTGGGATAATATGATTACCCAAATAATTGGTGATATTGGAAACTTTATGTTGTCCTTTATCAGAAGACACTTCAATATCTAATGATAATTAACCCACCATTAGTGATTTTAATTGATAATTGGAAGAGTAATGACAGTCTGATTTCTCCATTGTCTGATTCTCCTGCAGTTCAAATGTCATGTATTAAATGTGGCATTCTTCATATATCCATTTTTCAACAACCATTTGCAAAACAATTTTAAAAACAATTGATAATGCTTGCCAGACTTAATAATTGTATTAGGGTTTGCAAAATGATGCTTTTAAAATATTTGCTTTCCTTTCTGCTAGGCATCTTCTACTAAAAAAACTTTCATCAATAGGGCTCATTTTATTACCCTGAATTATACTTTGTACTAGGAAAGCAGGGTAAGGCCAGACTGGTACCTGGTGTCTGGGGAAGCCAAGTCCCACATGACTGACCGTGTCCTCAGTGAGAAAAACATGCTGGACATGTGCATGTGCATGTCCCAAATCCCAGAGGATGGAGAAATGGGGGAGGAGATTGCAGCGTGACTATGCCTGATTGGGGAGTGCTCTCTCCGTCTTTTCTCTCTGTCTGGGAGTACGTGTGCCCCTAAGATAAAAATAAGAAAGAAAGGCAGGGTAAATTTATTTATTTAGATGCTAATCTTCAAAGTAAGTTGCTCATAACCTTATTTTTAATGTTCAGGCTTTTGCAGCCCAGGAAGACTTGGAAAAGACCAAAGAAGAATTAAAAACTGTAATGTCTGCCCCCCCTCCACCTCCGCCACCCCCAGTCATTCCTCCAACAGAAAATGAACATGATGAGCACGATGAAAATAATGCTGAGGCTAGTGCTGAATTATCAAACGAAGGGGTAATGAACCATAGAAGTGAGGAAGAACGCGTAACAGAAACACAGAAAAATGAGCGAGTTAAGAAGCAACTCCAGGTATTTAAAATGTGCAGTTGTATGCACGTTTAAAATATAGTTTATATTTTCCCCGTGTAAGACAAACTTATTTTAAAAGAACATGTGATTTTTAGAAGCTGTTAATGGTGGCCAGCCTTGTGATTCACTTAGGCCTGCAGTCATGTTATTTCATTTCTTCCCTTGTGTGACCCCATTCATTAGGAAATGTTTTTAGCTTTGTGTAATCAGGCCTTAAATGATGAGATACTTAATTATAGCTTGACCCATTTTAAAAGGTAGAGATATTCTAATGTCTTAAAAAACAAGTGAATTTAGTTTTTAAACAGTTTACAGTAAAAAGCGATATTTAGTAGACTACTTGTAAGACATTATGTAATCCGAAATACTCATTTAGATTTTGTAATGTCAGTGGTCAGCTTATTGAATGTACATAATTTGATCAAAATGGAAAATTTAAATATTAGTAGAGTTTTTCCAGGTAAGTTCTGTAATGTTTTAATTGGTGAAATCTTCAGATATTAATAAGAAAATGAGGTGATGGTTACAGTAAATTTAAGGCTTTTGAGAAAGCTATCCTCATGTTACAGATTTTAGATCTTGTAGTAACATTGCCTTTTGTAAGTCATTTCAAGCATTGGATTAGAACGCTGAAGTAATTTAAACAATGTACAAAATACAATGGTTGTTGAATATAGAAATGAAAGACTGTGTATTCTTCCATAACCTCCACTGTTACCATACTAAAAATAAACTTACCGGTAAAAAGATGTTTACAGTGGAAAGTTATAGATTTGGTATATGTATATGTATTTTTGCATCTTTAAATTATTTTTAAATCTAATAAAAATATAATAATGTTTTTATTTTTTATATATAGGCATTAAGTTCTGAATTAGCCCAAGCCAGAGATGAAACCAAGAAAACACAAAATGATGTTCTTCATGCTGAGAATGTTAAAGCAGGCCGTGATAAGTACAAGACTCTGCGACAGATTCGACAGGGCAACACAAAGCAGCGTATTGATGAGTTTGAAGCAATGTGAGAGCCGTTATTTTGCATAAATGTTCTTCATAAGCTGAACCACCAACAGAGAAAAGCAGGCCTTTGCAGATGTGATGGAATGCATCCCACCTTGCCAAAGCACTTATACCAGTTTGACTGTGGTGGCTAAAAGACAAATTTAAGGAGAGCTGTTCAACATTAAGGCAGTGTGATGTCATGTTTGTTTTTCTTTTTCTTTTGGGCCAGAGAATGGAGAATGGTGTTCCATCACCTCCTTTCATTTGTTTCATTTTTAATTTTTTTTTTCTGTTGAAGATCAACACTAATTATCATGTATGACAAATGTGTATGTGTGGTTTGAGCACTTTGTACATCTTAAAGGATAATGGTGAACGTTTTAATGAATGTTTTCCCTTGCCCTTTCCATACGTAACCTGTATACATTTCCACATTTTCACTCACTCATATTTTCTTGGTGTGCCCTTTTCATATCCTGCCATATTCATAAATATAACTCTGTCTTCATGCAGATCATTGGCAGTGTTTAAAATGATGGGAGGTAGCTGGATGGAAAAAAGCACAGACTTGGATGATTGTGTAGAAATCGGTAATGAATCATGAAAAGGATTAGAATGTTTAATAGTGTAATGTGCATCTGGTGGTTAGCTTTTTTTAATCCCAGTTTAATTACATTATTGGATATTTGATATCAGCTTACATAATTACAGTAATCTTTGACAGTTACCATTGATTGGTGTTTCATCCCCTGTAACCTTTGATGGTTTTCTTTGCCTGCCAATTCACACAATGTCAACGGCAGGCGACAGTTCTATAAGAGAAATTATTGATGAAACACGCTACCTGCAGATAAGTAAGGTATCTCTGAAAAATTTTGGAAGTTTTGTTCTTTCATGGACTGATTTAGAAAAACAGATATTTAATAAAAGAAAATATAGATTTGTTAGTAATTGATTTTTAATCATTGGGAAAAAACCTGAACTTTCTTGGAAGGGCAACATTTGAAAACATGAGTCCCAAGAAGGGGACAGTAATACTACCTCACTATTACACCTGGTTGTTCAAACACAGTGGAGTGTGTAAGCTATATGTTTTATAATACGTAGTCTCAAACATGAATGGATACTTTTGAGACTTCATTTTCCTTCAGAATTTCTTAAGAGTGCTAAATTTTTAACTGCCTTTTTGTTGAGTTGAACTGTAGGACTCTGATTTGTATTAAAATTGTAAGTTCTCACTGGTATACTGTCTTCCGGGGGGGGGGTGTTGTGTGTCTGAGGAAGTGTGCGCGTGCGCATGCACACATGTGTTGTTTGCGTGTTTGTGTATCAGAGAGAGAGGTTACCCTTGTAGCATATGAAGAATGTCTGTACCTTCATTTCTTGATATAATAGTTACATAATCATTTTAGCATATTTGGTTTCTAAATCACTGTGCTTTTTTCCAGTCTCTTAACTAAAACTACTTAAATTTGGTTTGTTAATCCTATTTTAGAAATTATAAATTTAGGTTATATTAATTTCAATTATGTCTTGCTGAAGAAATCTTTCCAGATAGAAAGTTGTTCTAATCTTTACAGTTTCAAGTATTTTCTTTGTTGTAAAACACCTAGATTTAAAGATATGAAAGCCTTGTTTTCTCTGTGTGGTTCAGCTGCTTTTCATTTGGTATTATGCATTCAAATTTACATTTATCTTTTAAAATTGCCATTTTATTAAACATTTTTCATGCACAGTAGATTCAAATTGTGTCAGAAATTATCTCTTGTGCTTTTTTAATTTTTGCTGACTTGAAAAGGATTAATCTGGGCAGACATGAAAAGGAGAGGCTGCATTTAATATATTTTTTTGGACTTTGTAGGACAAAAAGATAACTGGTTAATCTTGAAGTGACTTTTGTACAGTGGTTGTGCACATGCTTCAAAACTCTGGAAGAGAATATTTCTGCCTGCAGTACATCAGAGAAATAGATGGTGGACCCCACTATTCATGCTTTGAAAATATAAGGATTCACTTTTCCAAAGCATTAAAGCAATTGCCATAATAGGTGAAAGCCTGAACTTCTATCGGATTTTTATTAATTTTTCTAATTTTGAATTGTGTACACCACCATTGTGACATCAATTTAATACAGTGTTGAAAAATTACCAGTTATATTTGCTGTTTATAATCTATTTGTAGAGTAGGATTAAAGTGGATTTAGTCCATTTTTATAACTGTGAATTTTTCTAAACAAAAACAGCCATTTGCAACATGGGTTTTCACAGTGATTAAACCAATTATAACTTTTCTCTTTAGCAGTTGAGAGCACATGTTCAATATACCAATGTAAAAGTACACTAATAAATATTTGGTAAATTCCAGTAGGCTTTTGACATTAGCATAATATTGTGTTGTACAGTTAAGTTACAATTACATCTCTAATTTTGGATAACATTCATTGGTTAACAATAAAGTAACAAAAGCTCATGCCTTTAAGGTCCACTGTTGTTATTTAACAAGGATTTCTTATGTATTTCCTGGAAATTACAATCTCTGTCAGAGCCATAAATCATTAAGTCTTTAAATATGTTTTTTAAATAAGAAGTGTATAGGAAAAAAAATTAATTTCTTAAGATTTAATCTCCCCCAAATTATTTCTCTTGGTATGGACGTAATAGTGAATAATTCTGTGGAAAAATTAAATAATTAAATTAAATTGATTCTCTTGACAGTAGAAAGTGATTTAGGGTTTCCCCTCATTGCTTTTTTTTTTTTACATAGAGTTCAGTTTTTTGTTTGTTTTTCCGAGGAATATAGCAGTTTTGTTGTCAGTCATTTATCTCACTATTCTTAATATTCAGGACCAGCAGATGGTGTAATGGTTACTTTGCTGGACTCCCAAATGGCCAACTGCAGTTCAAGTCCTGGACCCAGTGGTTTAAAGCTCATGCCAGGCAGGTGTCTCTGTGTGCCCAAAATCCCAAGAGAAGAATGGAGGAGGAGGAATTGCAGTGTGTCCATCTCCCTTCCCCCCAAGAGAGTTGATTTCTTACTTTCTCTCTCTCTCTGTCACTCCTGCTCATGTGCCCTATAGCAAAAAATCTCTCTTTAAAAAAAAAAAAAATCCTTCTCAATATTGTTTAAAGCACTGCATGCTAATAAGAACAATACATTTATTTAAGTATTTTCTTAGAGCATTTTTAACAGAGAAGTTAGTTATCTAGAATTTAATTGCCTTTTTGAAAGCTTCTCATTTTTAACAAGGCTTCTTAGATAAACAAGTGATAAATTAGTACAAACATAAATGATAGTCCAGTGTCTTCTCAGATTATAGTATATTTGGCTTTATTATTTATTTAAAAAAAATTTTAAGAATTACCTATTTAACTTTATTTAGTTTTATTCAGTTTGATCAGAAAGAGTCAGAGAGAGAGGGAAAAGTGAGAGTAAGCAGTCAGGTCCCAGACTCAAACAGCCATCACCTATGTAGAAGTTCAGTGCCTTAACAACCACGTCACCCGCCAGACCCTACTATTTATTTTTTCTTATCTCAAGGGCAGGTAGTGATTTCTTTACTCTGATCCTCTCAGAAAAGGGAATTTTATATAATAATCCTTTGCTTTATGTCTAGTTATAGTTTTTCTTTAAGAACTAGAATTATCACTTAGAAAGTTATCTTGGACTTTTGAGATTCACTCTTGGTTACCATTAGAAAAGGGTTTCGATGTTAGTGTTGTGATTTTTAAAAAAAACTCCCACTATTTTCTGTCCCAATTTTAATCACTGAGTTGATGGGTGATATTTGTAGAGATAAAGATAACTTTAAAAAAAAAAAAACAACCTGTGCTTTATTATTTTTTAATTTTTATTCATTGTAATTTTTAAAAATTATTTTATTTTATTGACATTGACCAGAGAAAGACAGAGAGAGATAAGGAAAATGAGAAATCAAGCTGCCAGGTCCCAGGACTCGAACCATGGTCAGCCATGTGGGAGTCCAGCAGCCTTAACCACCAGGCTACCTGCCAGCCCCAAGATAATATTTTTTTAACCCAAGAGTATCCCATCTTATGTGTGGATAAGGAAAACAATTAATCTTTTTAAAAGTTAAAGCTTGAGGGCCAGCCAGTGGCTTGGTGATTAAGGCAGCTGGATCCCACAGGGCTGATGAGTGGTTTGAGTCCTAGACCTGACAGCTTGAAAAACACACTGAGTGTGTGTGCGTGTGCATGCCCAAAATTCTGAGAGGAAGATGGAGGAGATTGCATCGTGGCCCTCTCCCATGGGGCTGATTTCTCTCACTCTCCCTCTCTTTCTTGCTGTGTTGAGGTGTACGCACCCTATAGCAAAACTGAAAAAAAATAAAAAACAACAAAAAATTAAAGTATAAGGAATTACTAACGTTAGCATTAATTTCCTGAACTGTTAGTAAGCCAAAGCTTGGATATTGTTAAGATAAAACAGTTAAATGTGGAGCTACACTGGTATAAGATTCCTCTTATATTGGGTCATTGGAAAAATCATGACCTATTTTTCTATGCAAAAATGTGTCAGAACAATCCAATAGCTTGTTCTAAATGAATAGAACTTTAGTATTTTCTTATTTTGTACCTTCTTCATACTTTCTGTAACAAGATCAAACCCTATCACCCTATCATGTAGAATGTCAGTAGTCTAGCACATTTCAATGACGCAGTGGATTCTGCAGATGTTTTTTGATAACTTAATAAAAATGCCTAGGCCTTCTACATTGGTAGCTAACAAATTGACTCAGTGGTGTTCCCTGTGTCAAAGCTTATCACATTCTGGGAACCAGCAGTTAGCGTAATGGCTATGTCGCTGGACTCCCACGTAGTTGACCGCGGTTCGGGTCCCGGACCCGGTGGCTAAAAATCT
>NW_006159803.1:4696932-4771532 GCF_000334495.1 Tupaia belangeri chinensis | reverse complement strand
TGGAGGAGAAGGGATTGCGGCGTGACCATCCCCCCTGGGGGGTGATTTCTCGCTTTCTGTCTCTATGTCTCTGTCTGGCGAGCGCACGCGCCCTATAGTGTAAAAGCTCTCAAAAAAAAAAGCTTATCACATTCTCATCCTTGGCTTTTCAAATGAAATAATTTTAACTCCTTTTTTTCTTGAGTTTTCCATCTTACAAGAATTTAAGACTGCTGTTTCCCCTGTGGAGAGATCATGACTCTGCTTCTGATATCCTTTAAACTCTGTGATAAAAGAATTTTCCGATTTGGGGTTTTACTGCTGTAGGAGTTGAAGTAGCCATCATCATTTCACACAGATTTTTAACATTAAAGATCATGACTAAGATCATTAGTCCTGACATACCCTTTTAATTCAGGTTAATGTTTTGGCTCTGAAGTTCTTGAGCCACTCAGTGGTTCCAGGTTCTTAATGATTTTGATTTAGCCAGTATTTTTTATTAAGTGCCTGCCTGCTATGTTCAGAGGCTTAGAAGCAAGAATGACTGTGACCCTTTGTTTTGACCTATCTTAAAACAGGAAACTTAAAATGTTAATTTATCTGAACTCTTGGGTCACTTGCATTTATCTATTTCATTATCAGAGTTCTTTTTAAGTGGTAATACCATATTATTGATTTGTATTACTTGTATGCCCAGATTCCTCCATGCCCATAGTTAGCCAGTTCCTTCCATCGTGTAATTTATTGTTTTTATTACCCTATTCTAATTGCTTTTCATTTTAATTTACTGAGCATTTTTCAGATTAAGATTTATCACAGTATGTGTGCATGCCATTTAGTTGGTTCCTAAAAATAGCAGTACTGGTTTTAGTTTATCGTCTTTACCAGGTCAATTTAGCCAAATGTCTATCTTTCTAGTGGTAATAAGGTATTAAAATTTATGAAATTATTTGTGTGATTATCATTGCAAGAGTTTCTTTTGATAAAATAGGTATTTTTATATGAAATTCTTGCACTGTTTCATGATATATGCCATGATATCCCTTTTAGTTTTTTCAACTTAAGATGTTTTATCTTGTTAGTCCTAAAAATGCATGTATTTATTAGAAACCTAAGACAGTATCTCCTCCTTTATTCTAAAAAGTTCTGTGAAATTCAAGTCTAACATTTGAATCGTATCTGCCATTGTTTCTTTTATATAATTATTTTTTTATTTTAGCTGGTTTCCTTGTGTGATGATAGAAACTACTGCAGCGTAAGGAAGGTTAATGTTAACAGCAGGGAGAGTGACTGATACAGACTAGGAACTTGTTATAGGTTTCTCAAGTATGTTTCTTCTCTAATTCCTTAATTTTCAGCTTATTTGGCAAATTTTAAATGCTGGTTATTAATAAGATAAAGTCCCTAATTTTTAAAGTTTTTCTAATTTTATAGGAAGACATGCTTTATGCCCAACTGACAAACCAGTCAAATATGGTAGTTAGTAATAACTGTATTAAATACTGAAAAGTTATATGGAATTAAAAATATCAACTAAATCTTCCTTTTTTTTTTTATTGTGGTCATATTTTTTTTCCCCAGAAAAGTTCATGGTCTTCAAAAAGTTCATGGAAAATGTCTATTATGAAGAAAATGAGGCATGGATTACAAAAATTAAAGTACAAAATAAATTCATACTTGAATTTTTCCAACTTTTTGAAGTCTGCTCATATCATAAAATTTTCTTTTTCATGATTTCAAGTGTAATTATAGGCATTAATAAGCACATTCACATTGTTGTACAGCCATTACCACCATCTCCAGAACATTTAATTATCCCAAACTGAAACTCCACATGCATTAGACAGTAACTCCATTCCTTCCTTCTCCCTGGTAATTGCTTTTCTACTTTCTATCTCTATGAATTTGTTATTTCATTTTTGGTTTTGGAGAGGTTTTTGCTATAAGGACATGTGCACTCACCAGAAAGACAGAGACAGGGAGAAGTCACCACCCTGGGGGGATGGCCACACCACATTCCCTTCTCCTCCATTTTCCTCTCGGGATCTTGGGCACTACACACACGCCTGGCGTGAGTTTAAGCCACCGGGTCTGGGACTTGAACTGTGGTCAGCTACATGGGAGTTCAGCAACATAGCCATTACGCCAACTGCTGGTCGCTGAATTTGGTATTTCTAGGTGCTTCATGAAAGTGGATTCATACAATATTTGTTTTCTTGCATCTGGCTTATTTCACTTAGCTTAATGTTTTGTTTTGTTTTTTTTTAAAGAATTATTTAATGTTTGGGTACCAGCAGTTAACATAATGGCTATGTTGCTGAACTCCCATGTAATCGACCACAGTTCGAGTCCTGGACCCAGTGACTTAAACTCACGCTGGATGCATGTGCATGAGTGCCCAAAATCCCAAGAGGAGAATGGAAGAGAAGGGATTGCAGGGTGGCCATCCCCCCTGGGGGGTGATTTCTCACTTTCTGTCTCTCTCTCTCTGTCTTTCTGGCAAGCACACGCGCCCTATAGCAAAAACCTCTCCAAAAATTTATTTAATTTTTTAAGAAATTATTTTTAAATTTGCTATAGGGCATGTGTGCTCACCAGAGAGAGAGTAAAATAAAGCAAACCACCAGGTCCGGGACTTGAATTGCAGTTAGCCATGTGGGAGTCCAGTGACTTAACTACCATACCATACCTACTGGCCCCGACATAATATTTTAAAGTTTTATTCATGTTGTGCCATGTATCAGAATTATATTTTTTAGGGCTGAGTAATACTCCATTGTGTATATGTATACCATATTGTGTTTATCCATTCATCAGTTGATGGGCATTTGAATGTTTCCTCCTTTTTAGATTATTGTGAATAATGCTGCTGGAAACATAAGTGTACAACTGTTAGATTTCCTGCTTTCAGTTCTCTTGGATACATACATGGAATTGGAATTGGATCCTGTGGTAATTCTGTTGAATTTTTTGAACTGTCATACTGTCTTCAGCAGTGGCACCATTTTATATTCTCACCAGCAATATATAAATGTTCTTATTTTTCCACATACCAACAATTACTTTTTCTTTCTAAACCTTTTCTTTTCCTAAGTTCTTTTCTTGTTAAAGTTATGCCATGTGTAAAAAGGACACAGAGACAGAGAAAGGAAGCATGGAAAAACTTCCAACAAAGTCTTGAAGCTGTGACCACCTCAGTCACAGCCAATCTGAGTCACAAGGTTGCATGCACCCAGTGTGTTCAGGGAGATCCTAGTATGTGAACCCAAGACCTTTCCTATGTGGGTCCAGTCATATTACACTGTACATGTACACAGGCCATTTGACCTGTGTAGGATTATTTTTCTGTATGCTTGTTTTGTTGATTGTTTTTGATCATAGGCATCCTAATGGGTGAAGCTGTATCTTTGGCTTTGATCTATATTTCCCTGTGATACATTTCCCAAGTTATAAAAAGATGTTGTTGGGCATCTTTTCATGTACTTATTGGCTATTTGAGTATCTTCTTTAGAGAAGTATATGGTATTCAAATTTTGTCCTTTTTTTAATTGAATGGCTTATATTTTGTTGTTGGGGTTTTTTTTGTTTTTTGTTTGTTTGTTTTTTTGGAGAGGTTTTCGCAATAGGGCATGTGTGCTCACCAGACAGACAGAGAAACAGAAAGCGAGAAATCACCCCCCAGAGGGGATGGCCACGCCGCAGTCCCTTCTCCTCCATTCTCCTCTTGGGATCTTGGGCACTCACGCACACGCGCCCGGTGTTGAGTTTTAAGCCACCCAGTCCGGGACGCGAACCGCAGTCGACTACATGGGAGTCCAGCAACATAGCCATTACGCTAACTCTGGTCCCTGTTGTATTTTTATATTTGGAATTTGAGATATTAATCCCCTTTCATATATGGGATGTAATTTTTCTGATTCTGTGTGTTGCCTTTTGACTCCTGATAGAGTCCTTTAGTGCACAAAAGGTTTTTTGTGTGTTTTGTTTTGAAGAGAGATTTTTGATGTAGTGCACTCGCCAGAGAGACAGAAAAGCAAGAAATCATCCCCCAGAGGGATGGCCACTCAGCAGTCCCTTCATTCTCTCGGGATTTTGGGGATGCATGTACATGCACCCAGCATGTTTCAGGTGTCCAGGTCTGTGACTCGACCGGCGGATGACCATGTGGGAGTCCAGCCAGGTAACCATTATACTGTCTGCTGGTCCCGAGAGTTTTTATTTTCAGTGAAGTCCTGTTTGCTTCATTGTTGTTATCTGGACTTTTGGCTTTTTGATTTTTTTAAAGAAGTAAAGAAATATTACTTCAAAGAAAGGCAGAACAAAAGAGATACTATGTATAGTGGCTAGAATCTGTATACTCATATCTCTATAGACTATTAATAGTCAGTGGAAATGAAAAATAAATAGAAAATTTGAGTCACTGTGTACTGAATGTAAGATGGTAAAACTTGAGTAGGCTGGACCAGAGATTTATGGAGCCCTCAGTCCTGTGCTGAAGGTGGTTTGGTTTGATTTGAGGGCAGTTGTTTAGAGAAGGTACAATGACAGACAGGAAGCAAAGTTTGACTTTGCTCAAAAAAGAAAAGTCATGTTGCTCCATAAGGTGTACTATAAAGTGCAGAGGTTAAAGGAGACATAATGGAAGAACTGCGTGTAGTATAGCTAGTCAGAAGAAAGGCTATGGCCATGGGAATGAATGATGTTACTACCTTTGGAGAATTTAAAGGAAATATCTAGATGTAATTTGCTTTTATTTTTACTGTACATAGTAATTCGTATTTGTTTCCTTCTGCTTATTTTCCAAATGATTTCTTTTTGGACAGCTTGAAACCTCTGTTTCTGTCCCTTTATCCATGATTTGTTTGGGGTGATATTCCTTAGTGGCACAAAAAGAACTAGAAATTGAAGATATCCATGAACAAATAGATTTATTCTGGGTTTTGATTTTAAGTTTTATATTCCATTGTACTCTAGTTTTGATAACCGATTTAATAGTACTGAATTATCTGTTTCAGAGCACTTCTCTGGAATCAGATAGGGATATTTTCATGTTCTTTTTTGAAAATGTAATGCCCAACCAAAGGTTAATATCTGTGTTGTTTTGAATTATTAGTCCTTGTTTATATTTGAGAGCTGCTACCTCAGATTGGTGCTTATAACAATAGTTCTATCAATTTCCTTTTGGCTATTGGATGATCCTAATAACAGAGTGAAAGATTTTTTTTTTCCTCTTAGATTTTTGCAACAGGGGATGTGTGCTTGCTGGAGACAGACAGAGAGTGAGAAATCACCATCCAGGGAGGATGGCCATGCTACAATCCCTTTTCCTCCATTCTTCTCTCAGGATTTTGAGCACTCAAGCACACATGCCTGGCCTGAGTTTAAAGCCACTGTGTCCAGGACTCAAATCAACTATGTAAGAAGAGTCCAGCACCTTAACCACTATGCCACCTGCTGGACCCTAGTAAAGGGTTTTTAAACATGTTTTTAGGGGTTAAAAAAAAGTTCTTAGGTTTTTATTATTTTATAATAAATATAAAATACTTTTTTTTTTACAGTCACAGCATGTTGAAGGTATTAATAAACTGACTTTAGCTTCTCATTATATTTCTGTTCATCTGTCAGCATTGTGGGTTTTGGTATTTGTACCCAGGTTCTTTGGATTTCATTCTTAATGTCTTGTTTATGTTTTAAGATTTTATTTGGAATTCTCTTAGAAGGCATTGCTTGGCATATGTTTGTTAGTGTGGGCCAGGCCCTGTACTAAATGTGTAGAGATAAAATGAACATGGTATGTCCTAAGCAGCAAATAGTTTTGGGGTTATGTCCAGTAGCCGAAATAAATAATGTATGTTTGTTATAGAATAAGAGGTTCCCTTCTCAGTCCCTTAACATTGGAGTGTCTCAAGGCCTAGTCCTTTATCTACACTTGACTGTCTCCGAAACCTTATCCAGTGTTGTCTAAATTCCACCTGTGTGCTGAAAACTCAAATCTCCAGCCTAAACTCCCCTGAACTCAGTCTTATATATCCAGTTTTCTGCATGACATTTCTACTTTGGTATTTAATAAGCATTTCAAATATGTCAAACCAAACTCAAACTTTTTGAACTTAGTCTCACCTTAGTCTTCCTCTTGTCAGTTGATGAATGGCAAAATCCATTCTTCCAGCCAGCAGGCCAAAACCTTGACCCTACCTATGACTTTCCTTTTTTCTCATACTCAACATCTAGTCCAACCTTTCTGTTGGTGCAAGGTTTAAAATATATATAGGACATTCAGAGTATGACCATGTCACACGTCCTCCACAGGATCACCTTGTTTTACCCACAGGATCACTAGGACTACTATCACAAGAGCCTTCCATTCCGTTTTCTTGATTCCTTTCTTGCTCTTGTACAGTCTTTTAAGATGGCCTTAAGCAGGGAAGTCAGATTATGTCACTTCTGCTTAAAATCCTCCACAGGTTTCTCATCTCGGAGCAGAAACAATGTCTTTCTAACCGAGGTCGTTGATAGCCCAACACAGCCTTGCCGCATCGCAGGCCTTGGATGTCATGTGCTGATCTACCCTTCTCTCAGTAAATTGAAATCATAGTATTATTTAAACCAGACAGTTCAGCTCCTGTTAGCTTGGGATATTTTTCCAAGCTGAAAACTCAAGTCTCCAGCCAAAACTTCTCCCCTGAACTTCAGACATACATATTCACTCCTTACTTGACATTTCCACGTTGATCTAATAAGCATCTCAGACTTAATATGATTCACTCCCTTCCCACCTGCAGGATTTTGCTTAAATGTCACTTGAGTGAAGGTTTCTCATACCGCTCTTTTAAATGTGCACATTGCCCGGTATTTGCTACCCTTTTTCTCCACAGCCCTTGCCGCCTGGCACACTACATGGCTTACCTGTGTGCATTTTGTCCTGTTTGTCTCCTCCCACTGGAATGTAAGCTCCATGAGGGCAGGGATCTTACTGTTCTGCACACTGACAGGTGTTCATGCCTAGAGTGGTGCCTGGAACACCACCGATGCTCATCACTAGCTTTCAGTACTGCCTAGGGCAGAAGTGTGGGCAGGAGCGACTGTCAAGGACCATGGGAAGTAAGTGCGCAGACATGACAGGACAGAAAGTTGAATGGCAGCTGACCACTGATGCCACGCGAAAAAGAGGTCTGTTAGAATACTTGAAGGGTAGGCTGGTTTTGGTACCAAGAAGCTCATAGAAATCAGTGTTTTCTTGGGACTGTCTTATGACTCATTTTTGCATAGAAAAATATATCATGGGTTTCCCAACAACCTAATGGTAGTTACTTAACGTTTAGCTTAATTGTACAGTGTCTTCTGGAGAGTGTTTCCCACAAATATACTTGTAATTCTTTTTTTTTTTTTGGGGAGATTTTTGCTATAGGGCGCGTGCGCTCTCCAGACAGAGACAGAGACAGAAAGTGAGAAATCACCCCTTCTCCTCCATTCTCCTCTCGGGATCTTGGGCACGCACGCACATGCACCCAGCATGAGTTTTAAGCCGCCGGGTCCGGGACTCAAACCGCGGTCGACTATGGGAGTTCAGCGACATAGCCATTACGCTAACTGCTGGTTCCCTACATGTAATTCTTATACTTTTTTTTATAAACTTAAAAAAAAAAGGAATGATTTAACTTCATTTATTTATTTTAATTTGACCAGATGAGGACAGAGAGAGAGAAAGAAAGCAAACTCCCAGGTCTAGGACTCAAACCACAGTCAGCCATGTGGTAGTCCAGTGTCCTTAACCACCACACCACCTGTTGGCCCCTGTAATTCTTATACTTTAAAGGACAGGAAAGTGCTCTTTTTAGCAATGTCCTCTGTCAACTGCAGAGATCCTGAAGCTGACACTTTGGCATGTCCACCCCATATTCCTGCCCAAGTTGGTGAGATTATACCCAGTAAAGTGAACATCTTTTTGGATATTTATCTCCTAGGTAAATATACTCCATGTGGCATGTCAGTGCTTTAATCCATTCAGATACTCTCATTCATTCATTCATTCATTAAACTAGTAGATACCTAAAGTTAGATGCCAAGGAATCCATAGATAATTTGAAACGTGGTCTAGAGAAAACAGAAAGGTTAACCAATAATTATGACAGTTAGACAAGATGTGTTTAAAGAGATAGGGAGCAAAAAAAATTTTTTTTAAATAATAAAGAGCTAGGGAGAAACCATCTTAATGTTGGCAGTTTGTGTAGTTACTGTATCCATGGTTAAGTGAGGAAAGAGTACCATTCCCCACCCCCAGGTTTCCTGGGCCTGAGAGGATATCTCAGAGAATGTTCAATGTTAAGCGGTAATTTCAGTGCTATAACCAAAGGCATCAGCTATGTGAGCAGAGGCAGATGAGGTCGGGGTCTGAAGCCAGCTCCAGAGCTCAGTAGGGGGCAGCACTGGGCTTACTGTGTCTAAGGGGCTGCTGCCCTCCCTCCTTAAACAGCATGAAACTTTGATGCAGTCCCCAGCAGGCCCAGTGCGAATCAGTGGCAGGACTGCTTTCAGCTGTTTTGGAAAGTCCACTTCTAACCTGGGTTACTTGTCGAAAACCTTAGGAGAAATAAAAATGATTTTTATATATTCTCTAGAACTGCTAAGAAACTTGGTGGGAAGAATCTCTATATTCATTCATCCAAATATTTTAGTGCCTGGCGGGTACTGTGTACTGGTCATTCGGGATAGCATAGTCATTAAGGCTAAGTCTGCCCAAACGAACTGACTTTCTGCAGGAAAGACAAAGAACACCAATAGGCAGAATAAATAAAAAGCAAATTGTTGAGCTAGCTTCTTGGCCTAGTGGTTAGGAGTCAGATCCCACATGGCCAACCACACAATCTGAATCCCAACCCCAGTGGTTTGTAAAACATTGGGCATGTGTGCATGTCCCAGGTCCCTGCAAGGTTCGGAAATGGAGGAGATAGGGTTATGGCATGACCACACACCATTGGGGGCTGTGTACTTCCTCTCTGACTGGCAAGTGCATGTGCTCTGTGGAAGATTCAAAACAAAAAGTTACAAATTGTAGTGTTAAATTGAATCATGAAACTGCCAGTATTCAACTTTAGCTTATAAAATCAATATTTTTTACCTATAAAAGCAACAATTTTATATCCACTTCCTACAAGGAAGGAAACAGGACTGTTGGGAAATAAATACAGGGATGATAACCAGGGATAGGAAGGTCAGAAAGGTCTCTGAGGAGGTGGCATGTAAATTGCTACCTGAAGGAAGTAAAGGCTAGCTCCTCTTTGTTTAAATCTAGATGGTGGACGCGGGTACCAGAAGGATCAATGATTGCACTGGTCCTGGTGGGGACTGCTGGGAGTCTTCATGGCCTTTTCAAGGAAGGAGTGCAGCAGCCCCTTAGGTGCAGTAGGCCCGGTGTTGCTGTATCTTCAAAGAGAAGCCAGAAAAACAGTCAAAAGATAATTTACATTAAAATCTCCCAAATTTTACACATCAGCATTTCAAAAATGTTAGAAAAAGTTTTGTATACCAAACAAAATGTATCTGTGTGTCAGAAATGGCCCATGGGACCCCAATTTACAATCTTTGCCTTCAAGTATTTCAGGAAGCGGGGAAGGCACATACAAAGAACTTGAGGCATGAAAAGACTTGAGGCCCAGGGTTGGTGGCACAGGCGGTGGCGTTGCTGAGCGATGCTGGAGGCCACGTGGGAAGGTCAGGTTTGCGACTCAGATCTACTTGATCGCATAGGTGCATCCGCCGTCCTGGATAGCACAGGGCTGGAGAGAGGAGCTCTGTGTGAGAACTGTTTAGAGGGAGTCTGTCTTGCTCTCAGGAAGTAAATAGGTAAAATTTAAAAAAAAAGAGAAAGAAAGCGACTTGTTCAAGGAAAAGAAAGGAGGGTGGTGTGATCAGAGCCCAGTAAACCCAGATGGTGTGTGTGTGTGTGGGGGGGTGAGATGAAGTTGGAAAGGAGCCAGATCACAGGGCACTGTCTAAGCCATGGGGCAGAGTCTGCAGGATCTAGACCAAAAGTCCACTGGTGGTTTGACCTAGAGGATAAAAAACATAGCTGCCTGAATTAAACTCTAAAAAGGTAATTCAGGAGACCTCTGAGGGACAGAAAGTGCAGATGTAAATGGACCAAAATGCAAGTTTAGTTGTACTCAGTGAGCTGTGTGCCCAAGGGCACAGGGATACACCTGCTTGGAAAAAGGGCACATCTCCCCTAACTCACACAAAGGTCATCAAGTGTGCAGGAGTCCTTGAAGATAGGTGTGTTCTTCCACACTGTAGTTCAGCAACCTGTCCAGAGACAATCTTAGTGACAGAGTCTGCTTTTAGATTTGGATTCTTTGCAGTGGAAGCCTGTGTCCCTTTGACTACCAAAAAAATGACCTTTCTAGTCTAAAGCTGTGGGGACCTGTTTACAAGCTCTTTAGAGGATTATCTTGTCTACCTAACTCAAAGTGAATATACCCATGAATTTAGAGACTAAAGAATACTTTAATCTTAAATTCAAGTACAGAGTGGCAGTGACCTGGAGATCAGACTCCTCAGATGGAAGAGCAGGTTCATTCATCCACTCAGTGCGGGCTAATAACCTCAATCTGTCCAGAGCCTGGTGTTCTCACTTTCAAGATGAAGTGAACCATAGCCTGGAGATTTAAAGAACAGTATGTGAGTTACTCTTTTAGGGGAAAGTAGGCATCTTTTTCTTTCTTGTAAAATTTTTTAAAAAGAATTATTTTTTATTTAACTGTTTTTTCATCAGTTTTTTATTTTTTAAAATTTTTTGGAGAGGTTTTTGCTATAGGGCGCGTGCGCTCACCAGAAAGACAGAGACAGACAGAAAGCGAGAAACCATCCCCTGGAGGGGTGGCCATGCCACAATCCCTTCTCCTCCATTCTCCTCTTGGGATCTTGGGCACGCACGCACACATGCCTGGTGTGAGTTTAAGCCATTGAGTCCGGGACTTCACCTGAGGTCGACTACATGGGGGTCCAGAGGCATAGCCATTACGCTAACTGCTGGTCCCTTCATCAGTTTTTTTGTTTTGTTTTGTTTTTCTTTTTTAAATTTGATCAGAGAGGGACAGAGAGAGGGAAAGTGAGAAAGCAAGCGGCCAGGTCTGGGACTTGAACCACGGTCAGACATGTGGGAGTCCAGCACCCTTAGCCACCATGCCATCTTCCAGCCCTGCATCTTTTTCTTGTATTGATTGTTTAAAAGTCTTCAAAATCAAAAGTAAAGTCTGCTCAAGAAATCTTAGAAACCCTGATGGAAATGAAATCTGGTAAGTGAAGATGGATATGGATAGAAATTGACTTTTCAAATGCCACCTAGTAGGCATTGAATAAAGTATTTTAGGAATTCAGTGAACAGGACATGAACTACTCAGTCTGAAGAAAATTCAAGTGTTTGAGGATCACAGGGAAACAGCTTTTGCCTGGTGAGTTTTTGTGTGCAAGGTTTAAGATGCAGAGTCAGCATGCAACAGGCTTATAATTTAGGTTAATCACCTGAGGAAATGTCTGTAGGTGGAGAAGCCTAAATTACTTTTCAGAACGGAAGGTGATAGAGTGTTGCATTAAAAATCACCAGACAGTTCTTTGTCACTTATTAGAATATTTGAGGAAAGGAAGAAAGTAGCATAATTAATAACACTTTTTTTTTTGAGAGAGATTTTTGCTATAGGGCACGTGCGCTCACCAGACAGAGAGAGAGAGAAAGCGAGAAATCACCCTCAAGGGAGGATGGCCATGCCACAATCCCTTCTCCTCCATTCTCCTCTTGGGATCTTGGGCACGCATGCACATGCGCCCGGCGTGAGTTTTAAGCCACCAGGTCCAGGACATGAACCGTGGTCAACTACATGGAAGTCCCACAACATAGCCATTATGCTAACTGCTGGTCCCATTAATAACACTTTTCAGATGCTCTCTATGAGTTATTTATGTTGTAGACAAAAGTGTATAGGGTTTAACTTTACTTGTTTTAAATTATTAGATTCCTGCCTGTGGAATTAATGTGGAAAATCTAAGAGAAAAATCACCAGAGTTGCCTGTGGTTTGCTTTGAGAAGAGTAGATTTTAGTTATCAGATTAAAGTAGGGGTCAGCAAACCACACAAAGGTTCAGATACTGCTTTTTAATTTTTAGTTTTTGGCCAGAGGGTGCATGTGCTTGCCAGAAAGGGACAGAGAGGGAGAAAGGACCCTCCACTCCCAGTGGGGCCTAGTCTCAGCACAATCTCTTCTCCATTTGTCAGGATTTGGGACATGCACGCACACGCGCTGGTGTGTTTTTCTAGTCTCCAGGGCTGGGGGATTTTAACTGTGACCAGCCATGTGGGACATGTTATGTCTTTTCATTTGCTAAAGTCTATCTTTGTCTCTAATGTATCCTCTTTATTTTGTTTTACTTTTAGGTTTTTTTTTTAATTTTCAGATTAATTTCACGTTTTACATAAAGTCCCCATCAGGATGTATACAATAAATTTTTTCCAACAGAGAACTTTACAATTTTTTGTCTGTTAAATATTTTTTTTTCCTTTAGGCCTTTTTTCAAGCCTCTCAGTAATGTTGTTTAAGTTTTTGTACTAAAATTATGTATTTTGGGGGGCTGGCTCTGTGGTACAGGGATAATGCACTACTCATGAGAGTGAGGATCCCATATGGTGACTACAGTTCAAACCCACAGTCTGGTCGTCCTGAAACACTCCATGCACACATGCTAGTGCCCAAGTCTCAAGGGGTTGGAGGATTACAGGAAGAGGACTGTGTGGCCTGACCTGATCCTGTAGAGCGTGTTTTTCTCACTCTCTGACTTTCATATGTGTACATATGTGCTCTATCATAAATAAAGGGAAAAAATGTAAATATCTTTTTTTGGTTAGATTTGTTATTAAGCATCTTTTAGTATCTTTTAAAAAAGAATTATTTATTTAATTTTATTTATTATTATTGTTATCATTTTTAATTTGACCAGAGAGAGACAGAGAAAGTGAGAAAGCAAGCCGCCAAGTCTAGGACTCAGACTGTGGTCAGCTACTTGGGGGTCCAAGCGCCTCATCCACCACACCACCTGCCAGCCCCTTTGTATCTTTCTTTTTTAAAAAAATTATTTAATCTTATTTATTCATTCAGTCATTTTAATTTGACCAGAGAGAAAGAGGGAAATTGAGAAAGTAAGCCACCAAGTCCAGGACTCTTACCGTGGTCAACCATGTGGGAGTGTCCAGCACCTTAACCACTATGCCACCTGCTGATCCCCCATTTGTATCTTTTAAAGCATTGCATTTGAAAACTATTTACAACTGGTGTAGAGAAATGCAATTAGTTTTTGTTTGCTGACCTTAAACCTTGTTTAATTCTTAGTTTCTAATCATTTACAGTCATTTGGCCTTTCTACGCTGACCTTAAATTTAAAAACCTTGTTTAATTCTTAGTTTCTAATCATTTACAGTCATTTGGCCTTTCTACACAGTAATCTTTTGTAAGTAATGATAGTTTTTAATCTTCCCAACCCATTCCATCTTAATTATTTTCTTATTTTATTAAGTTGACTGGTTAAAATCTCTAGTTCAATGTTGAACGTTACATGATGTCACATTTCTGACTTGGGAAAGTTCTGCTTCTAACATTTCCTACATTTTGCCACTAAATATATTTGACTAGGTTTTCAGTTCATGACAGTTAATCAGATTAATAAAACTCTCTTTTAAGGGACCAGCAGGTGGCATGATGCTGGACACTCCCATGTGGCTGACCACAGTTTGAGTCCTGGACCTGGTGGCCTGTTTTCTTAATTCCTCTCTCTCTCTCTCTCTCTCTCTGTCTCTCTGTCAAAAATAAATGAATGAATAAATAAAATGTAATAAATAATCATTAAAAGAAAACTCCCTTTTAAATACAGATACTCGTTCTGCCAAGGTTTTTTTTTTTTCTTTAATAAAAAGAGGTAAAATTTATTAAATGTCATTTCTGAGTTTGTTGAAATAATTGTGTATGCTTTTTTAAAAAAAGGATTAACATACTGATCAAGATACATAGATTTTCTAATGTAAAGCCAAATTCGCGTTCCTAGAATAATTTGATCTGTGTCCTGACCTGTGGCTTGGTGTACCACAAATCCTGAGTCACCGGTGTTGTGAATACCCTGCTCCTTCCAACTTGTATGCAGCGCTTCCTCCGGTTCCTTCCACCGTGGTCGTCTTCAACCAAAGCCAATCTCATGGCACCACCTGGTGGCTGACTTTGGAAATGTTTGGTTTATTTCACCCTCTCTTTCCCCGTTAGGGAATGGAGAGGTGCCATTTTCTCTGTTAACACTGCTAACTCCTCATTGAATTCTACTTTCTTCCCTATGCTTACATTTATCTACTTTACTTCTATATCGTCCTTTCTCTTGTTCTTCTAAATTTTCTCAGGGCATTTGTGAAAATCATCCTTTCTCCGCTTCTTTGTTCTTTCTCTCTTTGTTCCTTTACGCATCTCAGTCTGTCGCAATCATGGTTAATCACAGTGACAGCAGTACTGGTAACGAGGGGAAAAATACAACTGCACTCTGCATTATAAAATGACATTTCCGACAATAAAGTGGCAGCTACACTAACCTTCAAAGTCTGTGAAAATAAATCACTTGAAAATATTCTTAAATTTCATGTGCTAGTCATCTTCTAATTAATTCTGCCCAGTTTAACATCAAGTTCAAGGATGTAAAAACTAATAAAACCGGTAATAAGTCTCATTGTTTCTATATTCCATTCTTACTAGCTGTGACAAATTTGGGGCTTCTACCGTATTTTACTGCAAAGACTCAGTTTCTCATTATAGGATATAAACTGCTTTAAAAAGGAGCCACCAGCCATAACATGATTTCCATGGGAAATAGCCCACGGCAGCTGTGCTTTTGATACATAACCCATTTATACCATGGTGGCTGCCAGGGTCTATTATTTCTAATTGCTTAGCCCAGAAAATACAGGCGGTAGTGTCTCCCTACTCAGCAGTGGACACATGGATAAGCTTGGCCAGTTCAGCAGCTACTATGTTGAGTTAATCATGACTTTTTTTTTTAATCTCTAAGAGCTAGATCTGAAAAATGGCAGGTGGGTCAGCTGACAAAGACCGATTAGAGAAAAGGGGGCTGAAATCGATCTCTTTAACCACCGCAATGCCACCATAGCTGTAGGTGAGGTCCTCTCTATAGCTTGTGTGTCCTAACCCACCTCAGTCTCTAGTAGGCAGATACAGGATATTGAGGAGTCTCTTATTCCAAGGTAATAACTACTGATTTCAAAGTAGGCACCACAAAATAAAAGAAACTTTAAAAGATTCCTAGATTAATCAAGAGAGAACTTCAAATATAAAAGTCTGGTAGTCAGCATTGCTTTGACAGGAAGCTCTGATGTGGACAGTTTTGAGAACCATTCTTGTGAAAATGATTCCTTTTTTTTGGAATTGTTGCAACTGCTAAGATTCTAGCATTTAATCTTAATTACTTTCATAATGATCCTATCTCCAAATACACTCACATTAGGGGTTGGAGCTTCAACGTAAGAATTTGGGGAGGAGACAAAATTTATTTCATAACATAACCCAAAGAAAATGAAAACCCATGTTCAAGAAAAAAAAAAACCTGTATGTGAATTCATAACGCAAAACTAGAAAAATGGGGCCACTTAGTGGTGAAAAAAAAAAGGAAAAAGTCTAGTATCGAAAAGGGGAGATTTAAAGTTTTTATTTCTGTATTTTGCTAGTGGAGTTCCAAAGGTGGGTGGGTCAAAAAGGGTTAAAGATAGGAAGATTACATAATTTGACTGCTCAACAGGCCCGATATAATCCAGGGCGACAAGGATGTTCTTGGCATTCCAAGCTGCTGAGCAGGAGTCCACCCTTCCCATTTGGCTTCCTTCTGTGTTCTTTTGCTAAATGCTTTCTAACCTCTTGCTGTCTCTTTTGAAAGGTGGGGACCCAAACTGTATGCCTTGTTCCAGATGCGCTCTTGCCAAAGCAGTATAAAGCAAATGTAACAGGAAGAAGGCTCCCCTCCTCACTAGGTAAGTACAACTGGCAGCCGTGGCCAGGGCTAGCCCACCTTCCCATCCCCCCTGCCACACCTTTTCACTGCCGGATGAGTGAAACCTGACTGTTCGTCCACAGGCCAAGGTTGCTGGTCCAGGAACTGACCAGGAGTAGCCTCTATCCATTACAGCCTCTGATTCCACCCCGTCCAGGTTCTTCCTCAGTAGTTTATATCTCTTGGGCTCTTGGCCAATCAAGCACATCTTCCAATTTAGTAATTTTGAGGTCAGCTAGAGTTTATTAAAATGAGCTTCTACCTGTAATCTTGGTGAACTCATTAGACAGACATGCTATTTCAGAACATTCTCTTACCTATAAAGAACCCTCTTGAGGAGGAGTAGGAGAAAAGTATTTTAGTATATGACATGACACTGTGCTGCTGGGAGGTTTTTCTTCTTTCTTAAAACAGAATTCAGGTGTGCTTAAAAACCAAGTACAGAATTAACCTGATTCAGGGCCTGCAGGTGAAATGGTGGCTAAGACCCAGACTCAGGGCCAGCAGATGGCGTGGTGGTTAAAGGCACTGGAATCCCACATGGCTGACCATGGTTCAAGTCCTGGACCTGGTGGCTTGCTTTCTCAAGTTCCCTCTCTCTCTCTGTCTGATTACACTGGAAAATAATAATGATAATAATAATAATAAATAAGGTTAAATAAAATAATTCTAAAAAAAAAAAAAAGACACTGGACTCCCACATGACCTTCTGTAGTTTGAGTCCCAGACCAGGTAACTTGCTTTCTCACTTTTTCTCTTTCTCCCCCTCTCTCTCTGGTGAGTACACATGCCCTAAAACAAATTTTTAAAAAATAATAAAAATAATCATGGATAAAATTAAATAATTCTTTAAAAAAGAAAAAATAAATTAACCTGGTTCAAAAGCCAAGTTAGCATACTATTATGGTATTATGGGTTGTCTCAATTTGGAAATGTTTTAGAATCATTTTTCAATTTGTATAACAGGTTGTTTGAAAATTCTTTAACTTTTTTTTAAGGTTAGTTCATTTCTTTTATTAACAATAAACAATGACTTGTCTTCTGGGTTGTTGAAACAGTAAGTCAGACAACATTTGCCACAATAACGTCTGAAAATGGCCGGCCATAAGAACCCCTGCACTACATTCATCTGAAGGGCACTCAACGAAGGCGGCTCATGTTGCCATTTTCATCCACCTTATAGTATTTCGGGACAGCCAGCTTAACCTTCTTTCTCTTATGCTTATTCTTCTTGGGGGTGGTGTAAGACTTCTTTCTTTTCTTAGCACCACCGTGAAGTCTCAACACAAGATGAAGCGTGGACTCCTTTTGGGTATCGTAGTCAGACAAAGTACGCCCGTCTTCCAAAGGTTTGCCAGCAAAAATCAGTCTTTGCTGATCAAGAGGAATTCCTTCCTTATCCTGGATTTTGGCTTTTACCTTTTCTGTTGTATCCAACCGTTCAACCTCAAGGGTGATGGTCTTCCCTGTGAGGGTTTTTACGAAAATCTGCATCTTGATGGCGGTTCCACCACAGATGGTGGATTGGAAAGGAAAAATTCTTTAACTTCTTTGGCAGAGATTTGATTACTGTAACCCATCCCGTTTCTTTTCCTTTTTTTTTTTTTTTTTTTTTCTCTAGGGCACATATGCTTGCTGGAGAGTGACACAGAGAGAAGAAAGTGAGAAACCACCCCCACAAGAGAAATAGTTATGGCACAATTCCTTCTCCTTCACTCTCCTATTAGGACTTTGGGCATGTACGCACATGTGCCTGGTATGTTTTTCAAGCTACCAGGTCTGGGTGGAACTTGAACCATGTAGGCAGTCCCCTGGGATCCTGCTGCCTTAACCACATGCCACTGCCTGCCCCAACCCATCCCATTTCTATGTAAAGTCACAGCAATATAGTTTATCTAGTAGATCTTAAATGGTATAGAAGAGGACTTCAAAAAATTCACAGAAAAAAGGAGTAAAAGTATTGAGTTTATTTTGGTGAAAAAGATTTTGAAATCCATGCATACTATTTTCATATACACATTTTCTGAACTTTCTAAAGATCTCTCATATTGGAATTCCCCTAATTTGTTGATTGTGCTTCTAAAGTTCTATACTCCAAACTCTAGCTAAATTGGAATATATTTGAGATACTATTTCTAAGCATGGAGTAACTATCCATTATAGCAATATTAGTTTTTAGATTTTTAAAAAAATAATTATTTATTTAATGTTTATTCTTCTTTCTTTATTTTTTAATTTGACCAGAGAGGGACAGAGCAAGAGAGAGAGAGAAAGTGAGAAAGGAAGCTGCCAGGTCTGGGACTCAAACCACGGTCGGCCATGTGGGAGTCCAGCATCCTTAATCACCATGTTACCTGCCGGTCCTTATTTTTCAGATTTTTTTTATAATGTGACATAAAATAATGATCATATGTGTTCACTTAAGGTGAGGAAGTCTTAGAAACAATTTGCCTCTTTGGCTGTGAAATTTGTATTGCTCCAAAAAGAGTTTAAGGTCAGGCAAGACTCGCTGTGACATTTCATGACATCCTCAAAACACTGAAATTGTTTCAAAATCCACGTGAAGGGCTGTGACAACTGCATCATCATTTGCTCTCCCTCATTTTGAAAGGGGCATGGCGGCTTGTGAATTCAGACTCCACATAGTCCTATTCCTGACATTCGAGTTAAAATCCTTGGTTAAAACACAATCTTAATGTTCCTGGGAACCAGCAGTTAGCGTAATGGCTATGTCGCTAGACTCCCACGTAGTCGACCATGGTTTGCGTCCCGGACCCGGTGCGTGCGTGCCCAAGATCCCGAGAGGAGAATGGAGGAGAAGGGATTGCGACGTGACCATCCCCCCTGGGGGGTGATTTCTCACTTTCTGTCTCTATGTCTCTCTCTGTCTGTCTGGTGAGCACATGCACCCTATAGTGAAAATCCCCCCCCCAAAAAAAGAAAAAAAAACCATAATCTTAATGTTCCATAGAGTGCTGCAAAGAATACTCTTCATAGCTTTTCATCTTTAAACTATTTCTTCTAAGACAGAAATTCGTTTATGTAACTCTTTCCATTTTGTTTGTTGATGAGTAAAATTCCCTGAATTAAAATTTATGTGATGTTTTACAATCTTCCCTTGTTGATTTTCATCTGTTCCTTTTTTTTTTTTTTTTCTTTTTAGCAAATCCTTTGAGTGAGTTTGACTCTGAGCTATTATCATCAGAAGTAGGAAACGACATTTTCTGCATGACTCACCAGAAAAGTCAAGATCAAATGACAGAAAGAGATTCTGAATTATCCAGAGATGGATTTATGAAATGCTCAGGGAGTTGGCAATTGCCACATCCTTCAACTTGAAATGTCACATAGTTGGCAACCTTGGGAGAACTGCTGGGTCCCTCCGTTGTTGATTATGATGTTACTGACCCAAGGGAAGGGACAGGGACTTCCAGGTGGCTTTCTGGTCCTTCTCCCACTGTCCTTAGGGTTTCTCTGCAACACTGTCTTCCTCGTGATCAGGAGTCTGTGGGATTGTGGTGGGGTAGAATTAAAGGTGGCATCTAAAGCCATGGCATCATATAGCTGACTGGTTTCTCTAGGGCTAGAACCCCTGCAGCCTCAGGACTGAACTGTATCCAGATGATTAATTGGACCCAAAGGCTGATACAGTCTAGTGTATCCAGACCCGTGGCCTTCTCATTCTCAACTGTCAGGCCCGATCCTTTTTTTCTGAGGCTCTAGGCTGCTGTAGCTTAGGAGGCTGTTCAGATCTGATCTGAAGTTTCTCTCTCCTGGATCCCTGAGATGGGAAGTGGTCTGCGGAAGACCAGCAGGGCTAGTGTAAATAAAGCAGGCTCATTCCTTAAACACACGTGCCCCCCAGGCTGCTCAACTATTTCTCCTAGGACTCAGGTCACAAAAGTTTGCCTGTGATGGGAAAGGGAGACTGTTTCCACCATAACCTTATATCCACGCCATGCTTCTGGATTGGAACATTGTGAAAGCTACTAAGTTAGACTCCTTTTGAGGCCAAACTACAGCAATAACTAGACCGAGGTTGGAGTGTGGAGTTGTGGAACCCCCTTCAGCATTCCATTCCCATTTGCATCGATAATAACTCAGCCACGACTAAATGCTCACTTGGAAAGTGTGGAAAGGCCTTCACAGTTGTGCCTTTTTTCAACCCCTGGTGGTAACGCTGGAGTTTTTTCTCTCCTGCCTGACTCTCCTGTTCACTCTCTGTGTCTTCACACAGGTCCCTGGCAGCTGACATGTGGCGAGCTTTGGGATAAGGACATACCAAGGCATTCTGAGGTTCCGAACATGTCTGTTCCCCAGAGTCTGGAATCTCAGCTGCAGCGGGATGGACCAGTTTCCTCTGCACTAGGGCTCTTGTCGATGGTTTTGTCTTCATCTTGGTTTACTGTTGGTTTTCCCTTTCTTGTTCTTATGTCTCTCTCCAAAACCTTTTCAATTGCCTTTCTTAAGGACAGACCTTAGGAAGATTGGCCAGGACTTTGGACTGCCACCGTGTCCCTGCAGTCCCAGGCCAGCATCCACCATACCCTAGATGCCGGAAGCATCAGCTTTGATGAACCCACTTTTTTCTTTTTTTCCTGCATGATTAGCTTGTAAGGAAGGATCTATGGAAAGGATTTCCAAAAATTTATCCATTTTTTCAAAAGATGTATGTGAGTTATTTCTGGCTTTGAACCGAGAGCAAACTCAGTGGTATACAGCTGTTTCCATGTGCACATCTGTGGAATCTGCAGAAATCATGCAACACTCCCTTTCCTGTCTGGCCGTTTGTATAATTGTATATAAATGTAGCAATAAAGATATTCTAACATCAATCTGCACCTCACCATTGACCCTGCACCTGTGGCAGGAAGTGAATGTCACATCTTCTGGGACAGTCCTACTGACCAATTCTAATCTCTGGATTCGCAAAGCATTAGTTTGGAGTTGGTCAGTGTTTAGGGAAAGGGAGTTGAGGAGAGGGCAATGGCGGGGCTAAGATGTGAAACAGTTATTCATTGACCAGATAGCACTGGGCCTGGTATACTGAATGGTTTGAATGTTCCAGGAGTAAAGTTTAGAAGACTGGGTGGACAGTTTGCAACACAAGTCAGCTATTTTATTTTACTCTTTAATTAGCCAGAGGGTCTTACCAGAGAAAGAGAAAGAGAGATGAGTAATGAGAAAGCACCCCTTGCCCACATGGAGGATGGCCATGCTACAATCTTTTCTCCCGCGTGGAGGATGGCCATGCTGCAATCTTTTCTCCATTTCTCCCTCTCAGGATTTTGGGTATGTACACACATGTACTCAGTACTTTTGTCAAGCTGCTGGGTTTGGGATTCAAACCACACAGTTGGCCATGTGAGATTCAGTCACCTTAACCATGAAGACACTGGGTGACCCATGAGTCAGCTATTTTAATAGTCACTGTTATATCCTTCAAGAACATACTGTATTTTGATTATGTGATAGACACTTGCCAGACACAAAGGTACCCCTTAAAGATTTTCACCCAAAAAAACATACAAAACATGGCAAGATGGTATAGAATTTTCCATCTGTTGCTGACGTTTTCAAGGATACTAAGCAAGTCTAGTTGTGTTAGAGACAACCTCCTGCTATAAGGGATACGTAGGCACATCCCCTCTTATTTGGCAGATATGATCTTATTTGTCTAAAATTGAGGTATATTCTTAAACTGGTAATTAATTTGAAATCTTTTGGTTATGATGCATTTTTATAACTTAAAAGGTAACCATGCACTTTGTTGTGGTTTCTTATCACATGGCTGTTTCTCAGGCCTCTCCTTAATTAGAAGTGGAAATCGCTAAAGTATTTGGTCCTAAGACCTGGGCATGCAGTGGAGCCAGAAGTTGGGATAGCGCATAGAAGGGGTTTGCAGCACTTGAAAGGCTACTTCTAGGGTATTAAAAAAACAGACCGGAAGAGACTTGAAAAAATCATCTGCCTGAGGCCTTTGAACCACTGAGCAGATAACTCTGAATAACTATGCCATCACTGTGCCTACTGTCACCTGTCAATAGAGCCAGCAAAGAAACTGAGGCTCCAAGTGGAAAGGTAAGGAAGGCACAGTGTAGGCTGGTGCCTTCTACAGTGAGTTTCCCTGTGACACTGCTGGGCCAAGCCCACCTCCCTCCCTCCGCTGCTTCCTTCCTTCCATGACAGAGACAAGGGAGAGAAAGGGAGAGAGAAGGACGTTATCCTCACTCCACAGGCGCTCATGCTGCTATGCCCCCTTGGACTTCCCAGCCAGCCAGGATGGTTCTTGCATGCTCACAGCAAGTGCAGGTCCTCGGGGTAACCGAACCCCTGATCTGGTACACAGACCCAGCATTGTTTGAGCAGCCCATTGCCACTGTGCCACCGAGCCGGCCCTGAACAAAGCTTTTCCACACACAGCTCTTTCTGGCCAGGACTGGTGAAACAGGAGGATGTTACTAGAAAGGAGAATGGGACGGCAGATCAGTTGCTTCTGGTTATAGCGCAGTAAGAGATAACCCAACTAGAGAGAACGCCCTCTAATCACAACTTCCTAAACTGGGGAGCTGTGGGGGCTGAGGATTTTCAGTCTGTGGTATAAGACGTAGGCAGGGGCTGGGGCTCTACCACTAGTGACTGCACCTTGGACAAGTCACTCCAACTCTCGGGGTCTCCAGTTCCTGTGCTGTAAAAAGAGATGTTTGGACTAAATGATTTCTAAGAGCGTTTCATTTCTTCAGTCTCTCCTTATTTGGTAAAGGGAAGGGAGTAGCATGTTTTGAATGCTAAAGAGAAAAGTCAAGGGATGGCAAAAAGTGAAACTGAGAGGCACATGAGAGTCCGGCAGATGGCTTATATTCAGATTCTGAGATTGTTAAAATATCACGGATTGGGACCAGCAGATGGCGTAATGGTTACGTTGCTGGACTCCCATGTAGTCAACCCTGGTTCGAGACCTGGTTCCACAGCTTAAAGCTCGCACTGCCTGCGTGTTTGTGCATGCCCAAGATCTTGAGAGGAGAACGGCGGAGAAGAGATTGCAGAATGGCCACCCCCTAGAGGGGGGTGATTTCTTGCTTTCTGTCTCTCTGTCTCTCTGTTTCTCCTGCAAGCACAAACGCCCTATAGCAAAATTCTATCTAAAAAAAAAATCATGTGTTGGGGCACCCCCTTGTCAAGGTTCCTCTGAGAAAGCAACATACTCAGCTTACTCTTCACATCCTCTTGACAGGATTATTTTTCTTCCACAGAGGGCAGAAAGACACCAGTCTATGCTTGTCACTGAGATGGGTGGGTGGGAAGTGAAACCTTAGAATTCGAAGAGCCTTTTTCTCCCACACGATCTGCCTACACTCACCAGACTGGGCAGCACCATGAGGAGTGCCCCTTGGCCCTCATGACCTCTGGACATCCATCCTGGTCAGGCTCCATTTCTAGCTCAGTTAGAAGCTGATGGTCCAGCCCAAAGGGGAGGAAAACTAGCCACCTGTAATCACTGATAAGCCACACGCACGCTCAAGGGCCACATAGGCACAAAGGCGTCCCTGCTTCAGCATAGACACAACACCCTGCCCTGGTGGCCCACTCCTCATTCCTTTCCAGGGAGCGAGACGAGTGGCTTCATGGTGGGTTTGGAGAGGAGCCCGTGTAGCCCAGTCCTGTTTTCAGATTTTCCTTTCAGGAGCTGGCTGCCCGCAGGAAGCGCACAGCTGCTCGGGTGCCATAATCTGTTCTCCCACTCCTTTGCTTCATAGAGACAGGCCAGGCTCCCACTTAGAAGGGGCACTGGGCCTACTGGGGTTCAATACTGGGGAGACTGATTATCACAGGCATTAGCCCACTCCCAGGACAGCTTTCTCAGTGACAGAGAGGCCATGTAGGCTCCACCTTCTTATTCCTTTGCTTAATTTCTCCTTGATTCAACACAGTGGTTCTCACTTTAGTGTGCCCCAGAATCGCCTGGAAGATTTTTTTTTTTCAAACTCAGGTGCTGCTGTTTCACTCCTGGAGTTTCTGATTCAGCAGGTGGGGGTAGGGCCTACAAATTTGCATTTCTAATATCTCCCAGGTGAGATTCAGGCTGCTGCACTGGGGACCACAATTAAGACACAAAGAACACTTGGCTGAGAGAAGGAGTTCTATTTATTGTTCCCTTCAAACTCCAGAAGAACCGAATGTTCTCAAGGCTGTCTGAGTCAGCTCGGTGTCCTTTGTGAAGCAGGGGCCGGCAAACATTCCTTGGTCAGTATGAGTAACTCTTACAAATCAATATCCTCTTCTAGCCCACGGCCTTGGGAGAAACAAATGGTTCTGGGTTAGACTCATTTCTGTGCTAAGTGGAACACAAGATGAATCAGTGCCAGCTTCATGTCAGCCCTGAAATGCTTTTTCAAACAGAATCTGAGAGATGCATGCAGGCCTCCCTGCATAAAACCTTGTAGAGCACGGAGCACAAATACAGATTTAATTGGGGGATTTAATATTTTTTGAGGGTCTTTTTGCTATAGAATGTGTGTGTTCGCTGGAGAGATAGAGAGACCGAAAGCGAGAAATCACCCCAAGGGGGGATGGTCCATTCTCTCAGGATCTTGGGCACCAGTGCAAGCACACACACACAAACACATGTGCCCGACGTGAGTTTTTTTTTCTCAAGAGATTTTTGCTAGAAGGCATGTGTGCTCACCAGAGAGAGACAGAGACAGAGAGACAAGGTGAGAGACCACCCCTCAGGAGGGCTGGCCATGCCACAATCCCTTCTCCTCTAATCCCTTCTCCTCTCAGGATCTTGGGCATGCAAACGCACGCGCCTGGCCCAGGACTCAAACTGCGGTACACTATGTGGGAGTCCAGCAACGTAAACATTATGCCATCTGCTGGTCCTTTAATTGGGGATTTTTAAATAATGATGGAAGTAGTGGGTTTGAAGAACTTAGTGGAAATATAAAATAGAGAATCAGCCTGTGATGTGGTGGTTATGGTGGCTGGATCCCACATGTCCCACTTCGGGGTTGAGTCCTGGCCCCAAGGGCTGGGAAAACAGGCCTGGCATGTGTGTGCCAGTCCCAAATCCACCAAGGAGGGAGAAATGGAAGAGAAATGATTGCTAAGGGAGCTGTTTGGTGCTTTCAGCCCCCCATCTTCCTTCATGTCCTGTCCCCCAAGCATTTGTGCCCTCTGGAAAATTAAAAAAACAAATGCAAAATACATGGGACCAGCAGATAGCGGAATGGTTATATCACTGGACGCTTACCTAGTCAACTGAGGTTCAATTCCTGACCCCGAGGCTTAAAACTGACACTGGGCCGTGGCTGTGCCTGCCAAAAATCTGGAAAGGAGAATGGAGAAGGGACTGTGGTGTGGCCACCCCACTGAGGGGTGGTTTCTCGCTTTCTGTCTCTCTTGGGTGTGCACACCCTCCGTTTAGGAAAAAATCTCTCTTTTAAAAAAAATACAGAAAACATTTACAGATCATGAACAGCCAGGTGGATGTTCACCGAGTGGTCGCACCTGGCCCAGGGCAGGGCAGGGCGGATCCCAGAGGCCCTCCTGGGCGCCCTCCTCGGGCCTCCTCCTTGGCGCCGTCCTCACAGGTAGGTGCGTTTCCTGGCTTGTCCTTCTGTAAACCAAGCAGTTGGGACTGTGCTCCTCGGTGGGTTTCTTCTCAACAGACTCAGGGCTTCCGAGCAATCGCTCTTATCTAGTCCTCGCTGCGGCGCCCACAGCCGACTAAACGCGGCCTGCTTCCTAGTCCGGCCTGGTGTCCCCTAGAGCCAGTCTCTTTCTTTCTTTATTAATAATGATTTATCTGGGATCAGCAGTTAGCGTAATGGCTATGTCGCTGGACTCCCACGTAGTCGACCGTGGTTCAAGTCTCGGAATGGTGGCTTAGAACTCACGCCGGGCGTGTGGGTGCGTGCCCAAGATCCCAAGAGGAGAATGGAGGAGAAGGGATTGCGGCGTGACCATCCCCCTGGGGGGGTGATTTCTCGCTTTCTATCTCTCTGTTTGTCTCTGTCTTTCTGGCAAGCACATGCGCCCTATAGCAAAAACTTCTCAAAAAATTATTTATCTAGTTTTACTTATTATTTTAATTTTTTTTAAAGTTGGGTTGATCATCAATGGCCAAGAATTTTTTTTAAAGAATTATTTTATGTAGCTGTGTTCATTTATATCTTAATTTGACCAGAGAGGAACGGGGAGAGAGAGAAAGAGAGAAAGCAAACTGCCAGGTCCAGGACTTGAACTACAGTCATCCATATGGGAGTCCTGCACCCTTCACTATGCTACCTGCTGGCCCCATTATTTTAGTTTTCTATAGAGAACATGTGCTTATGGGACAGAGACAGAAGGAGAGAGAGGGAAACTGAGAAAGCAAGCTGCCAGGTTCCCAGGCTCGAACCATGGTCGGCCATGTGGGAGTCCAGCACTTTAACCATTCCACCACCTGCCAGCCCAAACCAGTCCCTTTTGAAGCATCTGCCACAGGCTGGTCCTACGTTGGCTCTTTGACTTCCCCCAGCCCTGCAGAAAGTCTTGCCCTGCTGCGCCCCGCCACAGCCTGGGCCAGGTTCATGTGCACAGGGAGGCCTCCGGATTCGAGCCCGAGGTTGTCCAGATGAGCTGACCTCCCGACCTCTGACCTTACCGCCTGTGCCCGGCCCTGCCCTGGGTGCTACAGCCGGGCTGCACTGAGGCCGGGCAGCGCCCACGCAGCTCCTGCCCTGGCCTCTAGGACCCGCTTGCTCTCTGGTCGCCTTGCCCTGGGGGGACACAGGGCCACTCAGACTCCTGGCCGGGAACAGACTGGGGGACCCCCGGGTCGTTCACCTCCGCTCAGGCATGACCCTGGCTCATCTTCCCTAGCAGAGCTGGTCCTGCGGCTCCTCAAGCTACAAGGGGGCCGCGGCAGGGAGGGGAACACGCGGGTATTTGTGAGCAGCCGGGCCTTGGCCCTCACTCCCTCCTCCCCAGGTTCGGGCTGAGGGACCGTCCCTCCCCGGACACAGTGAGCTCCCTCTCCTCTTCCCGACCCTGCTGCCGGTGTTCAGTACGCCAGCAGTCCCGGGGTCATGCCTGGGGACATATTTGTCTGCTAGGACTTGGGGCCTGTGTGGTTCTGGCACGGCTGGGTGGAGGCCCAGGCCTCTGCAATGCAGGAGAGTCCTGGCACACAGAGGATGACCCAGCGCTCATTACCAACAGTGGCAGCTGCCATCCCACCCTGCATCCCCAGGGAGGGCTGGGTTACTGCACCCTCCCCCCCTTCAGCACAGCCTGTGTGGGCCCACCACCCTTGCCCTGGCAGAGAGCCCCAGCTTCTGAGGAAATGCCCAGCCGCAGAGCAGTGGCAGGGAAAGAAGGACCTGTGGGCTCTTGACCCCTTTCCCCAGTCTCACAAATGTAAAGTTCAGAAAGTCGGTGAGCTGCTCTGGGGCCATTCCTGCCTCCTGTCTCCCCCACTCCCCTGCAAAGGGGTGCCTCTGGGAGGACCGGGCAGGCCTTGTCACCCCCTATTCCTTCATTGTTGCTTTCTTCTAGTCAGTGGTTGAGCTGAGTCCTAGGCACCCTGTGGGTGCAAATCGGGGTCACTGCTCTTGGCTGTTTTCACAGGAGACTGGCCTTTGTGTCCCACATTGGTCTGAAGGGGACCCATTCTAATTCCAGCTTTACCATTTTCTGCTACATGAGATGATTGGGAGGAGTCATTTAACCTCTCTGGTTCTTAATTCCTGCACCTGTGAGTGTGAATTGATGTCACAACAGACACACATACATTTTTCTGTCCCCAAATAGATAAAAATCCACAGGTGCCCAGAACCTGTCTCTGGTTCTCTTTGGTTTAATTTGCTGCGGCAACGCCACTCAGACGTCCTGTTTCCTGGGCAGCCTGTTCCTGCAGCTCTGAGGGCAGCGATCAGAGATGCCCTGCTGGCAGAAATGAAGAGACTTGGTATCCGTTCTGAGGCCATTGCATGTGGCAGTGAGGATCAAGGTTACCTGAGACAATACCATCATCCTCTTCGTTCACTTGACAACTCCTTAGAGCTGTCTAGTGAGCCTGGGCACCGCTCTCAGAGCGAGACACAGAACAAGTTGCACAGGGGTCCCTGCCACCCCCTCCCTGTCTTCACTTCCCCCACATTCCTTTTGTGCCCAGCCCTGGACTAAGGCCTGCATGGTGTCTGTAGACTTCTGCGCTGATAGCTCAAGGGAGAAGGGAGAATTACAAGTCGCAGTTTTTCCCTCTGAGGAACCGCTAAAGCAGTGAGTCTGGCTGTTGGGTCTGTCCACCCTCTGCTTCTCTCTTGCTCTGGCCACATCCAGGGGCACAGCCAGGGAGGCGGAAGGCAGGCCGTGGGAGTCATTGAGGGGAGGAGTGGTGCTGAATGCAGATGCCTTGAGTCATGAGGCAGGCAGTGACTGGGCCATTCTTTTCCTTGAGTTGAGCTTTCCGGGCCTGGTGAGCAGTGGTACAGCAGAAACCCGTCGGAACCAGGGGAAACACCAGAGCTCCCTCAGTGCACCTGCGCATGCCTGTCACCCGGGCAAGATGGGGGCAGATGGACTACGGTGTGGAAACCCTGTCGAGGCTACCTCTCTCTCTCTCTCATGGAGGAAACAGCCTTTTTTAATAAATAGTTTTGGGGACCAGCATGGCCATCCCCTCCCCTGGGGGGGGGTGTGATTTTTCACTTTCTGTCTCTTTGGTGAGCACATTTGCCCTATAGCAAAAATTTCTCTCTTTTTTTTAAAAAAAAGAGAAAAGTTTTGTTTTGGTTTTTTTTTTTTTTTTTGAGCCAGAGTGTTTGTGGGCTTTCTAGGAGGAGAGAGAAAGTGAAACAGAAACCCCCCACACAGGGGGGTGGCCACATCAATCCCTTCTCCTCTACTTCTCCTTTCAGGAGGTTGAGCACTCATGCACATGTGCCTGGTGCGTTTTTCAAGCTGCTGGGTTCAGGACTTGAACCACAGTCAGCCATGTGAGATCCAGCCACCTTAAATACACACCACTGGCTGGCTCTAGAATTCAGCTTTTTACGGAATGTGTTACCACAGAGGTTTAATCAAAAAGACTGAAGCCTATGCTGTCATCGTCCTCAGATCTTCCTTCCCCCTCTACTTTGTTCTCTTCAGCTGGCCAGCTGCAGTGAGGGGGCAGGGTCTCTTGAGGGTGTGAACCCACCAGCCCACACGGCAGAGGAGGTTCCTGGTGTTGACACTGTCCAAAGCCTTAGCAAAAGCCGCACAAAACTGTTCTTCACTCATACCAGCTGCTTTCTAGAGGGCATTGAGCATATCCTCATTTGCTACAGGATCGGCTTGGCTCTCTGTGCCCTGGGCCTGGGTCTGAGGCTACCGACAACATAGAATAGAAGCTGCTGCTGGGATGCTGGAGCTGACATGAACAGCTCTGTCCCAGTAATTCTCACTTGCGGTGTGTGGTCACTGACCAGCTGTCCCTCTTTCTTGCTTTGTTGGCAATTAGCAGTTCAGGCCCCAATGGGCATGGTCACACTGCAATCCCTTCTCCATATCTCTAGCTTGCTGGGATGTGGGGCTCTCATGTGTGCATGCCTGGTGTGTGTGTGTTTGTGTGCGTGTGCTTTGAGAGGTTTTTGTCTTAGGGCACATGCACTCACCAGAGACAGAGACAGTGAGAGGGAAAGTGAGAACTCAGCCCCCAGGGGAGATGGCCATGCCGCAATCCCTTCTCCATTCTTCTCCTGGGATCCTGGGCATGCACACACATGTGTTTGGTGTGGTTTTCAAGCCACCAGGTCCAGAACTCAAACTGTGGATAGCCATGTGGGAGTCAAGTGATGTAACCACTATGCCACCTGCTGGCCCCTCCTGGTATGTTTTTTAAGCTGCCTGGGCTGAGGTTTGAACTGTGGGTTGGCCGTGTGGGATCCGGCTTCCTTTAGTCACAGGCCATGGTTGGCCCAATACCATGCTTTCTAGTGTGGTATTGGTTGGCACTGTGCCCCTGGGACTCAGGCCTAGGATTCTACATGTGATGGGTGATCGTGTAGCATCACCCCAATAAAATACCTGGTTTGATTCTATTTCCCAAACGCATCTCATATTAGTTCCTTGACCTCTTACCGGCTGACTTGGACCACAAACTCTCCTGGGGATGGACCATTGTAATAGCCTCCCCATGATTGACTCTCCCTTATCATCATCTTTAACACTGTGAGTTAACAGCTAGTTCCTGCTTCAAAAATCTTCATTATTTTTGCTGGCCCCAGTATGACATAGCCATTATGCCAACTGCTGGCCCCTAAATAAAATAATTTAAAAAAGAAAACCAAAAACAAACAAAAAATATCCTCTGTGATACTTCGTCCACCGCTTGGTGTTTCCTGGCACCCATTTGGACTGTTGTCGGTCTGTGTAGGAGATGTAAATTTTACCAAGTCTGAGGTTGGAGGGAGATCTTTCAAGTTGCCATCATCCTCTTTCCCCATCCACCTACAAGTTCTGCCACCTGAGTGGATCTCTCACTCAGGTTTCTCTAGGAGCCTAGCATAACGAGGGACCAGTGGTGACGGCCAGGTTAGAGAGCAGCATGTGGCTAGAGGCACGAGGCCTTCCGGAAAGTGAAATGGAATTGTGTTGCCAAAGGAGTTGCAGCTGTCTCAGGCCAGGCCCGTGCTTTTCCTGTTTATGGTCCTTAGTTTGAAGGCCATAGTCCTGAGCTTCTCAAACAGGGGCCTCTATAATCTACCTCCCCCTACCTACCTGGGAACTCAGTAGTTTGGTCACCTGAACCTCTGTCCTCGGAAGGTGTGCCTTCATGCCTCCTTGCCTCTGTGCCTGATGTCTTCTGACTTTCACAGCTGGGTGCCAGGCTGCCTTCTCGGTGAAGCTCTCCCGTCTGCCCAGAGCATTATCAGTGGTTCAAACATCATGGGCGACTCCCCCTGCTCCCCTTAGACTGGGGTCACCTCTGGGGCAGCAGCCAAGTGACAGGTGAAAAAGCTATAGTGGAAGGTAGCCTTGGGGGATGAGGGGATGGGGGTTGGCCCAGAGGACTCAGACAGTCTGGTGCTGTTGCTACCTGTTTAGATGAGCAGGCCAGCAAGACAGGCCCTGCCTCTGGAACCGTACCCACTGCCATTCCCCCTCAGGAGTCTGAAGAACACTGCTTCCACCCTCCAGAGCTTGGTGTGGCTCCATCCTTGTTCAACACAACCGGAGCTGCAGCTTGATTATATCCTCTGCATGACTGGCAGGTGATGTGGTGGTTAGGCAGCTAGACTCCCACATAGCTGACCACAGTTCGAGTCTTGAGCCTGGCAGCTTGCTCTCTCACTCTCCTTCTCCCTCTCTCTCTCTGTGTCTCTCTCTGGTCAACTTAAAAAAAAAAGTAAAAATAATGACATTGAATAAGATTAAATGAAAAAAAAATTTTTGAGAGTTTTTTGCTATAGGGCGCGTGCACTTGCCAGACAGGCAGAGAGAGAAAGAGAGACAGAAAGTGAGAAATCACACCCCCTCCCCCCAGGGGGAATGGCCACGCCGCAATCCCTTCTCCATTCTCCTCTCGGGATTTTGGGCACGCACGCACACGCGCCCGGCGTGAGTTCTAAGCCACCGGGTCTAGGACGCGAACCGCAGTCGACTACGTGGGAGTCCAGTGACATAGCCATTACGCCAGCTGCTGGCCCCTGAATACAATACTTTTTTTTTCCTCTTTTTTTGGAGAAGTTTTTGCTATAGGGTGCGTGCACTTGCCAGACAGGCAGAGAGAGAAAGAGAGACAGAAAGTGAGAAATCACCCCCCAGTGGGGATAGCCACACCACAATCCCTTCTCCTCCATTCTCCTCTCGGGATTTTGGGCACGCACGCACACGCGCCCGGCGTGAGTTCTAAGCCACCGGGTCTAGGACGCGAACCGCAGTCTACTACGTGGGAGTCCAGTGACATAGCCATTACGCTAACTGCTGGTCCCAATACAATAATTTTAAAAAGAAAACCAAAAAAGAAAAAAAAAAATCTCCTGCAACACTTCATCCACTGCTTGGTGTTTCCTGGCACCCATTTGGACTGTTGTCGGTCTGTGTAGGAGATGTAAATTTTACCAAGTCTGAGGTTGGAGGGAGATCTTTCAAGTTGCCATTGTCTTCTTTCCCCATCCGCCTACAAGTTCTGCCAACTGGGTGGATCTCAGCATTCTTCCTCCATGACTTCTCTCTGGTGAGCTCAAGGAGACAGTTGAGAATGTCTACCTCTCGGAACCAGCAGTTAGTGTAATGGCTATGTCGCTGGACTCCCACGTAGTCGACTGCGGTTCGCGTCCCGGACCCGATGGCTTAAAACTCACTCCGGGCGCGCCTGCGTGTGTGCCCAAGATCCTGAGAGGAGAATGGCTTGAAGTCCATCAGATGTGTCTGTTGGAACGCCCCTAGTAATTTCCACCCTTGCTCTGTCTGCAGCCAAGGTCAGGGAAAGACAAGTTACAAGGTTCTGCCAAACCCCAAAAGAGCATGTGGTGTTTGCTCAGCACATGTCCCCACAGAATGTCTACCTCTCCAGGTGATTCAGAGCCAGGAAGAGATAATGGGGCATGGGAAGGCCGGACAGGGCCCTGGGGCACCCCATCCTGCACTGACCTTGGGTAAGGCCTTTCTCCAGTCCCCACCGACCCCTTTCTCATTCTCTCCTCCCTTAGCTCAACACGGGCAATGCAGTTGAGCTGGGACTAGAACATGCATCTTGCTCTGCTCTTCCCTTTATAATCTGCGGTGTCTTAATGTGCATTGCATTTGCTATGGCCCTTGAACTTTTCCTGTCTTGTTAATTTGGGAATGTACATAGCAAACCCCTAAATCTCCTCTGGAGTTTATTGAATAGCTTTTCATGTAGTTACCAAATTGTATTTGCCATCTCCCTTAATCTTTTCACATGCATATTTGGAACAATTATTCAAATGAGTGATAATTACATCCTTGGGAGTGAAGAGGGAGAGAGGAGAGCTTTGATGGTTGAGACAGTAAGAAAATCTCAACCCTGATGGGGACCACCCCACTCTGTCCCAGAGGATGAGGGGGGACTCTCTGGGCACTGAGACCTGCCTGCCCAGACCTCTGGTCAATAGCAGAAAGTGCATTTAAACACTGTATTTCCTCTTCTTTCAGTATTCTGTCCCTCACTGAGTTCTCCTGGGGAACTGGGAAGGGAATCTGTTTGGTCACCTAATTAAAGTTTCTATTTCTAATCTCATGCTGAATCTGTGCAAATAGAAAGCACAGGGAAATGCAAATGACAGCTGCTTCAACATAAAAGGTGCTGTGTTTGCAGTGGGCATTGTCAAGAGTCTGAAAGCTAAATGGGCCTTCTCAAAGACAAGGGGAAGGGCCTCGTGCAGGATTGGAGACACTAAAACTGAACACTGCCTTTCTGCTACAGCACTACCACGGATGCTAAGGAGAGGAGATGGGAGCCCAGATTCATGTAACTCCTTTGGACACAGACCCAACCAGTGCTGCATATCACGGTTCTACGGGGGCCCTGAGCACTGAGACCTGGTCAGCTGGCTTTGAGTCCTGGTCCGGGGCCATTGTCACAAGCCCCAGGCCAGGCAGATCTTTGGGTAACCTTTTCCTCAAATACCAGGGACTCCCTTGTTGTGCTCATCATGAAAATGGTCGTGTGGAAGGTGTGTGTGTCTGCAGGAGAGAAATGGAGGCGCTGTTTAATATAGTTCCTAATCAATCCCTGACCCCAGCATGTTTAAACATGTGCAGTTACAGGACCAACAGATGGCGTCGTAGTGATGTCGCTGGACTCCCATGTAGTGGACACGGTTTGAGTTCCTGATCCAGCAGCTTAAACCTCATGCCGGTGTGTGTGCATGCATGTCCAAAAACCTGAGAGGAGGATGGGGAAGGGATTGTGGATTGGCCATCCCCCTGGGAGGTGGTTTCTCGCTTTCTGTCTCTGTCTCTCTCTGGTGAGCACATGTGCCCTATAGCAAAAATCTCTCTCTTAAAAAAAAAAGTGCAGTTATAGACTAAATGGCTTTCATTCTTCACCCCTCAATATTTTTAGACAACTTGTACCAGGGATGATCCTGGCCCATCCCTAGTTCTGTTGCAGCATAGTAACATGGGAAAGATGTTTGGAAGCATGGAGACAGGGGTTCTAACCACGGGCTTGCCTTCAAGTGAATGCTCCCACTTTTCTGAGTCTTGGTTTTCTCATTTCTGAAGTACGAATAAAGCTCGTTTCACAGAATTTATGCGAATATACAGTTCTGTACCCTCAAATGTGAATGATACCCCTGCCTGTCCCCTCTCCACATTTCCCAGAAATGTGCAAGGGCTCTCTGAGGCCACAGACACCTAGCACTCTCTCCAGATCAGCTCTGAAAGGTTCTTATAGAAAGGGACCACACGTGGGGTGGTGAGAGGTGCAGGCAGTTTTGCGAGGTGTTACCTTCGGGAGTAAAAGTGGAGTCTGTTGGAAGGGGGGTCCTACTCCAGGACATACTTAGCTATGAGATTCTAGAATGTTTATCTTTATTTATTTATTTATTTATTTTTTGGTAATCACTGTTACTCCATTTATTTCCTTTATTTCTTTATTTTGATATGTAGAAAACCCTTAAACCAAGAAGGGCCTAGTGATGCAGATAGCCAGGCAGCGGGTTCCAAGAACTCTTTGAAGGTTGAACTGTCGTCACTCTTGGACCTCACCTTTGAATATATCAGATATCGTTAGCATTCAAACTCTTTCATGGCAAAAATACACAGATATGGAGGGCTCTAATGAGACTTTCTGAAAATGACTGTGTATTTAAATACCCGATACATTTACATAACAATAGCTGTCACTTACTGAGCACACACGGGATTTGCATGTTCAAAGGGTTTTACTCATTCAGCTCTTCTGGTCTAGGAGACAGGGCCAATGACCACCCTGCTGAGAACCTGCCAGTCTACAGGTCTAGGATATGAGGAACTCGTTCCTCCTCTTACCCCGGAGGCTCATGATTACACAGCAAGAAGAGTACATTTTTAAAAGGTTACTTTATACCTCTTTAAAAAAGGAAACCTTTAAAATGTTAAAAGGCTTTTAAAAAAATCCTTCAAAAACCCTCCAAAGATACAAAAAGGAACACTGCTAAGTCCAAAGCAGCACTCCAGGCTGAGGTACAAATGCTCACAAGAACCAGGGGGCTTTAACAAGTTCATAGAAAAGTGGAATCAAAGTATTTTGGTGCCAAAAAAAAAAAAAAAAAAAGAAAGGAAAAAGAAAGTCCATGCAGTTTTTTCATAACATACATTTTCCACGAACCTTTTTCCAAAAATGTTTTATTTCTTACGCAAAAGCGAGGCACCCTCGAAAGGGTCCTCACATCGTGACTCACCCCTGGTCTCAGCCAGTCGGTCACAGCACACACAGGTCCCCTCGGTGTACAGAGATAGCTGAGGATGCGAGCCCAGGCCCTTCCCACGGGGCTTGACGTTGTGTTGTTATTGGGAAAGCTGGACAGGAATGCAGGAGCAGCAGCCTGCTATCGCAAGTAAAATGGTTTCTAAGCTCTCATACAGGACATGACTGTTAAATCGTGAGGACCATTAGAACATTTTGGTACTGTGACCTTTTTTTCATTGGTAGAAAACAGGGAGGATAAAATGAAGATTCCTGTTTACTTTGCCAAGAGTGAGGTAGGTGCAGCATTGAATTATTTGCATCTGTCTCTGAATCATCCTCTTGCCCACTGCCAGCAAAAGCATTTACTTGGTGACAGTAAGCCTGCAAAATAGGCACTAACACCACCTTCTGGCTAAGTGTCAAAGGCCTCTCTCTGAATGACGACTTGCTCAGCTTCTCTATGTTCAGTGTCATTGTGTGTCTGTAGGATGTGTGTGTACATCTTAGGGACACATGTAGGACTCAGAACCAAACACAACCCTCCTCAGTAATGACAGCTCTCCGCAATCTCTTCCAATCTGTTAGAGCATTTTCCCCATGGTGATTTAAGTGTTTCAGCTTCAACTCTCAAACGGATCAAAATGGCCACTAAGAGCTGTCCTTTTACTCTGGGCACATGTGCATGTGTGCCTAAGATCCTGAGAGGAGAACGAAGGGGATTGCCGTGTGGCCATCTCGTCTGGGGGGTGATTTCTCACTTCCTCTCTCTCTGGGAAACACCTGTGCCCTATAGCTTTAAAATCTTGCTTAAAAGAAGTATGTATTCATGTTGACCATGTTGCCTTGCAGATTCCAGCTGGGCTAACAAGATGAACTCCTTGAAGGAGACATGCTGGCCCTCATTCTCTGAGAGCCAGCACTTTTCCGGGCTTCACACACTTCAGTACTGCACAGTTCCAGTGTAGACCACTGTACTCAGAGGAGTCACAAGGCTTTTTATCCACTTAACAGTGCAAAACACCAGAAAAGAGGACACCAGTGCCATCCCACTGTTGCTGGTTTTTTTTTTTTTTTTTTAATTTAAATATATATAAACTCACTGGACAAGGTCCCTCTCAACCATCATTGTCTTCACCAGATGCCTGGTGAGACTTAGAAACCTCCAGAAACAGCTACCTCAGTGACTGATTAGAAAGGAAACACACTGGCCATGTCTTCAGTTATGACTGGTTGTCTTTGGCATTTAATTTCAACTTTACAGGAACTAGTTATGGCTCTAATGCATTGGCCTGGGACATGTGCTTATCCTACGTGATCACAAGGCTGCTAACCGCTGAGCGCAGGTGAGCCACAGGCTGCGTAGAGGGGGATGCTTACTCAGGTATTATTGCACCTAGGCTGCCGTATGAAGTCAGTGTCTTCATGAAACCAAACAAACCACCATAAGAAAAATGAATTTTTAATTGTTTTCCCTCAGTGGCAGAATAACATGGCTGTTTTTAAATGGATTTCCAGTTGGACTAGAAGACTGCTTTTGGAATTGCAAATATTCCATTACAGAAACATACAGAACAGACAGAATAAATGAGTCACATCAGTTTATCAGATGGTTGCTCTAAACATATCTTGCCTTTTCAGGTAAGAAAAGTTTGCAGGGTCAAATTGGAAATTTTACTGTTGCATACAACTATGATGTAGGAGAAAAGAAAACTCAAATGAAAAGATAGACTAACCTGATATACTTGCAATAAAATGCTGTGTCTGTGAATACTCCACATAAGGTAAGAAATGTATCATTTCAAAAATTGGAAATCTTAAACATATTCTTTCTCAAAACAAACTGTTTCACTTCAGGATCTTTTCCCTTGAGATACAAGCTGGTTAAAAAAGGTGGCAAAAGCGTTAGTGGACATTTTGTTATTCATCCAATACACTTGGACAGGAAATTGGTACATGGTTTAAGAAGTGAAACTTTATAAAGCTAAATTAAAGTATGCACAGACATTTTCTATTGCCAAATATTAAAACCTTGAGTTGTTTTGAAATCTGAAAAGACTAAGGAAGGATTGCTCTTACAGAAAACACCACTTGTAATACATAACAGTATTATCTTAACAGGATTAATACACAAGTCAACAGAAGGCATTAAAGAAAAAAAACCCCAGCTGTTTAAAAACAATAAACACCATTAAAGCTAGAATTGCATGCCAATTTTAAAAGAATGTGTATTACTTAAGTGGGTGGTAATGTCCACAACTATTTAATGTTCTTATGAAAATGATGTCATTGAAGTAACACCATGTGGCTTCATACCGTGAATGAACATACTCGGCAGTGTGTACTTCCCACAAATGCAAAATTACACATGATCACATTAAGAGTATCATTCACCAAGGACAGTCCTAAGGTGTCCAAAGAGTCTAGACTAAAGATTTGGACAGAGAAAGCGAGGATACACTTTGTTTCTTATAAAGAGTACAATGTAACCCATATGCTCACATTATAACTACAATGACACTAATCACAATTTTTATTCTTATAGAATAAAGCTATAGAATGTGAAATTACAGTATATTTATATATCTTCTTTAAAATCATTTTAAAAGAGAGGACCTATCATTCATTTGGAGCCAAAACCAGCAGAAAAAAAAAATCTGATAAATGTAGTCTTGAATATATTTGTGACTTATTTTATGGTAATTTTCAAAATAAGATTTTTTTTTTTTTGTCCATGTGGCCATTAGAAAACAAAAGGTCAGCAAGGGAAAATATCTTTTTACAGAATGCTTTTGTTGAAGTTAAACACAGTATCTCTGATAAGTAATGGGTGTGACCAAGTAGAAAACATAAATTAATAAAGATGCTTTAAAAAGACTGTCTCACAATCTACTCCTGAAGGACATCAATAACCATGAACTTTTCTTTGTGTGTCAACCGAAACCCAATGATTATTTCTTCTATTAACACACGTCGGGACTTTCTGCTTCATTTGCCTGTTTTTCTCCTTCTAGGGCAGGGATCAGCAAACTCTGGCCCGTAAGCCAAATCTGGCTGGTTGCCTGTTCCTATGACCAAAAGGTTACTGGGGCGAAGTCACACTCATTCATTTACATATTATTTGTGGCTGCTGATACACTATCAAGGCAGAGGGGAGTGGTTTTGTGAGACCATGTAATTCCTGTAGCCTAAATTATTATTTTTTAAAGTTTAATTTGTATTTATTTCTTGAAAAACAAGGGTTGCCCTTGAAAATTCCTCCCTAGTTTCCAGCCAACCAGAATCATGGGTGTGTGGATGCCCAGCATGTTAAGGGTCAACCCATGATCTGAGTCCAAGCCACCGGTATGGCCAGTACCACCAGCAATGCCTTACTTCCTACCCTTCAGTGGCTGGGCCCCTAAGCTGAATTACTTCCAGAGGTTTGCCAACCCTTGCCCTAGGGATTTTTCCAAGACCAGTCTAAAATAATGTGTGCATTTTACTTTTATTAATACTCTACTTTCTCTTATTCTAATGCATGTGTGTACTACTTTTTTTTTTAAATGGTATATATCATGAAAACTTAATATCTCAACTGAGTTTTTATGTTTACTGTATTTGGAACATTACTACTATCTCTAGCCATACCACGTGTGATTTCAATTTAGTTGGGAATTCTCCAGAAGTTAGATGATAATAAATTGGATGATCCTTATACTAATGGAATGGCCAGAAACTACATCTTATTTTATCTTGAATAAGGAAACTGGACAGCAAAAAATAATAATGAAAACCAAATCTACTTTAGAGTATATGCTATTAAGTTGGAGGAGAAACCACTCGAGTTTTCAAAAATCACACACACATTCGGAGCGGTCCTCCCCCCGTCACAAACTTAAGAGCTACAGCCATAATCAAAGTATATTTGTTTTATAAATATATTACTGTCTATATACATATAGATACATCGATAAAAGACACATTAAATAATTATAATCAATACTACTTTTAAGTTTTTTGTGTATTTTAAAATTACACATTCTATTAAAATTATCAAAATAATTCTTAAAAAATACTAATAATAAAACCAGTGAAGAGCTATTTCCACTCGAGTGTTTTTAAATCTTATCATTGGCCATCCAGACCCCAGACTTGGTCTTCTACAATTCAAAGAAACATCGTTCAATTAGGAAAAAGATAGCCATCAAAAGCACCCTTCCCCCATTTTTAATACTTCATAACAAATAAGCACGTGTTTATATAGTATATATATAAAATACTCTCTTTAATTATATTACATATTCTCATAAATGAATTTTCATAAAAACACAAAAGTTCAAGTTTCCACCAGTATCAAGTATTTTATACTGGTGTGCATTGCTTGCAAATGTTTAGGTCAATGACAAACTCTATCAGGATATAGAGATCATAGAAATGAGGCTGGAAACACCTTTTATCACATGCGAGAAAGGAGCAAATACTAGGGGCCAACATTTGGCCCGCTGGGTACTATTCCCTCTGGGCTAAGACACAGAGACAGCGTGCTGGCTAAATTACTGTGGAAAGTACAGTCAACTGTCAATTATTCAGGGGCAGAATATTCCAGTCTGAATCGTCGTTCTACTTGCTGACCATTCTGGCAATTTCACTACTTATTAACACATTTCTCTCTGGTTATTTATTAGTAAGTCTGGTTAAAAGAATTGATTAGGAAGGAAGTTTTGGTGAAAATGAAGGTTTGTGATTAGCTCTGGATTTAATTTAATGAAGAACGCCTTTTACTTATTGCTTTAGATAAGAATTTGCTGTACCTAATACCTGCCAATCATCTCATTCTGAAGCTCTGAAAGCAATCCTGGTGCTTCACAAAAGGGGGACAACCTGTCCTCTTGATGTAAAAAAACTATTCCTTAACTCACAGTTGATTACACTGACGGATTTCAGTGTAGGTGGTTCAGAGCTCATCACTTCAGTACAGGTAGCAGCTGGTGCACTATTTCCCATAGTTTCAAAACGATGAGGCAATGACAAGTAGCCAAAAACAGTAGAAGGTCAAATTAAAAGTAGTATATACAGTTCACCTAAGATCTCATTTAAGTAATTTCAGTGAAGTTTGGCAGAATCTTCTAATAATTAAAATGCTAAATGGAGGAAGAGGGAAGCTGCACCTACACTGTACAATTTAAAAGTGATTTCATATATTTAAAAAAAAATCTTAGAATATGACTACAGTGAAAGGTACTACACATTAGTCATCCTATTTTTGGCACTGGGTTAGCCTCTGCAGTGAAACCGTTTCTATAGATAGTGACCGACAAAATTGAGGAGAACAATTTCACAAATGAGTCCAGTTGCTCTCAGACACCACGTGGAATGGTTGGCGTGGCATCGCCTGGGTTATTTCTGGGTGTAGATGAGTGTCATACTCACTTCGAACACAACAGCAGTCACTGTGTAGAATACCACTTTCCTGAATTAAGTTTGCTGAACATGGTTCAGATTATTGGATATGTCACAATATGCACAATGCCTTTTAGAAGCATTTACTGTATACCCAAATCCTACTTCATGCAACACACAGTGTCACACAAGTAGTGGAAATGTTATCCTAGTCAAAGGTGCTTGGACATTATTTTCAGGCAGCATTTTACCTTTATTTTAAGTTCACGCTAGATAAGTTTTAGGAGAAAGAAAATGCCAATAAATTTATTTAATATGTTTTAATATATTATATAAAACTAAGACAGACACTTTTATTTACCTAAATTGTTAATTTTATTTTCTACTCTATTCTAGACCTCAATTTTACTTCAAAAATTTGTTATTTAAATAAGAGATAAAATGTTGCCCAAAAGTCTAATCATAAGTTACACACTTGTGTTTTAACTAGATCTACAAATCAAAATAGTTCTTATAGTTAAAAAGATACAATTTGTATCAACAGTAAAAGGTACTTTCTGGTTTTTCAGGGCTTTACTTCAAACTGTAGCATGTAGAATAACTGGAATAACCCGGGCGTTTAGGCAGACTACAGAAACAGGTATGAACGCCTGTTACACTAGGAAAGCTCAGAATCTGGAGGCAAGTCAAGTTATGCTACTCACACAACTGTCTGCCACTGACCATCAAATCTAACCTGGAATCTGCAGAAATGTATTTGCAGCTAGCAAAACCCATGACTTTGAAACCAGAAATATCCCTTACTAATACTAGAACAGACTTCAGTCTGTGTCTAAAACTACACTATTTGTGGCAAGAATCTGGCCTTAATAATATAACAGGCCTCTGGAAAAACAAAAACAAAAACAAAAAAACTACCTTCAGGAAAATGGAAAATATACAATATCTTACAAAAATTTTAAGTTACCATTTACAAGTCCTCCATACCATGTCTATAGTGCAGTATCAGTAACGGTTGCATATCCTCAGTACGTAAAACCGCCTCAGGCCGGCCTTGACAATAGCAAGAAAGCTAACGAATATATTAAATATAAAAGTTGCATTGAGAATAATCAGATTCATTAAAAACAAGCATTAAAACTGCGAAAGGGTTATTTTTATCCAGTATTGTTGTGCCCCAAACAAAAAGATGGACATATTAAAAATAGGTTAATGGAAATCTAGGAATTTGCTTCCACTTCTACTGTCTAAGAAGCACATCATAGCTGGATAACAAAGCTTTAACCTGGAACAGTTGCGGCTTTTGCCTTTTACTTTAAAAAAAAAAAAAAGGAAACAATTTTTTTTCCATTGATTGCATTTGCTTCCTTTTAAATTGACCATATTAATTTAATTTCTTAACAGAAAAAAAATCCAAACAAAAATAAAACAATGAAAAAGTGCCATATTGTAAATCATTCTAATATATACTGTTACCCATTTCAACACAAACTGGTAACTTAACATCTTGTTTAAAATATAAAGTCAGTGCTGTAGTATATTTTTGTTTCTATAAATTATGATTATAGCACAAAGCCCACTTTCCCCAAATAAAAATAACTTAAAAAGCTGTAAAAGAGTCTAATTAAGCTTGGCTTGAAAAAATAGTTGGCTAGGTCTAGTCAAATGTCCCACATTCTGAAGGTATTGTAATTGCTTGCAATTGATAGACAAACATCAAGTTAATAAAACGTGAAACAAGAATAAAAAGTGCTGCATATAAACCCCTGATGCACCAAAGATTAATATCAAAGATCACAGATACATCTAGTAAATCAAACTGGAAAAATTTCCAGCCAAAGATATAGCTTTAAAAAGGAAATGTTAAAAAAAAGTTTGAATGTAAAGCAATCCCGTGATGCTTCCACCGTGTGGGGCTATACATACAGATTCCATGATACAGTATTTCACATAAATGGATACTATATAACCTCCTTGCTGAGAAGGAGATCACATGTGCTATTGTAGCAAACCTCCCTCAGCATTTGAGCTGAACAAAAAACTACTAAACACCACAAAGATGCATCGTCTTTCAATAACCCAGCTGTGATTTCTCCACTAAAATGGCTGCGGCAAGCTGCTGGGGGTCTGTCATGTGGGGATTCCTTTTCATGACAATTCTCACAAGGTCAGGTGGGAAGATGTTGCACAAGTTGATATAAATCTTTTCCCGGTTGTCTTGGTACCTTGGAGGATCTTGTGGCATTCCACAGTATGGTATTCGCCAGGTTGGCTCCTGCTGTTCAGGTAGGCTCTGGAAGGTGAACTGCTCGTAGCAGGGCTGCGTGGAGTTATCGGGCAGGGAGTAAGTCTGCCGATAGCCGTAGGCATCGATCCCGTAACTCGGCCTATCCCAGCTCCCCAACCCTTCCTGGCGGGAATAAGGCTTTCTTTGTCTTGAAGGAGAACTGTCATAAAGTCGAGAATCAGAAATGCTGTCTATTCTTGTGGCTACCAAGGACCTCCCGAGGTGTGGTGCCTTAGAGTGTGCTGAACTTGGAGGAGAGGGGTAATCGCCAGGACAGCTGGACCGTGCCCCCACGGAGGGGTGCTGGAGGTGCACAGCCAAGTGTGGCAGAGGAGGCTTGTGATGGAACTTTGGTTCTTCATGACTGTAACTTTGCACTCTGGTTAAGGGGTCGTGGAAATTCTGCAGGAAAGGTTGGGAATTAAGGCGGCTGTGAGGGTGCATGTGCTGACACTTCAAATTCTCCTCTAGCTGCGGGTCAGGAGAACTGACGTAGGATCGGTCATTGTACCCCACGTAAGAGTCGCTGCTCCCACAGCTCATGCTCCCTTCACTGCTGCAGTCGGAAGCTACAGAGCTTATTCTATAATCCGTGTCTAACGAGAAACGCCTTTCAGGACTTCGTGGGCCTGAGATACTCAGATTTGAATATGCATTCAACATGGAATAATATCCAATGTCAACGGGCGAGTCACATTTGGGATACTGTTCATAAGGCATTGGCGTTCCATGATTTTTGGTTGCCATCATCATCGGAGGATATTGTCCCTGTGGTCTTTGATCCTGAGGTGGGAAATGAACTCCAGATGGAAGGCCATTGCTTAAAGATGTAGTGCTTTGGGGTTTTGCAGTAGAAGTAGCCGGTATACTAACCAAGGAAGGTACAGACCTGGTTTCCAATTTGTTTTTGGTGGGAAGCTTTTCTTCTAGGTCTTGGTAGACTTGAGTTCGTATGCTTGGATCCGATTGCCTCTTTGGAGCGCCTCGCTTGACATCAGAAGAGCTGTCAGCCTTGGTGCTACAGGGAACACTGTTGCTTTTCACGAGTCCTCCTTCATTTGCAGTTTTGGCTGCTGTATTTCTGGACATGGCACGAAGTTCATCAGCCACCGACCGCTGAGGCTGACTGCCCCTTTCGGGATGGTAATATTTGCACTTGTGTCCATAGGTGCACTTCTTCCCTACGAAGAGTAAAACTAATTAGGTAAAGGAGCATAACAATCGGATCCTGAAATTTCAGTTTGGCACTACTATTTTAACTTGTAAAGGAAACAAATGGAGCAATGGGAAGGATGCTAGGTGTTTATTGTTTTTTAATCTTGAGGAAGGTTACTTTTCTTCTTGCGCTCAAGAGCAGTAAGAAATGGGGCTCAATGACTAAAGATCCCCTTCAGAGATTCTGACTAATACCCCAAGTCCTCGACTCAGAACTGCATCTTCTCTGACAAAAACAGTTTACAATCAGGTAGGAAATGCTGCTTTTTTTTAATTTTAATTTTTTAAAATAGATTTTTGCTATAAGGTATGTACACTCTCCTGAGAGAGAGCGAGAGAGAGAGAGAGAGAGAGAGAGACAGAAAGTGAGGAATCAACCCATCAACCCCCAGGGGTGATGGTTATGCTGTAATCTCTTCTCCATTCTACTCTATGGGGATTTGGGGCAAACACATGTATCTGTGTGAGTTTTAAGCCACTGAGTCTGGGACCTGAACTGTACTCGACTATGTGAGAATCCGTGACATAACCATTCTGCCATCAGCTGGTCCCTGAAATGCTGCTTTGAAGAGCAACATGTCCTGCCATGATGTGGTAGGACTGTGCTTATCTGATTTGTATTACAAATAAGAATGCCAAATTTTTATCTATCTGAAAACTAACTGTATTAGAATTAACTGAATTTTCTGGACCTTATTATTAGTATTTTTTTGAGTCACAATCCCTTCTTTTCCATTCTCCTCCCCAGGATCGTGGGCATGCACACACATGTGCTTGGAGTGATTTTCAAGCACTGGGTCTGGGACTCCAAACTGTGGTTGGTCATGTGGGAGTTCAGCAGTATAACTGCTATGCCATCTGCTGTTCCCGCTGAACCTTATTTTAATTCAGGGAAATGTATTTGTGTTGAACCCAAATAGGTAAACATAACTTTTTTTTTTTTTTTTATGGAAAAGGCATTTCTTAAGGTTTAATTATAACTGAAAGAACCACATACTGTATCATTTAAACTTTCAAATGTTTCTTTTTATTAACAGAAGCTTAACAGTATATTGAGTTCTAAAGGCATATATGAAACATTCATAAAGAAATTTACCATATGGACAGGGCTGCTTTTTGTGTTCAGGAACAATAGGTTTCTTCCTCAGAAAATTATCGAGACTTGGGCCATGTCTGCCAAGAGGGTCATCAGGGGGCATGAACCTGTCATAGAAAAAATTTTAAAAAATGATACCGAAGTAGGAAATGGATAATTTAATTCTAAAGATAGAGTACAAGGAAGGGTTTGCTAACAGGTATTGTTTTGAAATTTTAATCCAAGTATTTTGAGTCAACATCTATCGGAGAAAAAAAAATAAGTACACTAAGTTCTCCTTAGCAAAATTAAAATATTTTGAGCTGAATTTGTATTTTCTGTAATTTAAGTAAGTTTTAAGCTTTGCATGGCTCTAAAAAATGATTACAATGACATTTTAAGAGAGCTTTGTAAACCTTGTGAAGTATCTAGGGCTGGGATAGGTAGCAGAAGGCGATGAGATTACAAGGACGCACCAGATCCCAGTCCTCTGTCAGACACTTCACACACATTTCACTTCACCATAATAATACAAAGGGTCTTCATAAAGTTTGTGGGAAATGTGTATTATGAAAAAACAATGCATAGATTTCAAAAATATTTTTGCACCAAAATAAACATTTACTTTAATTTCATTTTCTTCACAAACTTTTTGAAGCCCCCTTGTAATCTCATGAAGTATTAACTCAGTTTTACAAATAAACTTTCTAAACTTATGTTTAGCTGAATTTAATAAATTTTTAAAAAATGCACAGCAGGAAATAATTTATTCTGGAACATTAAAATAGGTATGTTGACAATAGTAGAATTTGGCAGTGGGAGAGACTGGAGTCTTTTAATTTTTATCTAGCATCACATGGCTGAGTCCAGATTCAATTACGTCTGATTCCAAAATCTATTCTCTTCTTACTATACTAAAGTGGTTCTAGGCTGACATTCAAAACTCTTAGTGAAGTAAACTTGTCATTTTGGATTGACTATACAATGCAGGAAATCAGAATTCATGTTATGCATAACAAAGTTATGACTGAGGAATTCTGCTCAGTATGTCACTGGTTAAACTGGAAACAAACCCAAGTATTTGACTACAAAATGTGAATAATTTGAATAATGTATACACTCTGAGTAATAACCCTTAGCAACTTACAAACACTGTTTATTATTATAAAACCCATAAGGTAACATTAAAAATTAAAGTCACAAAACCCCGTAATTTTAATATTCACTAAAAGAAATTTGCTAGCAGGTGCGTCTGTTGCAGGAGGCAGGGAAAGTGAGAAAGCACTCTCAGGGGGGATGGTCCCACCATAATTCCTTCTCCTCTTCTTTTTGGGAATTTGGGCATACTTGTGTGACCAGTGCGCTTTTTAAGCTGCTAGGTCCGGGACTTGAGCCGTGCAGTTGGCCATGTAAGACCCACCAACTCGACCACCAAGCAACCAGGTGGCCTAATATTCATTTTTTAACTGTATTCATTTCTTCTGATAGAAAGAGAAAGAGATAAACAGACATGGAAGATGTGAATCCTGGACCTTTCCATGTGGAACAGTGTCAGTATCATGGGATATTGCATTACCAGTATACCAATGCAGCTGGCCAATCCCACTACCCTAATGCCTGTATAATTATTTTCCGTCTTTTTTGGTTTTAAGTAATTTTCTATATGAACATTATTTTACATGAGTTTTACCAAACAAGTAAAACCTAATGGCTTGTCTTTATAACATAAAAATATTTTTCATGTTTCTTAACAGACCAGAATTATGAATAGCTAAATGATACCCTAGTAGATGTATCACAATTTGATTGATTTCTCTATTGTACATTTAGCTGCCTTTGAATTCCTGCAATTTTAATAATACTAAAATGAACATATCTGGTTTCTTTTTCTTCATTATATATCCCAAGCAATGGATTACTGAGTTGAGAGGGTCCACATATTTTTTAGGCTTCTGCTAACCTGTACCCAATTGTGTGTCCACTCACATGTATCTTTAACAACATAAGGCATACTTTTTTTTTTTTTTTGCAAATTAAATGGGTGAGAAAATACACTCTTTAGATTTGGTTTGAAAAAAAATTTTTTTTGAGAGGTTTTTGTTATAGGCCATGTGCGCTCGCCAGAAAGACAGAGACAGAGATACAGAAAGCGAGAGATCCCCCCCCGCCCCATGGCGGGTATGGCCATACCGCAATCCCTTCTCCTCCATTCTTCTCTCGGGATCTTGGGCATGCACGCACACGCGCCTGGCATGAGTTTAAGCCACGGGGTCCGGAACTCAAACCACGGTCGACTACGTGAGAGGTTAGTGACAGCCATTACGCTAACTGCTGGTCCTTTGGTTTGAATTTTTGATCAACAAGAGGTAAGCTATTTTTTTTTTTTAAATATATCTTATGTCTCATGAGACAGTGCCTGTTCACGTCACTTGTCCATTCATCAGTTGCAGACTCTGATCATGACTAGAATCTTATAATGTCATAACAGCTTTTAAAAAATTATGTATTTAGCAAGCCACCCATGCTCTAAATTGATTTCGAATGGCAGTTTCTGAGGGTGAGGATGGGGACTCTCCCCCTGTCAGCTATCAAGGGGACTGGCAGACTTCCTCTGCCACAGGTGCTCTGCTGGTGATATTCAGGGAAGGGAAGGGTAACGCCTGCTGCTCACATACGGCCCCCTCCTCAGTGACTCTACAGTTCTTCTGACACCCCACCAGGATGTGTGGGGAGACTGAGCAGCTGTTAGAAGAAACCTGTCTTGGGGCCGGCTGATGGCATGGTGGTTAAAGTGCTAGACTTTTACATGGTTGACCACAGTTCGAGTCCCAGACCTGGGGGCTTGCTTTCTTGCTCTCCCCACCCCTGCCCCAGCCAGTATGTGTCCTATAGCAAGTTAAAAAATAATTATAAATAAAATTCAATAGAAGCAAGCTACCAGGTCGGGGACTCAAACCACGGTTGGCCATGTGGGAGTCCTGCACCCTTAATCACACCACCTCCCAGCCCCAAAATTAAATAAATAATTCTTAAAAAAAAGAAAAAAAGAAACCTGTCTTAGGTATAGTCAGTAGCAAAAGGGGAAGGATTCTGTAACAGCTGCCAGGGATAGTTTATATATATATGTAAACAATTTTTTTTTGGGGGGGGATTTTTGCTATGGAGCACATGTGCTTGCCAGAGAGACAGAGACAGAAAGTGAGAAATCACCCCCTCAGGGGGATGGTTACACCGTAACCTTCTCCATTCCCCTCCTGGGATTTTGGGCATGCATGCACATACACCCAGGTAGTTTTAAGTCACCAGGTATAGGACTCAAACCACGATGGAATACGTGGGAGTTCAGAAACGTAATCATTATGCCATCTTCTGGGATAGTTATATTTTCAGGGAAGCAGTGTCCTTGGTCAGTAAAGTTATACTTACTTGTCATTGACGAATGAATACATTAATAATCGCTCATCTATGAACTTCTTCCATTCTGGCTTTTCATTGGCCAAATCCCTGTAGTTATCATTGGATACAATTATGCCGTCTGACTCAAAAGCCAGCTTCACAATGAACCTGTCATCGTAACACACCACTCGTCTCCCTTGAACTCGCCGGGATGGCGTGAACACCAGGATTTTCTCCTTCTCTAATTTACGTAAAATTTCCTGATCTGCAAAAAAGGGTAGAATTTCAGTAATAAATATACACATAATACATATGACAACTTTAATACAGTGTGGGCTTTGTAACATGAACTAGATATATGTAATTATTTAGTTAGGGATGATTTATAGTTGTAGATGTAGCATCTTTTTCTTCCACGAGAGACAGAGAGATAGGCACCTTGACAGGATCTTTGTTTTTTTTTTTTCCTTTCTTATTTTGGAGAGGTTTTTTTTTTTTTTTTCTTTCTTATTTTGGGAAGGTTTTTTTTTTTTTTTTCTTTCTTATTTTGGGAAGGTTTTTTTTTTTTTTTTCTTTCTTATTTTGGGAAGGTTTTTTTTTTTTTTTTCTTTCTTATTTTGGGAAGGTTTTTTTTTTTTTTTTCTTTCTTATTTTGGGAAGGTTTTTTTTTTTTTTTTCTTTCTTATTTTGGGAAGGTTTTTTTTTTTTTTTTCTTTCTTATTTTGGGAAGGTTTTTTTTTTTTTTTTCTTTCTTATTTTGGGAAGGTTTTTTTTTTTTTTTTCTTTCTTATTTTGGGAAGGTTTTTTTTTTTTTTTTCTATAGGGTGCGTGTGCTCGCCAGACAGACAGACAGAGACAGAGAGACAGAAAGCGACAAATCACCCTCCAGGGGGGATGGCCACGCCACAATCCCTTCTCCTCCTTGCTCCTCTCAGGATCTTGGACATGCATGCACACGCGCCTGGTGTGAGTTTAAGTCACTGGGTCTGGGACTCAAACCGTGGTCGACTACATGGGAGTCTAGTGACATAACCATTACGTTAAGTGCTAGTCCCGATAGGATCTTTATCTAACAATCCAACCCCAGTCTCCTCCAGCCTAGATCACAGGTGTGCTCAGGGAAGTTCTAGGATATCAACTTTGGACCTTTTCCATGTGGATCCATTTGCCTAACCACTAGTTCCCATTACATTAAGAACTGGAGCTTCCGGGGCCAGCAGATGGCATATTGGTTAAAACACTGGACTCCCACATGGTCAACCATGGTTCAAGTCATGTACGCATGTGCGTGTCCAAAATCCCAAGGGGAGAATGAAGAAGGGACTGCAGCGTGGCCATTCCCCCTTGGGGTGATTTCTCACTTTCACTCTCTCCTCTCTCACTGGTGAACACAAGTGCCCTACAGCAAAAACAAAACAAACAAACAAAACTGGAGCTGCCAACACAACCACTACGAACACAGCTTCTTACACCTTACCACACTGCCGTCCTGGCAGAGCAGTTGTGTAAGGAACAGGTGTGAGCAACAGATTCTTCCTCCTCCCAAGTTTGTGTGTTTTGTCGTTATTTTTGAAGTAGAAGTAGTGAGGTGGCAGAGGGGAAAATTTTAAAAGGCACAAAATTCAAAGAAAAAGGGAGCAATGAGGTCAGAAGTACTGTTAAAGACATGCCTACTATGTTCTGTGTCCTTGCCTACTAGCACTCCTGTGTGGGCCAGACTGAGCAAGAGATTGAAAGTGAGTATGAGGAAACGGCTGTGGGTAGAAAAAGAAAAGGTAGAGAAATACTCTCTTTGCTGGTGGCTGGCATCCCTTTACAACACTTTGTAACTCTACTAACTTGCATTGTGGCTCAAAAAAATAAATAAGTAAGTAAATAAATAAATAAATAAAAGGTGCTGGGCTGCTCCACGGCCTGGTGGAGAAAGGGAGTTAGATCCCGTATGGCTGACTGTGGTCTGAATTCTGACCCTGGAGGCATATGTCCATGCGTGTCTAAAATCGACTGGATGGAGAAATGGAGAAGAGACTACTATGACCAAGTTCCGTAGGGAGGCTGTTTTCAACCTCTCTCCCTCTTTTCCTCTCCCTGGTGAGTGCACATACCCTCTGACAATTAAAAATAATTGGAAAATGTGTTAAAAGTTCATATTTTGATGAATGACAAAAACATTCTCTCAACCATCTTCCTCCTCTTTCTTCTCCATCCCCTAAAATCCACCATTGTAAATTCTGGCAGAGTAGCAGGTGCAAGCCTACAGATGTCATGATTTAAGGAAGAAAGGCTCACTACTTCTCAGTGATTCTTAAGAGGAGTTACTAGGTTTGTATTCCATCTTTTCAACAGACAACTGAGACATGCCACTCTGTGGAAGTTCTGTGCTGGGGGTTCCAGTCTGCAAGCATCGGACAGACATGTACATGAGGTAAGCAGGGTTGTAACTGCCACAGTGGAGAGTGAGCAGGGATGCAGGCACAGGGAACGGAAGAGCTCTACCCTTGGCACCTGGCCCTGAAGGCAGGCCTGACAAATGAGTTCATTAAGACCAGAACTTTGGTTTAGAAAGCAGCAGGAGTGGTGGAAGAAACATGGGCCACAGAATCAGCAGGTCAAGGGTAGATTGCAGGTTCTGGCACTTTCTACAGAGGGTAATCACAATCTTGTTGAGCCTGTTTCATGGAGGCATTAAATGCAGCTGATAGGTTGGGAGAAGTAAACGCGTTAACTCGTGTGAAGGCTCTGAGCACAGCGCCTGGCAGGATCTCAGTACACACTGTGCTCAACTTCATTTTGTTTGACAGATGTATGTAACTGTGGATCGCTGTTAAAAATAACAGATAACTGGGACCAGCAGTTAGCGTAATGGCTATGTCGCTGGACTCCCATGTAGTTGACCACGGTTCGCATACTGGACCCTGTGGCTGAAAAAAATGAACTCATGCTGGGCGTGTGTGTGTGCGTGTCCAAAATCCTGAGAATGGATGAGAAGGGATTGTGGTGTGGCCATCCCCCTTTGGGGGGTGATTTCTTGCTTTCTGTCTCTCTCTCTCTGTCTGGTGAGCACACGTGCCCTATAGCAAACCCTCCCCCCCAAATGATAATAAATAAATAACAGATAACCAATATAGAAACCGAAAGCCCAGTCTCAGTAATGGGACTTATCATATAATATAATTCTGTGTGCTTCCCGGCTAAACATTTTGAGGATAGGCACCATGGGTCCTTCACTGAACAGCACCCAGTCCATGAAGCACATCAGTAGATGCGCAGTGAGTGTGTGGAATGAGTATGTAGGCCCTTAAACACATTCGTGTGATGTCTTATGCTCATGAGTAATCTGTGGTACTTTACTATTGGGTCTTTAGAAAAGCCATGATGTATTTTTTCACGTTTTTCTATGCTAAAATGTATCATGACTTTTCTGAAGACCCAATATTTGTGAGGACATTTACTCATATATGATATGTCTGATCTTTATCAAAGTGGTTGGAGGGGTAAATGTGGTGGCCTAACAATCATCCTCATCTTGTTTAATTTCCATTTCTTAAACTGCTAATGAGGTTAAAAAGACACTAATTAGGATGACGCACACAGTATCCTAACTTAAATAAACATGGGCTTAGTAAAGCTAGTAAGTTAACTGAATCCTAGCATAGTACATGGTCCACAGCTAGTGCTTTCTTAAATATTTGTTGAAGGAATGGATGACTGCAAAAGTGCTAGTCCATACCAGCGTTGACAACTTTAAGATACTTCCTACCAAGTTTTTTATTTTTTATTTTTAAAGAATTATTTTATTTGGGACCAGCATGTTGCATAATGACTACATTGCTGGACTCCCATGTATTCGACTGTGGTTCAAGTCCCAGACCCAGTAGCTTAAACTCATGCCAGGTGCATGTGCGTGTGTGCCCAAGATCCTGAGAGGAAAATGGAAGAGAAGGGATTGCGGCGTGGCCATCCCCCTGGGGGTGATTTCTCGCTTTCTGTATCTGTCTCTTTGTCTTTTTGGCGAGCGCATGTGCCCTATAGCAAAAGAAGAATTATTTTATTGAACTATTTATTTATTTATTTGTTTGTTTTAATTTGAAGAGAGAGAGAAAGAGGGAGAGAGAGAGAAAGAGAAACTAAGCCGCAAAGTCTGGGACTCAGCCATGCAGGAGGCCAGCACCCTTAACCACCATGCCACCTGCTGGCCCCTTAAGTTTCTTTGTTGTGTAGTGAAAGAGCCCTAGGCTGTTCACCAGGTATTGTCTGGTTAGGAATTTAGTCAACAGAATTATTACCCTGAAGGAGAAAACATCTAAAAGGCCCTGACAATAGTTCTGGCATTTTACAAAGTAAACTGTAGACTAATGAGTTCAGGACTGGCATTCTGGTATTTTGAAGCTAAATCAGCCATGCTTCACACTTGGTTACTACCATTTTCCCTTCTTTCTGATGTCATAGTCCTTTTTCTGCTCAAGCTTCAGTTTATCTACATGCTTAAATGTATTTTTTAAAAAAATTTACTTCCCCCACACCCAAACCTGTATTATTAAACTATTATATATAATCTGTAGAAAATTAAGAACATTGGAACCAGCAGATAGCATAATGATTATGTCACTGGACTCTCATGTAGTGGACTGTGGTTTGAATCCTAGACTTGGCAGCTTAAAACTCACACCAGGAGTGTATGCGTGTGCGCCCAAAATCCTGAGAAGTGACCAGAAGAGAAGAGATTGCAGCGTGGCCATTCCCCATGAGGGGTAATTTCTTGCTTTCTGTCTCTCTGGTGAGCACACATGCCCTATAGCAAAAATATCTCTTTCAGACAAAAACAAAAAACAAACAAAAAAACCATTAAGTACGGGGGCAGGGGTGGTGGTGGCAAGTAGTGTGGTGTATGGGGCAGTGGACTCCTATATAACCAACTGCAGTTCGAGTCCCAGACCTGGTGGCTTACTTTCTTATTTTTCCCTCCCCCTCTCTCTGGTGAGCACATGTTCCCTATAGCAAATTAAAAAAAAAAATAATAATACATAAAATTAAATCTTTAAAAAAAAAAAGAATGTTAAGTACCAAAAAGTTGGAAAAAATAAAGACCCCATAAAGCCACAATTCAGAGGCAATCACTGTGAACCTTTTGGCATATTTTCTTCTAGTTATTTTCTGAGTCTTTTTCTTCTTTCCATTATTGATATATTCATATATATGTATACACAAATACATGTATGCATGTTTGTACACTGTACAGAGTAATAAAACCTGCCTTTTATATAAAAGAGCATTTCCTCAGCTCATTGAACATTTTGCCTAAATATTCTAATGCATACTTTTTATCATATCGATATATCCTAATTTACTGAATCATTTAAATATAAATATACACTGTTTTCATTTATCCTCTTCTTAATAATACTACACTAAATGTCTTTGTCAGAAATATTTGCCTCTAAGTCTCCTTATGTTGGGGGAGGGGGCTCCCTAGGAGAGTATTAACTTCTTTTTAAAAGAAGCTTTTTTGAAAAAACAATTATTTTATTTATTATTATTTCAAATTTGACCAGAAAGACAGCGAGAAAGAGGGAGAGTGAGAAAGCAATCTGTCAGGTCCAGGACTCAGAACTACCATCTGCCATATGGGAGAGTCCAGTGCCTTGAACACACCATACAACTTGCTGGGCTGAATATTACCATTTTTTAAAAAAAAATTATTTTATTCAACTTTATTTATTTATTTTAATTTTATGAGAGAGAGAGAGAAAGCTTCCAGGTCTGGGACTTGAACTGCAGTCATATAAGGGAGTCCAGCATCCTTAACCACCATGCCACCTACTGGCCCCAAGTATTAAAATGTTAGGAGCAATTGTTTTCCAGACAAGTTCTAACAACCTCCACAGCAGTGCGTAAGTAATTCTCTCAAGGAAGTGAGGTTGAACTTATTATTTTTTTTCTTAATTTCTTTTTTTTTTCCTTATTTTCCCCTTATATGGGGAGAGCTTTACATTTTTTTTAATTGCCAGAGGGCATGTGCGCTCATCACAGAGAGGGAGGGTGGGAAAGGAAGAAAGTACCGTCCTCCTTGAGTATGGTAGATTCTGGGTATGCACACAACACAGGTATTTGGCATGTTTTCCAAGCCACTGGGGTTGAGATCCAAACGCTGGTCAGCCATCAGGGGTCTGGCTCCCTTATCCACTAGGCATTTGCTTTCTTGATCTATAGGAATTCTTTCTTTTTTTTATTTTAAATGTTTTGATCTACATGAATTCTTTATGTTAAGAATACGTGTTCTATTACATAATCATTCTTATTTTTAAGAAAGTTTCTCAAAATCCAGAAGCTTAACTTTTGATGGTAGTTATAGTTATCTTTTCCTTTATAATATCTTCTAAAATTTTTATACTTGGAAAGCTCTTCCGCCATTCAAAGACTATTCATAATCTCTGATGTTTTGATTTTTGACAATTAATTCTTCAAACTATCTGTAATGTATTATTATATAGTATAAGATAAGGATCTAAAAAGTATTTTTTCGGAGGTATCCATTATTTTTGTTATATTGGTTGAATGTGCCTACCTACCCTTTCATTTTCATATAGGCTAGCACCTGAGTCTATAGCTAGGGGCTCCAACATTACTTGCCTACTTATTCTTACACTAATATAACAATAATTTAATAACTAGATAAAATAAAGTCTTAAAATAATTGTCCACTTTGGGTACATGGTAGGTGGTCTCTTAATTTCTTTTTAATTTGAAGTTTTGTATTTTTTTTCGCATCAGTCCCTATAGTTTTTGTTAATACTGGAGTGGGGAGAAGGATGTGAAGCACTAGATGTTGATTGTTTCTTTCTTTCTTTCCTTTTTTTTTGGGGGGGGGGAGAGGTTTTTGCTATAGGGCGCGTGCACTTGCCAGAAAGACAGAGATAGACAGAGAGACGCAAAGAGAGAAATCACCCCTCATGGGTGATGGCCATGCCATAATCCTTTCTCCTCCATTCTCCTCTTGGGATCTTGGGCACTCAAGCACATGCGTCTAGCGTGAGCTTAAGCTACCAGGTCCGGGACTCAAACTGCAGTTGACTACATGGGAGTCCAGCGACATAGACATTATGCCAGTTGCTGGTCCCAGATGTTGATTGTTAATCACTGAAATTAAGCACAATATTCAACAACAATAATTAATAGTTACAGTAGACACTGCCTAAAACTCATACGTTTAAAATACAAAATAGGACTCAGCCTCAATGGTGTAGTTGGTAGTATGCTGAACTGCAGTGCTAGAAGCCACATGGCCAGGCACAGGTTTGGCTCTGTGGCCCGGTGGACCTGATCATGCTGAGGCCGTGTGTGGGAGAAGGGGCTCATGGCATGACCAGGATCGATTAGGGTGTCTTTTTCTGTCAAGTGCATACACTATCTACTATGAACGAATGATATAAATATTTTATTTAGATCCAGTCATTTCCTTTTTGACATGGGATAGCATACTGCAGGGGCTTACAGGTCTTTCTGGCACCCCAGACATTAGAATTTGACTGCTGTCTGGTCTGATATCATACGTATATGAGATAATTGGGGCTCAAAGTGGTTACTGTGTTGCTCAGTGTTACGGCTAGTGCATGGTGGCAAAACCAGAGTTCAAAGCTAGGTCTTCTGACTTTTAGCATGTCTCTACAAGCTAGATTTTTACAAATTTGAAGTCAACAGTTGTCACGTAAAAAACCAACAAACTAGCTTATTTAGCAAGGATTAACATAGAAACTTAAGTGTCCCCCCAAAAGAACATGGCAGTTGCACTGAGTAAACAGAAAGATGAATACTGGACAGTACCAGACACTGCACAGCTATGCCATGGAAGCTAAGCACAGACAGCTGCCCGTAATGAGCTTACCTGTAATGAGGGCGTCGGGTCGAGACTGCTCTTTTCTCCAAGCAGGAACAAAAACGGTAACATCTTTGTGGCCTCTTTCCAAAAACCAATCCACTGCCAGTTTTATTCCTCGGCAGGAAAATACTTCTTTGTTTCCATGGCTGAAAGATTATTTTTGAATACTTAAACCAAATCAAAACCTAAATTCAACTTAATTAATTTAGTTTATAAACAGAAATGATAATTACAATAGTAATAACATTTCAAATTTAGGACAGAATTGCCTATCTCAGGGAAATATTAAGGTAACTTAGTTGAAAATCAAGATGTGTGAGAAAATTGGGGTGATGATTACCTAGAGAGCAAAGAAAAGTGAGTTTTTATATGTAAAATTGTCATGTTTCACTAGTCAGGAAATATAAGATATTTTTGATAATGATAAGGAAAGAAGAAAGGATTTTCACCACAACAGGATTTCAGTCAAATACAAAGTCACACAGGAAAAAAAAATCTGTAAAAAAACAGTGGAATGACATGAGTTTCTAAAAACCTTTCTTAAAGAATTTTTATGCATATATTTCAATGCAGTGATTAAGTGATGCACATACTTTATTAGGTGACCAAAGTAAAACATACCAGACATTCACTGAAAGGAAAAACATGTTCACAATGCTTAATCTCATACAAGAAACACTTTCCACATCCAGCAATGAAAAGACACCTAGTTTCTGTTCAATAATACTGAGTTAGACAAGGATTAATGATGACAAAGGGGCATTCAAAATTGGATTAGCAGCCTTGTGCCTAAAAGAAAATGCTCAACTAAGAGTTTAGTCATTCAGTAGGTAAATTTATGTAGCATCAGGCTCTGCTTGTACATGTTAACCTACTAATTAAAAAAAAAACACTTATTCTAATGTTTTTAAAGAAAAGTGTCCTGCTTTAAATGCATTAATTACATTCATTTATGTTTGAGTTCTGAAGGTTCCATATCTCATCTATAACAGAGATAGGTATTTTTCCTTACTGGGACTAAGGAGAGCGGAATAAAACAATATAGGTAAATGCTTTGTTAACTTTTAGCATAGATCAAACATTAGGCATATTAATGTATTGTTCTAGGATTCCCTGGGAAGGGCTAGAACCATCTAACCAAGTAACACAGGGCTAATCATTTTTAGCACAAAACAGAAACAAACTACCTTGTTATGTAGAGATGGTAAACACTATAAATGCAAACAACAGAGATTATTGATGGTTGCAAAAACATATTAATGGTCCACGGGGCAAGATGAGAGGTAAAATCAGATGTACTGGAAGTTTCAGAGAATGGAGAAAGGGGAAGGGAGAATTTGAGGTCACATTTTCTAGCTAAGAACGGCTATCTGATAGCCTGGGCCAATGTCCCAGCAAAAGATCCAAAGTGATGTTAGGTTTCATGGAAAATGCTGAAATGTAATCAGTCTTCTGAAAAACTAGAAAATGCTCTCTTTGAGAGAACATAAATACAAAGTACACCTAAATACAAAAATTCAACTTGCTTAAATAAAACCTTACTGTATTTTTACTTTGAATCAATGCTTGGAAACGTACTATATTATGATTTGCCAGGAAATTAATGATATTTGGTCTACTGAGAGTGGAGCATTTAATTATTTTATAGCTCTAAAAGCAGGCCTGTGTAGTATTTTCTTCCCGGTGGTTTCATTTGGTAAGTGCAACTGTCACATTTACTCATTCTAGAAAGAGAAGATTCCATCTTTTTTTTTTTTAAAGAAAATTATTTTTATTTAACTTTATTATTATTTTCCAGTTCGAACAGAGAAAGAGGGAGAGGAAAAGTGAAAAAGCAAGTCACCAGGTCCAGGACTTGAACTGCAGTTGGCTATGTGGGAGTCCAGTACCTTTAACCACTATGCCACCTGCTGGCCCCATAATAGAAGATTTCACCTTATAATTAAAGAATTTTCATAAAATGTGTGTTAATAACAGACCATTTACAATTATGAGACATAGAGTCTATAGATTCTAAAACATAACATGTGGAAGCCAGCAGGTGGCATGGGGGTTGAGGCACTGGACTCCCACATGGCTGATTTTGGTTTGAGTCCCAGACTTGGCAGCCTTTTTCTCACTTTCCCTTCCTTCCTCTCTCTGTCTCTCTGGTGAGCACACGTGCCCTGTAGCAAATTAAAAAAATTATAATAATGATAAATAATTCTTAAAAAAGAATTATTTAATTTTAAATAATTATTTTAATTTCACTTGAATAAATAATATATTTATAATTGTAGTTTATAATATATTTTGAATATCATATATAATTCCATAATTCTTTCCCTTCCTTCCTCTCTCTGTCTCTCTGGTGAGCACACGTGCCCTGTAGCAAATTAAAAAAATTATAATAATGATAAATAATTCTTAAAAAAGAATTATTTAATTTTAAATAATTATTTTAATTTCACTTGAATAAATAATATATTTATAATTGTAGTTTATAATATATTTTGAATATCATATATAATTCCATAATTATTATTTAATTCCATTTGTTGTTATTTTTTAAAAATTTGACCAGAGACAGTTAGAGAGAGAGAGAGAAAGAGAGAGAGAAAGGGAACGAGAGAAAGCAAGCCACCAGGTCCGGGGCTGGAACTGTGGTTAGCCATGTGGGAATCCGGCACCTTTAACCACCATGCCACCTACCAGCCAAAAATTAAATAAGTCTTAAGAAAAAATAGGGGTGGCCAGCAGGTGGCATGGTGGTTAAGGTGCTGGACTCGCACATGGCCAACTGCAGTTTGAATCCTGAACCTGGTGGCTTACTTTCTCACTTTACCTCTCTCTCTCTTTCTGGTGAGTGCATGTTCTCTATAGCAAATAATAATAATAATAAATAATAGTAATAATAAAATAAATACTCTTTCAAAAAACCACAGAATATTGTACCATGCAATTCCAATAATAAAGGTTGTTCTCATTATCCTCTCCTGCCCCTCTGCGAAGCCTTGTAGAGAGAAAACAAGCATAAGGGTGAAAGATGGCACACTCTGAATGGTAAATGGAAATACATAAAGCATCTGGGTTCCTGAGCAGATACATTCACATTTATCACTGCTCTTGTTATTTATTTACTTATTTTTTTGGGAGGTTTTCGCTATAGGGCACGTACGCTTGCCAGACAGACAGAGACATAGAGACAGAAAGCGAGAAATCACTCCCCAGAGGGGATGGTCACGCCACAATCCCTTCTCCTCCATTCTCCTCTCGGGATCTTGGGCACGCACGCACATGTGCCCAGCGTGAGTTTAAATCACCAGGTCCGGGACTCGAACCGCGGTCGACTACGTGGGAGTCCAGCGACATAGCCATTACGCTAACTGCTGGTTCCCACTGCTCTTTTTATTTAATAATAATCAACTAAACTACTTAAACAACTACAGTTAAGGTTTCTGTTAACTTGAAACTGAATACATCCCTAACTGCTACGCTAGGCATACCATAACCAAAAGAAAACTGACAACAGCTCTATAAATAGCAGGGAAAAAAAATACATACTTAAAGCAAAAACACTATTAGGGATAAAAAAAGCAATTATACAGAAATAAAAAGGGAACAAGTCACAGAAAGCTATTGTAATTCCAAACTCAGTCTCCACATTAATAATACAAAAGATCAAAAGATTACCAGAATAATTTAACATATTCAGTCATACTAACAAAAAAAACCATTTAGTGGGAACCAGCAGTTGGCATAATGGCTATGTCGCTGGACTCCCACGTAGTCGACCGCGGTTCGCGTCCTGGACCCGGTGGCTTAAAACTCACGCCGGGCGCGTGTGCGTGCATGCCCAAGATCCCGAGAGGAGAATGGAGGAGACGGGATTGTGGCGTGGCCATCCCTCCTGGGGGGTGATTTCTCGCTTTCTGTCTCTATGTCTCTCTCTGTCTGTCTGGCGAGTGCACGCGCCCTATAGCAAAAATCTCTCAAAAACAAAAACAAAAACAAAACATTTAATAAAGATACAGATGATTGGAACAATCAATTACAGCCTTGCTCTAATAGATATACACAAATCCTGCACAAAATTAAAGTAAAAATCTTTTCAAGAACATAAGGAAGTCTTTTGGCTATGTACTAGGCCACAGAACAGATTTCAACAGGTATCAGCACTCTGTCATGCACACAATATTCTTTAGCCACAATATGTTGTTATACTGCAGATGCCAGGCTCTTACTCAAAAAAAGAGTTGCTATACCAGCAAAACCAATTTACAATTTTAAGTAAAAAAAATCCAGCATGGTGACGTGGGCCTTCGTCCCAGTCCCAGTAAGTTGGGTAGCTGAGGTGGGAGGGTCGTGGCCAGCATGAGCAATACAGCAAGACCCATAGGAAAGAGGCACGTCGGGGCATGCCTGTGGATCCAGGCTCTGCTGGATCCTGTCTAAACTAAACACAAAGAAAAAAGAAAGGGCCAGTTTGTAATAGTAACAAAAACTAAACAAATCTAAAAAGATATATAAGAACTTTATAGAGAAAATGAAATTGCAAACTGAAAACCTGTATTAAAAGGCTTAAGAGAAGACCTAAACAAAAGGAACAGGGACCAGCCAGTGGCGTGGTAGTTAAGGCAGCTGGATCACACATAGCTGACTGTGTGGTTCAAGTCTTGACTCAGTGGTTTGGGAAGCACAGCTGGGTACATGGACATATGTGCCCAGGGTCCTCAGGGGAGAATGGAGGAGAGGGGATGCACTGTGGTATCTCCCTTGAGGGGGACTTTCTTGCTTCCTCTCCATCTGTCTGTCTCCAGCAAGCACATACATCCTATAGCAAAAATTATTAAAAAAAAAAGAACAATATGCAGTTTTCATAAATAGTACAACTCAACTTATAAGGATAACAACTATTCTCAAATAGTCAATAAATGCATTGTAATTCCAATCAAATTCCTCTGAACCAAAAATTATTATAAAAAAGCAAAAGACCAAGAATAAAGAGATATTGTAAATCAATGTAAAGAGATGAACCAGTTCTCTAATTGTATGTACTAGGGCAACTTGTTATTTATATGGAAAAAATGTGGCTGCATTTTAATGTTATACTGTATATAAAAATTAGATGATTAGATTAGAGATAGGTCAGAGATTTAAATATGAAAAGAAACACTAAAAAACACTCTTTAGGAAAATTAGAGGAGACAGTCTTATCAGAATACAAAAAATACTTAAATACACTCAACCATATGCTATGAGGGAGAAGATTTGATACATTTGAGCTATAAAAAGTCTTTATTCAAAAGACTCTGAAAAAAAATCATATTTGGGAAAGATATTACAACATATATACTCAAGTAAAAGATTAGTACTCAGAATACATACTCTTGGGGCCAGCAGCTGGCATAGTGGTTAAGGGTGCTGGACTCCCACATGGCCGACCATGGATCGAATCCCGGATCTGGTGGCTTACGTTCTCACTTTCCTCTCTCTCGCTCTCTTGCTCTGCCCCTCTCTGGTCAAATTAAATAAATAAATAAAGATAAATAAAATGATTTTTTTTAAAAAAAAGAATACATACTCTTACATATCAAGAAGAATAACCTTTAAAATGTTTTTATTGAGAGCATGCATGTGTGCAGGATGGAGCAAGTGGGAGGGACAAATGCTTATTTTTGACAGGCTCTCAACACATCCTGATCCTCCTGCCCCAGTCTTCCAATGGCTGGGACCACAAGGTGTGCACCAACAACACCTGTACTGTTTAGCTTGGACTGAGAACCAAACCTGTGTCTCCCATGCAGTGTCAGCAGCTGTGCAGCAGCACCCTATTGCTTGTGCCACTGTGGCTGGGCCTGGTTTTTTTTTTTTTCTTCTTCTTCTTTTTTTTTTAATTAAAAAGAAATGAACAGTCAATTCACAAAAGAGGAAACCCAAATGACCAATAAACATATAAAAAGATACTCAATAGTAAAGAAATGCAAATTAAAGCCAAAATGAGACACTACTTCACACTCATCGGATTGGTAAAAATAAAGTCTGCAAACACCAGATGTTGCCAAGAATGTGTAAAAGTAGGAACTCATACATTACAGGTGGGAGTGTAAATTGTATAACTATTTGGGAGAGCAATTTGGCAATACTTTCTAAAGTTGAAGGCGTGCTTTCTTTAAAACATAGTAATTCTATGTCCAGGTATAGTGAAACCTCACAGAAACTTAAAATTGATTTAATGCAATTAGTAACTGATTTTCAACCTCATCCAGCCTGAGCTCTCACCGGGTGGCAGGCGAAATGAACAGGAGGGTGGGGAAGAAAGAGCAGGTGAGTGGAAATGGGTTCCTTTCTCTCTTAGACTTTCCCAGCAAATCTGCCCCAATCAGGTCAAAAAAGTAATGCTAACGAGGAAATCCCCAGAATGGCTGTGTTGTCGTGGAAGTCCCTGTTGGCTGCCAAGACCCAGAATCATCCCTAGTAATATTTAAGCCTGAGTAGATAGCTAACAGATGGCTCCAAACAGCAGATGGGACTTGGACAGACTAGGAGAGGTTTTGAGATATTGAACTTAATCTAACCTTAACTGAGACATGTGGGAGAATGAGATGAATCATGTGAGCTAGATACAATATATGGGTAACTGTAGGAGGTACTGATGGTAAATTGTCAAATCAGAGTAAGCCTGATAAATAGAAAAAACAGGATGTCAGAGTCAGTGCAGTATCACTACAGATACAAATAAGCTCTCTGTTGACTATTAGAAAGAACCAATGCTTTAATTCCATATAAGTAAGAGATTCACCATAGCTCTGTAGCCACATAGGGGTTATATGCATGCATCCAGGATTTTTGTGCTCAGTAATAAAATGAACTAATTCTCTAGCTATGAATTAGCATGTTCCTTTGGGTCTCATTTTCTTTTATATTCCAACAGTTTGATAATAAAAATCGTTGGCATACCTTGGGTGAGCCTTTCTTTCTTTCTTTTTTAAATAATTATTTTATTGTATTTATTTTTTTAAAATTTGACCAGAGAGGGACAGAGTAAGAATGTTAGAGAGAGAGAGAGAGAAAGAGAGAGCGCGCAAGCTGCCAGGTCTGGGACTCAAACTGTGGTAGCCTATGTGGGAGTGCAGTGCCCTTAATCACCATGCCACCTGCCGGTCCCCCTTGGGTGAGCCTTTCTGCTGGGTGATTTATTGGAGGATATGCAGTCAACGCTGAAAGTCTAAAAATGCCATTCTCTGACTACTGTGACTCAGTGGGATTGGGTTCTTAGGGGCTAGGGTTTGAATGTATTCCTCCAAAGTTCATGTGTTAAGAGTTTGGTTGTGGGGGCTGGCCAATGGTGTGGTGGTTAAGGCACTGGACTCCCACTTGGTTGACTGTGGTATGAGTCCAGATTTGGCTTGCTTTCTCACTTCCCCCTCCCTGGTTAAACTGAAGAAAAATAACAAATAAAATTAAATAATGCTTTAAAAAAAAAAAAAAAAAGAATCTGCTTGTGTTTGGGCCAGCAGATGGTGTATGCTTACATCACTGGACTCTCACATGGCCAACGATGGTCTGAATCCTGTACCTGGTGGCTTGGAAATCATGCTGGGCATGCACGTATGTGAAATGAGAATGGAGAAGGGATTGAAAATCACAGATTGGGCATGCATGTGTGTGGGAGGAGAATGGAGGAAAAGGGATTGTGGTGTGGTCACCCACCGGGGTGATTTCTCACTTTTCCCTCTTACTGTCTCTCTCTTTCTGTTCAGCAAGCACACATGCCCTAAGACAAAAACCTCTCAAAAAAAGAATATGGGAGGACCAGCAGATGGTGTAATGGTTCATCGCTGGACTCCCATGTAGTGAATTGCAGTTCAAGTCCCAGACCTGACATCTTAAAACTCATGCTGGGTGCATGTGTGTGTGTGTCCAAGATCCTGAGAGGAGAATGGAGGAGAAGTGATTACGGTGTGGCCATCCCTCCCAGAGGGTGATTTCTTACTTTCTGTCTCTCCATCTCTCTAGTGAGCTCATGTGTCCTAGAGCAAAAATCTGTCTCTCAAAAATTTAAAAAAAAAAATTAAGAATTTGGTTGTGTTGTGAAGGCATTAAAAGGAAACTTGAGCTGACTACGAGATTTTTTTTTTTTTTTGAGAGGTTTTTGCTATAGGGCGCATGTGCTCGCGAGACAGACAGAGAGGTAGAAAGTGAGAAATCACCTCCCAGGGGGGATGGCCATGCCAGGGGGGATGGCCATGCCGCAATCCATTTTCCTCCATTCTCCTCTCAGGATCTTGGGCACGCACGCACACGCAACCGGCGTGAGTTTAAGTCGCTGGGTCCGGGATGCGAACCGCGGTCGACTACGTGGGAGTCCAGCGACATAGCCATTACGCTAACTGCTGATCCCAAGCTGACTACGAGATTAAGAGGTGGAGTTTTTAGGACTAAGATCATCAGGGTGGGGCCCCCATGAATGGAGCCTGGTGGACTTATAAGGAGAGGTAGTGAGAAAGAGACGTGAGTACAGATGTGCGCTGCTCAAGCCCAGGCTGCCATGTGATGCTCTGTGCTGCCACAGGACCCCACCAGCAAGAGGACGCCATCACCAGATGTAGCCCCTTGACCTTGCACTTCTAGGAGTTAAATATGCCTCTATTTTATAAATCACTCAGACTCAGGTATTTTTGTTATTAGCAACACAATGGACTAGAACACAAGGGAAAATTCTAAACCCTCACTGTACATTTTGAGTTTACTGAGCAAAATGAGTATGATGGGCATGAAGGGCCTATCCCATTTGTCTCGAGCTTTAAAGTAGAAAAACAAAAGCACAGAATATTGCCAGCAGGTCTCTTTCTCTTTTTTTAAAAATTAATAATTATTATTTAATTTATTATTATCAAGTTTTAATTTGACCAGAATGAGAAAGCAAGCCCCCAGGTCTGGAACTCCAACTGTGGTTGGCCATGTAGGAGTCCAGCCTTAACCGCCATGCCACCTGGTGGCCTCTGCAGATCTCTTTCTTCAAAATGAAACATTCTGTCACATTTGAAATGGGAATACTTAGAAGAATCTTTCTTTGCAGTGACCAAAGGAAGACTCATCGGAAGTAAACAAATTGGTGTATTTACAGAGATTCTTAGAAAACCCCACTGAAAATAAAAGGATTATGTTTATCTCTGGATCTAAGAAAATAAAAGAATGTGAATTGGATAGCCACAAAGAACGGATTAAGAGACTGGCAGATAAGATTAAGAACTGAAAGCTCCTCCTTTCTCTAGGCTCTCGTCTTTTCTCTGTTGTTGTTCCTGCTGCTTCTACATTCTGTTACTCTTCTTTGCCTCAATCTGGGAGTCATGACCTTTTGGCCAGACAGATTGCTCCCAATAGTCATAGGATCTGAGGATAACTTCTCCTGGAAAGGGGAAATATTGCCAGCCTTATTAGAAAAATTCGAATATGAATTTTATTCGAAGATACCCTAAACCAAACATGCAGAACATAGCTAGAGAAGCAGACATTATGAAAGGAAGGAACAAGGAGTCAGAATTTGGATAAGAGACTGTCCTAGAAGTAAGGCATTAGGTTGGCAAGTGGTTGCCCTGGTAACTTGGGAGAAAGGGAAAACAAAGAGGATACCAAACAGCAAAAGGAGACTAAAGTCACAGTGCCTTACAAATCAACTTATTTTTCATTTCAATACGAAGAAAATCAGCTCTACCCCTTTGAAGCCCCATTGGCTCAAGTGCTTTATTAAGTGACCCAGGACTGCCAGGTAGATTAAGATGTGCGAAAGAGAACACATGCTCTTTCCACCAGCTGAAAGAGTTCTTTCCCAGTGCTCTAGAAAAATTAGCAAAGGGGTCAGCAGGTGGCATGGTGAGGTGCTGGACTTCCACATGGCCAACCATGGTTTGGGTCCTGGACCTGGTGACTTGCTTTCTCACTCCCTCTTTCTCTCTCTCTGTCTCTTTCTGGCCAAATTGAATAATAATGATAAATGAATAAAATTAAATAACTCTTAAAAAAAACCTGTAGAAAAAGAAAGATTAGCAAAAACTGTGTCATGGTGTCCTTCAGCACATTTTCGGTCTACAGGCCCATGCATGAGGACGTACCGGAGCTGCTTCAATGTTGCCTCTGGCTGACTTTGCTTGGCTAATGGAACAGGAAGAAAAGGGGCCCCTGATAAGTGAGTGCCATGGCTGCTGGAAGCAGACTACCTGCTCCAGCAAGTCAGGCTGCTCCTCATGCCTTAGAAACTCATCTCTGGGTATTATGATAACAGCCTTTGAGATCCTTCTGCAGGAGGTGACCGAAGAAAAGCTGCAGTGCTGCTGCTGGTGGGTAAGGCTCCCGTTGGTTTTCGTTTTTGGAGAGGTTTTAGGTATAGGGTGTATGCGCTTGCCAGAAAGAGAGAAAGACAGAGAGACAGAAAATGAAAAATCACACCCCCCCCAGGGGGGATGGCCATGCCTCAATTTTTTTTCCTCCATTCTCCTCTCGGGATCTTGGGCACACATGCACATATGCCTGGTGTGAGTTTAAGCCACTGGGTCTGGGACTCGAACTGCAGTTGACTACATGGGAATCCAGCAACATAGCCATTATGCCAACTGCTGGTCCCGGCTCCTATTGATTTTCATCAGGGCTTGCTGAGGCTCTTTCTAAAGCTGATGAGGATGGACTTAGGCAGATCAGAACAGCCTCTGATTCCTTTCCTCTTCTGTGACAGCCTTGTTACTAGGAAATCAAGCACAAGTAAGAGAAAAGGTATTTGGCAGTAAGGACAGATAAGTTTCTCAGTTATTGGCAACAGCAATCCTGTTTTGGGTCAAAAAAGAAAGATAAAGAATACAAAAAGAAACTTAAGACTTCAGTATTACTTGCTGAATTAGTCATTCACAAAGGTAGAAAAATCCTTTCTTGGCACTACCAATAAATAAAAGACCTCTTAATGAAAAAGCCAAGTCATTACTGTAAGAAACCATTGAAAAAGGAATCCCTGAAGAGACTGAAGAAGGTGCAAGGGGTGCAACCCAACCATGAAGCTTTACTACCTCCTCTGGAGATGCTTACCCCCAGGAAACCAGACTAGAAATACTTGGCAAATTGTGCAAACTAGTAAGCAAAACTGGCCTAAGAGGAGGAACCTCTGAGCTGGGAATGGGAGAATCTCTTAAGTTTGCTTGCTTTTCCTGCCTTGATATTTTCCTTTCTTTCTTGTGGATAACAAAGCCACAAATTCTGCAATTTCTACTGACCTTTCTTGATTTACCCTGATGCAGAAAAATAGGTTGTGGTGTCTCTTGACAGCCTTGACCTGTTCTTTCTTCTGTAAGATTCCTGAGCAAAAAGGTCTTCTGTTAGGGGAATGTACTTCTCTTTCACTTGTCTTTGAGTGCTGTTAATCTGTTGGGAAGGGACCTGCCATGTAAACCAAGGGTTTACCATACACTATACTTCATGAAGAATATTTTTGAAGCCTCTGGGAGACAAGACACCTGAGCTGGTGAATATGTGCTCATTCACACTGACAGTAGGCACTGAAGGCCTTCCAGGCTATGTGCCAAATTTTTTTCTTTTCTTTTCTTTTCTTTCTTTTTTTTTTTTTTTTTGAGAGGTTTCACTATAGGGCACGTGCACTTGCCAGACAGACAGAGAGAGACATAGAGACAGAAAGCAAGAAATCATCCCCCGGGGGGGTGGCGACGCCGCAATCCCTTTTCCTCCATTCTCCTCTCAGGATCTTGGGCACGCATGCACACGCACCCGACGTGAGTTTTAAGCCACCGGGTCCGGGACGTGAACCGCGGTCGACTATGTGGGAGTCCAGTGACATAGCCATTACGCTAACTGCTGGTTCCCTATGTGCCAAAATTTGAAGAGTAGAGGCTGTTGGGTTGTTAGAAAAGTTATGATGTATTTTAAAAAATAACAGTATGATTATAACATCAATGGCAAGTAAGATATCACGTAGGAAATGTAGTTCTGATTTATTAAAGTCACCGCAACTTCTCCAATAAATGTTTGCAATTCATAGTTGAGCTCATATCAAATAAAGTGAAATTAATCTAGAAACCAAGCTGTGCAAATACGACTAAGGTTTGGCCTGCGCTAACTTTTTTTTTAGGAATGCCTCCTGAGGGTTGTCAGACGTATGCATGGGACTCCCTGTGAACTAGAAAACCGGAAACCAAAGGTAGCTACCATGAACAACGAACCATCTTGACAAATGTATTCGTCATAAGTCTTTCTCCTAACTTCACTATTCTGTCAGTTTGCCTTGTCTCATAGATGTAACAAAATGATCTTTAATCAAAAGTATTACTTAATATATCTGAAAGGCACATATGTTATACTTTCCTGTCCTCAAGAGATCACCTCTCTAAGTCAAATATGATGTATATCCTGTAACATCATATATATAATTGTCACTAGATAATTAAAGGACACTTATTATTAATGTTTTAATCTAACTTCCTATAGTGGTTTATTTAAATTTGACCAGAGAGGGACAGAGTGAGAGAGAGAGAGAAAGTGAGAAAAGAATTATTTCCTTTCCTTTTTGCTCTCTCTCTCCTTCCCTCCCTTTCTCTCTTATCAGAGAGGGATAGACAGAGAAAGAGAAAAGCAGAGAGAGAGAGAGAGAGAGAAGGAAAGTGAGAAAGCAAGCTGCCAGGTGTGGGACTTGAACTGCAGTCAGCCATGTAGAAGTCTAGCACCTTTAACCACCATACCACCTGCCGGCCCCAACTGAATCTTTTTTAAAACTTTAATGGCTCTGAAGTAAAAAAAAACTAAAGGAGTCTTCCTTCAGTCATCTTATTTCCTTAAACTTGATTTTACTACAGTTTGCATTTTATATAATGCTTGGGAAAAAAAAGAAACCTTGGCAAATTATAGGTGATTCCTATTTTTCTTTCTTTCTTCCTTTCTTCCTTCCTTCCTTCCTTTCTTTCTTTCTTTCTTTCTTTCTTTCTTTCTTTCTTTCTTTCTTTCTTTCTTTCTTTCTTTCTTTCTGCTATAGGGTGTGTGTATTTACTAGAGAGACGGAGAGACAGAAAGTGAGAAATCATCCCCCAGGAAGGATGGCCATGTCACAATCCCTTCTCCTCCATGCTCCTTTTGGGATTTCGGGCACACACGCACATGCACCCAGCATGAGTTCTAAGATGTCAAGTTTGGGACTTGAACCACAGCTGACTACATGTGAGTTCAGTGACATAACCATTATACCATCTACTGGTCCCCCTATTTTCTTCTTTATTTTTAAATATTTATGTAATAAGCATATTACTTATGATAAAAAGTTAATCTTAAAAAGCCTTTTACATAACTTGTCTAAAATCTATTATGAAAATTGTAGCACATTTTAGCACACCAAAGAGAGATAGCTTTTAGAGTAGGTTGATATACTGAAAATAACATAATTAAGTGATCTTCTCCTTGCCACCTTTCCATGTGACCTTGGTAAGTTCTTATCCTGAACTTCTATTTCTCACCTTTAAAATGGGAGAGCCTACCTACCCTCCAGGGTGATGCGCACCGAACAAGGTACGTGTCAAACCCAGCACATGAACGCCTTCAACAAAGACCAGTCGCTTTACTTTTTCATGTCCCCTGAGTCCTAATGGTTTAACAATGGAAAGAAGCTTGCTTTGGAGTAAAAAGAAAACCAGTGAAATAAATATTTAATTAACAGCTTTAATTTCACCATAGTGAACTGACTTTTAGAGCAATATGTTTCGCATGTGGAGATTATATAACAGTTTTAAAGATTGGGAATAATAAGGAGACTTGAAAACTGACAATCAACTGCTTCTGTATGATCCTCTATATATTATCTTTTTAATTAAATAAAAAATTTTGGGGCCAGCAGGTGGTGTGGTAGTTGAGGTGCTAGACAGAATCTCACATGGTTGACCATGGTTTGAGTCCTGGACCTGAAGACTTGCTTTTTCACTTCCTCTTCTCTCTCCCCTTTGAGCACACAAGTCCTACAGCAAATTAATAATAATAATAATAAATAATTATAAATAATTATAAAAGACCACTTTATTATATTATAAAAAATTTGACCTATAAGTTTGCCATAGTCTAAGATGTTCCTATATGTGATACTTTGCACTGGCGGATTCAAGTGTAAATAAAAACTTCTATGACTTTAATGGGCCATTATATTGAGCAACATATCATGATAAGGATATAACTTAGCAGGGTGTGCAAATGAAGTACATAAAAGTAATAAAATCTTTCCAAACTAGAAAACCATATTTGAATCCTCAGTAACAAAATTATTCAAGTTTAGATACAGTTAGCTTAATTACATTAGAGAAAGTCAGGGTATACTAAGTATTAGCTACAAAATAACAGTAATATGTTTATTGAACACTGAATTATCATCAGGTTTTTTGAGAGAATTTTGCTATAGGGTGTGTGTACTTGCTGGAGAGACAGAGAGATAAAGAAAGTGAGAAATCACCTGCAGGGGGGATGTCGACATCGCAATCCCTTCTCCTCTCCGGATTTGGGGCACACACACACACACACACACACACACACACCCCTGGCGTGAGTTTCAAGCTGCTGGGTCTGAGATTAGCACCATGATCAACCATGTGGGAGTCCAGCGCTTTAACCTCCATGCCATCTGCTGGTCCCAAACACTGAATTATTACTATACAGTCAAGATACTTTTCTAGTATTTGGTGAGTTGATTTTATTTTTTCCTCAGTTTTTAGCCCTGATTACATGTAAACCATCTTGGAAATAGAATTCAATTTTAAACATCTCTTTTAAAAAATGGTTTTAAGACTTTTGCATGAATGCACTTTTCAATGTTGATGACCATTAAAAAGAAATTCCCTAAATCTATCTTGTGTTCATTAAGTAGAGAGAAGGAGTGCACTTCAATATGGAAATAAAAGCATATTTCACTTTCTTTCAGTGTAGTTCAATAAATTTTAGATTGTACTTAAGACTATTTAATTTCATGTTAATTATGTAACAGCCTATAATACAAGAAAGTATAATTCTTGCTGTGCTAATTTATGACATCTAGAGTTTTTCCTTTTGCATTGAAGGTTTACAACTATTTATTTACTTGTTTATATATGCCTATTTTGTTACTCTTACAGCTACTCAACTGTATGGTCTCTGATCTTTTTCCCCATCAACCAAGATCACTTCAAAGTAAAACCTAGTTCTCAAACATAGCACCAGAAAACTAAATCCATGCTTCTATGTTATAGAACATTTAAATCAATACTTATTAAGTTGTATTCCAAACAGAAATTCTCCCATGTGGCACAGAGGCCCTTCTGAGGAGTAGGGAATGTAATTTTTAAGGGGGAAACACAGTCCTACATGTACTCTCTAATTCAAACACAACCCTGCTTTTATTTGTTTTTAAAAATTGACTTTCCATACATGATTTGCAGACCTGGAATTGCTTTAAAGAAAAACAAGGGTATGAAAAAATCACCAACTTAGAACAAAAACATGCAATACTGTAATTACTATAGAAGGCTGATATAAAATAATTATTACCCTCAATTTGGCTATGAACACAGTAGCAATAGAGTCAAGAGAGGTAGCTTTGATATTTAGAAAGGAGGAAAGAAAAAAAAGGAGAAAGATTTCTATTTCCTTCATCTATAAGGTTCATAATTTCAGGAAAAAGAACATCTAGGTAATATATTGGGTTGTTGAAAAAGTCATGATGTATTTTTGCACAGAAAAATAAAAAAATGCATCATGATTTTTCCAATTACCCAATAGATCCAAGTAGGGCATTAGTCTGAAGATGAAGGAAACATGTCCATTAAGTAGACATTAAAAGGTTCTTTTTTTTTTGAGAGGTTTTTGCTATAGGGCGCGTGCGCTCGCCAGACAGACAGAGAGAGACAGAGAGACAGAAAGCGAGAAATCACCCCCCGGGGGGATGGCCACGCCACAATCCCTTCTCCTCCATTCTCCTCTCTGGATCTTGGGCACACATGCACACGTGCCCGGCATGACGCCCGGCGTGAAGCCCGGCGTGAGTTTTAAGCCACCAGGTCTGGGACACAAACTGCAGTCCACTTACGTGGGAGTCCAGCAACAAAGCCATTATGCTAACTGCTGGTCCCCATTAAAAGGTTCTTAATAACAAAAGAAGAAGACAAAGACCTAATTACTTTTTCCCCTTTCTTATGACTGGTAACACTAGTTAGGTGAAGATCTGTGGTTAAGTTTATTTATATGTAATAGTATTACTAAGGTTGCTGTTCCTGAGGTTAGGCTTCAATATGCACATTTGAGATAATAGGAAAATTGATTGCGCATTAGTGTATTAAAACTTATGATACTGATAACAACTAGAATTGTGTACTCAGAGTTATAAAAATAGAATATAACAGTTATGTACTCAGAGTTATAAAGATAGAAGATAAGTAATAGTTGGTCTTTGTCAAACTCCATACTAATATAATTAAACACCACCAAAAACTAGTTTTGATTCTTCAATTCTTTTCATAGTCTCTAAGAATCTTCTTTAAAAATAGCAAGAGACATGTGGCACTGCCAACTAACCTGTAAATAATTCCTATGACACTCACTTAGGAGATTAAGCTGTCCTTTCATTAATGTTACTTTGGGGCCAGCAGGTGGCCTAGTGGCTAAGGTGGATTCCTACATGATTGTGGTTTGAGTCCTGGACCCAGCAGCTTGAAACTCACGCTGGGCAGGTGTGGATGTGTGCTCAAGACCCCTAGAGAAGGGATTGCAGCGTGGCCATCCCTCTTGGGGATGATTTCTCACTTTCTGTCTCTGTCTCTCCAGTGAGTATACACACACTATAGCAAAAATTTCTCCAGGAATGGAGAAATGGAGAATGGAGGAGAAGGGATTGCGGCGTGGCCATCCGTCCTGGGGGTGATTTCTCGCTTTCTGTCTCTATGTCTCTCTCTGGCTGTCAGGCGAGCGCACGCACCCTATAGCGAAAACCTCTCAAGAAAAAGAAAAAAAAGTAAAAAGCAACTCTAATTAATTTCAGTATGTATTTCATTTAACCTTATATAGAAAAATTATATTAACTTGTAATCACTGTAAGTTATTATTTACATATATTTGCGTTAAGTCTTTGAAATCTAGCAGAGCATATTGAAAAAGTAAAAAGGGGGCCAGAAGGCGGAGTGGAGTTAGGTGCTGGATCCTACATGGCTGGTTGTATGGTTTGAGTCCTGGACACAGTGGCTTAAAAAATCTGCTGTGGGGACCAGCAGTTAGCATAATGGCTATGTCACTGGACTCCCACGTAGTTGACCGCAGTTCGTATCCTGGACCCGGTGGCTTAAAACTCACACCGGATGCATGTGCGTGCATGCCCAAGATCCGGAGAGGAGAATGGAGAAGAAGGGATTGTGGCGTGGCCATCCCCCCAGGGGGGTGATTTCTTGCTTTCTGTCTCTTTGTCTGTCTCTGTCTGCCTGGCAAGCTCACACTATGGCAAAAACCTCTTAAAAAAAATAAATCTGCTGTGGGGGCCAGCAGATGGCGCAGTGGTTAAGGTGTTGCACATTCCCACATGGCTGACCATGGTTTGAGTCCCAGACCTGGCAGCTTGCTTTCTTGCTTCTTCTCTCTCTCTCTCTCTTGTCAAATGAAACTAAAATGAATAAAAAAAAAAGTTAAATAAATAATTCTTTTAAAAAAATCATGCGGGGTGTGTTTGTGCCCCAAATCCTGGGGATGTATATGTGCATCCATACCTAAAATCCTGAGGAGACTGGAGGAGAAGGGACTGTGGCTGGCCATCTCCATGGGATGATTTCTCACTTTCTCTCTCTCTGGCAAGTGCATGCACCTTAGAGCTAAAAACTAAAAACAAACTTAAAAAAAAAAAAAAGTAGGGACCAGCAGTTAGCGTAATGGCTATGTTTCTGGATTCCCCCCGAGCCGACCA
>NW_006159803.1:4678186-4696882 GCF_000334495.1 Tupaia belangeri chinensis | reverse complement strand
AGATCCCGAGTAGGAGAATGGGAGAATGGAGAAGGGATTGCGGCATGGCCATCCGTCCTGGGGGGGGTGATTTCTCGCTTTCTGTCTCTCTGTCTCTCTCTGTCTGTCTGGTGAGCGCACACGCCCTATAGCAAAAACCTCTCCAAAAAAAAAAAAAGAAAAGAAAAAAAAAGTAAAAAACAACTCTAATTAATTTCACTATGTATTTCATTTAACCTTATATAGAAAAATTATATTAACTTGTAATCACTGTAAGTTATTAAATTATTTACATATATTTGCATTAAGTCTTTGAAATCTAGTATGTATTTCTGACTCACTCATATCTCAGTTTGTACTAGATGCATTCAAGAGTGCAAGAGGCACATGTGGCTAGGGCTTACAGTCCCAGTAGACCACACTGACCTACCACACATAACTTGAAATAGTTTTGTTGAAAAAGTAAACTCCAGCACTTTTAGTCTCTCCTGTGGAACCAACCAAATGCTTAGGTGAGGTGTTCAGAATTTTATTAATTATAAGTCTGTGCTGTACTTAAATGATAAACAGGCCACAGGAGAAAGTCAACTAAAGAACTGAAGGCAAATTTTAGTGGCTAGGCAAGATGGCTTTCCATTATCAAAATTTATATTGAAAGAGTTTTCAGGTTCATGTAACTTCACAAAAAAGATTAGATAACGAAAACCTTTGTACTTTTAAAAAAATTAACCAGAAGTTTAAATCTTAATTGACATTTAGATTTATACTAACATCAGTTTTCCAACCTAAGTATTTTTTAATTTTTGGAGAGGTTTTTGCTATACGGCGCGTGCGCTCGCCAGACAGAGAGAGAGACAGAGAGACAGAAAGTGAGAAATCATCCCCCAGGGGGGATGGCCATGCCGCAATCCGTTCTCCTCCATTTTCCTCTCAGGATCTTGGGCATGCACGCACACGCGCCCGGTGTGAGTTTTAAGCCACTGGGTCTGGGACACAAACCGCAGTTGACTACATGGGAGTCCAGCGACATAGCCATTATGCTAACTGCTGGTCCCCAACCTAAGTCTTTTTTGAGGAGCCAAGTATAAACTGTTGAACAATGGTTGGGGGTGCCAGCTGGTGATGTGGTAGTTAAAATGGCTGGATTCCCACATGGCTGACTGTGTGGTTTGAGTCCTGGACTAGGTAGCATGAAAAATGCACCAGGTGCACGTACGTACATGCCCAAAACCTCTAAAGGAGGGAGAAATGGAGAAGGGTTTGCTTTCTCACTCCCTGCTAATTCTAGCTCTCTCGTGTGAGTATATACACCCTCTAGCAAATTAAAAAAAAACTAAAATAAAAATAATTAAAAAATGGTTCATTTCCTATTCTGTGCTATTTGACTGATAGACAAAAGTGGTAAATATTTTTAGTGCACTTTCCCCCCAAGAGTTGTCTATAATTTAACCTTCGCAAATATTTAAAAATGTAAATAGGTCTCTTTGTTTCAGAATCTTAGTGCACAAATTCATTCTTTAAATTTCTTTATAGAGTGATCTTTCCTAAAGGCCAATTCTAAATACTACAGGACTCTCCATTGCTTAAATTCTTCTGGTGGTTCCCTATAATTAACAGGGAGGTGATACAAGCTTAGTTCTTATTGGTCAAAAGTGGTTTAGACTGAAATTATTAGCAAGCAAAATATTTATCGTGATACTTTGCATAGACTTACATAAACATGCATCAATAAGGACTACCCTGCGGTCAGGGTTCACTGACTGAGAGAGAAGATTTGCAATAATAGAGGAAGGGAAACTATCTATTGTTTGTTCATACCACAAAGACAAGACTAGTGTGCCTTGCTTCTATTCCAATACTCAGCAGGGGAATTTGTGTTACAGAGCAGTATAGAGACAGGGATGAGGATATGAGATTCTTCTTTTTTGGAGAGGTTTTTTGCTATAGGGCGCATGTGCTCGCCAGACAGACAGAGACAGAGACAGAAAGCGAGAAATCACCCCCCAGGGGGGATGGCCATGCCGCAATCCCTTCTCCTCCATTCTCCTCTCAGGATCTTGGGCATGCACGCACATGCGCCCGGCATGTGTTTAAGCCACCAGGTCCAGGACTCGAACCGTGGCCAACTACATGGGAGTCCAGCGACATAGCCATTACGCTAACTGCTGGTCCCTGAGATTTTTCTTATTCACTGTTCTCATTTTATGTTATAACTTTTAGAAGAAGCTGAAATAAAATATGAAGATTTTAATGAAGGTCATGAAAACATACTGAAGAAAATCAAACCCTTTTAGCAATAAAAGGGTTCTAACAATGGAATCACTACTACAAACTATACTGGACTAAGTGCCTGGCATTTGGGTATAAATTGTGGGTGAACTTTTTCATTCAACAAACTTATTCAGAGCATCTACCCGTGTGGTGTATTTTTTTATAAGACATTAATAAGCTTACAGAAGAATGCTTCCCTATGGCAACAGGTACTTATATATTATGGGGCACTCTTGGGTGTTCTCAGCTTTAAGAGGCCAAACCTCCTGTTGACACTGTAGAAATAATTGAAATCCACTGGTGATATAAACTTGAAGTAAAAATTAAATATGCCCATAGGTTCTAAGAATAAAATGGACTGATATAATGCAATGTTTGTTAAATATTGAATATAAAAACCAGGATATGTAAGTTCTCGTTACATCCATTACTATGTTCTAGATTGAGAGATTAGTTCTTTAATAATAACTATAATTTATCGAGAGCCTATTACATGTCAACTACTTAGTATTAATGATCTAATAATTAATTCTAATAAGCTTGAAAATAAGAATTCCCCTTTTTACAATTCCAAAAACAGAGGCTAGAGAGTTTAAAAAACTCATCAAGAATCACAAAGGTAATATGTAGAGAACTAACTATATTTTTTATATTTTACACCTTGTTAAATTTATTTTCTAAAACTTATCTTGTATTTTAATAAAAATGTTGTTTTCTTAGTTTAAATTTACATTTAAAGACTCATTTGTTTCAGTTCCATGGCTAGTTTGTAAATGAAAATAAAATTTATCCACCTCATATAGGGAATATGTATGTCTGATAGATGAGAAAGGAAATAAAACAGTACTTTCAACCAACCTCAGATTTATTTATTACAGCTCAAGCATCCCTAATCTGGAAATCTGAAATTCAAAATATTCCAAAATCTAGAATCTTCAGAGCATTGACTTGACACCACAAGTGGAAAATTCCACATCTGACCTTATGTGTCAATATGCTTCTGTACAAAAATATAGTATATTGTATAAAATTACCTTCAGGCTATGTGTATAAGACGTACATAAAACATAAATGAATACTGTGCACAGATTTGGGTCACACCCCCAAGATACCTCATGATGTATGTGCAAGTATTTCAAATATGAATACTTAATAAATGAAACATAAATGAATACTATGCATAGATTTGGGTCATATCCCCAAGATACCTCATGATGTATGTGCAAGTATTTCAAAATCTGAAAAAAATCCAAAATCTGAAATATGTCTGGTCCCAAGCATTTCAGATAAAAGATAGTCAACTCGAATATATAATCTATTAGTATACGCATACATTTATCATGCACGAATATAAATAGGTTTGGTAAGTTTATCATCAGACATTTCAAAAGTAAAAGCATGTTATATTCATGCAACATGCAATTAGTAAAATCCCTCTGTATTTTTGTTACATTAAGATTTTGGACCTCGGGAACCAGCAGTTAGCGTAATGGCTATGTCACTGGACTCCCACGTAGTCAACCGTGGTACGCATCCCGGACCCGGTGGCTTAAAACTCACACCAGGCGCGTGTGCGTGCGTGCCCAAGATCCCGAGAGGAGAATGGAGGAGAAGGGATTGCGGCGTGACCATCCCCTCTGGGGGGTGATTTCTCGCTTTCTGTCTCTCTGTCTGGCGAGCGCACGCGCCCTATAGCAAAAACCTCTCCAAAAAAAAAAAAAAGATTTTGGACCTGAAGTAGCTAAGTATTTTTAAATGATTTTGCTACTTTTTGTAGACCTTATAAATGGCAGAATGTAAAAGTTTACTATAAATTTTAATGAATTCAGATACTTTCAAGATTATGGATATGGCACAACACTTTATTGTGACTGACAGTTTAATGCTGCTGTGATAAAAATTTTCTGTCAAGGTGTTCTCTCCTGAAATGTCTAAAGCACTTCAGTTTAACTGTCAGATTAAAATATATGATGGAGATAAGAAATAAATCTGCCTGGTCTGATAAGGAAGATACTGTCAAAATAATGTGGTTGAAGTTTGTTTTCGTAGCTGTATTGAGTGCATTGTTTGAAATGCTTTAATTATGCCATCTTTTAAAAATTATTTAACTTTATTATTATTATTATTTTCCAGTTTTCACTAGGGAGAGACAGAGACAGAGAGAGAGGGAAAGTGAGAAAGCAAGCCACCAGGTCTAGGACTCGAGCTGAGGTCGGCCTTGTGGGAGTCCAATGCTTTTAGCCAGCACCCCACCTGCCAGCCCTGCCATCGATTTTTATAAAGTTTTACTGTGGATAATTTTCACCATGGTGGATAAAGTTTAGCTTAAGCAAGGTCTTAGTTACCCAGTATTTCCATTGGGAACTAGGTTTCAGTCATATAAGTTGTTATGAGACTGACCCAACTATGACATCATTTATCTAAATGATACCCATCTTAAAAATTCATTTCTACATCCTCTAAGTTTTGGAAGTTTCATACTGTTTCCCCCGCAAAAGGTCTGTTTCTGGGGCTGGTGGGTAGTGTGGCGGTTAAGGAAGTGGGGCTCCCCCATCAAATTAAATAAATAAAATTATACACACACACACACACACACACACACACATACGCACGCATTTTTTAAAAAGTCTGTTTCTGCCTGTTCACAGTACATTTCCCTCAGATGCCAAATTCTGGATTCGTCTCTTTCTTGTCTCCTGCATTCTGCTTAAAAAACTCCTCTCATAGTACTGTTGCCTTAGTCTCCTGTGAAGATTTTCCTTTCCCTCAGCTTACATAGTTTCATTTTTTAAAAACAAAACAAAATCCTGTCCCAACCTTTCTTCCTCCTGTCCTTTCCTTCCTCTGTCAGCTTTCTAGAATAACAGTCCAGACCTAGTTCTTCATTCCTTAACATCCTGCAATCAGGCATCTATCTCTAATAGCATATGGCATTCTTGAAGACTGTCACTTCCTGGCTGTCCTATCATCTGATCTCTTTTCAGACTCACAGGATCTTCTCTCCTTAAAGCCTTCCTCTTCTTTCAGTATGCTAAAACCTTTTTTTTTTTTTTTCTAGCACTATTTCTTCTAATACTGGTGTTTTTCAAACTCCTGTTCCACTGGATCATCACTTTCTTCTACCTCCGGATATGTAGATATTAATACTTTTAGTGTTAAATGGTTCTCAACACTGGCTATACATCAGAAATAACTGGCTTGGAGGACCAGCAGGTGGTGTAGTTTTTAAGGTGCTGGACACTCCCACATGGTTCGAGTCCCGGACCTGGTGGCTTGCTTTCTCACTTTCCTTCTCTCTGTCTCTCTCTGGTCAAGTTGAAATAAATGAATGAATAAATAAAATTAAATAAATAATTCTTTAAAAAAGAAAATAACTCTGGCACTTAAAAAAATAAATACAGTAGTTTGGGCTCTACGATAGCTTCACTGAATTAGATTCTTCAAGAACATAATGCTGGAAGATGTATTTTTAAAGAACTCCTCTGGTAATTCTGGTATATAGCCATGGCTGTCAAAGATCCATGACCTTCCCTCACTACTCTTTCCTTCAGCAATTTCGTAGCTTTTGGCCTTGCATATCACCACATTACAAGGAGAAAAGTCATTCTATGGCCAAGTTTGAAAGAGGTCAAACAACAGAAAGATTATCTTACTGAAGGACTTTTCAAGGTATGCACACTTCATACCTCTAAGGTTCTATTCGCTCCATTAGACAGAGATCACTGCCAAATTGTCAGTATAGGGCACAAGTCTACTTAGACATGTCCCTACTCAAAATCCCTAAGTTACCTCTGGTTATAGAGTCAAGTTTGAATTCTCTAGCTCATCATCATAAGGCGTCTTTAAGGCCTTATAAGATGTGGCCTGCATCCTTTTAACTTAGCGTTTCTCTTTTATTACAGGATGAGGTGTGTAGACTTTGATGTCTCACATATGTGGGTTTGAATTACGTTTTGTCTTAGGAAATCATTTAAATTCTGTCAGTCTCTTATTAATAAAAGATTCATAAGCCTTCACCTGAAAAGACTATTTAGAGGACGACATATTGATCTTCCTCAAATCTATGTGGAAGAATTTATGATCATCTACTGAAAAGTAGTTCTTACATTTCAGCACATATCATGACTAGAAGGAATACTTCTTATAAGAGCACAGCTGGGCTACTCCTTGAACTTGACTTGGTAGGTCTCTGGAACTATTCTGTCCAGTATGGTAGTCAGTAGCCACACCTGGCTGCCAGGCACCTGAAATATGGCTATTCGGAATTGAAATGCGCTGTCAGTGTAAGTACACCCCAGATTTCAAAGACATAATACAAAAATATCTCAATAACCTTTTGTTAAAATAATATTTTGAGTATATTAGCCTAAATAAAACATTAATTTTACCTGTTTCTTTTTACTTGTTAATGTAGGTACTAGAAAATTTTAAACGACATGGTTTGCAGTGCCTTTTGTTTTTCGTTTTTTAACTTTTTGGAACTTACTTTTTTTTTTTTGCCAAAGGATGTACATGCACACCAGAGACAGAGAAAGTGCTCTCCAGTGGGACCTGGTCACACCACAATCCTTTTTCCTTCATTTCCATTAAGATCTTGAGCTGTACACATATTTGCCCAGCATGTTTTTCAAGCTGCTGGAGCAGGGATTCAAACCACAGTCAGCCACATGAGATCTGACTCTACCCACCGTGTTACAGAGCTGGCCCTTAGGGCACATGTGTTTGCCACCGAGAGACAGTGAGGGGAAAAATAAGAAATCACCCCCGGCCCCTAGGGAGGAAGGCCACACCGCAATCCCTTCTCCTCCATTCTTTTCTTGGAATTCTGGGCATGCACAGACATGCACCCCATGTGATTTTCAAGCTGCTGGTCCAGGACTGAAACCACAGTCTGGTCCTGCATTTTTCATAAGGTCCCAGAGGAGTCTATGGTAGGAATCCTCAGACCACTGTTTGAGAAACAATATGTGGAACTTTAAATTCTTGAGAAGAATTGATGGTTTTATTCTATCTTTTTATCCTCACAGCGCTCTGATCATTGTGGGCAGTTAATTTGCTGAACGAATTTAGGTACGCTTTAAATTCTGAACCATCAAAATTTATCAAAAGAATTTCATTAGAAGTTTTACTTTTTCAGGGCTGGCAGATGGTATAGTGGTTAAGATGCTGGACTCCCACATAGCCAACTGTGGCTCAAGTCATGGACCTGTTGGCTGGTTTTCTCATTTCCCATTTTTCTGTCTCTCTTTGGTCAAAATAAAAGTAGTAGTACTAAAATAAAAAATTCTTCAAAATTTTTACTTTTCTCCTCCTCTTCCCCAGTTTCCAAAAATTATTTTTGAGGGGCTGGCAGGTAGTGTGCTGGTTAAAGGTGCTGGACTCTCACATGGACAACCATGGTTTGAGTCCCAGAACTGGCAGCTTGCTTTCTCGCTTTCCCTCTCTCTCTCTCTCCAGCTCTCTCTGATAAAATTAAAAAAACAATGATAAAAAATGGAGTAGTTTTGAATTGCATTTCTTAAGTGGAACAAATACTTGAAACTACAGCTTTGATTTATTGCCAAATCAATAAAATAAATAATTTCTAGAAGAATTGGTTTTCCTTGTGGTTATTTTTTTAAAGAGTTATTTTTATTCAACTTTATTTATTTATTTTAATTTGACCAGAGAGGGACAGAATGAGAGAAAGAGAGAGAAAGTAAGAAAGCAAGCTGATAGGTCCAGGACTTGAACCGTGGTCAGCCATGTGGGAGTCCAGCACCACCAGCCACCTGCTGGCTACATCCTTGTGGTGTTTTTTTAAATTTTTTGGGAGAGGTTTTATACCATAGGGCGTGTGTGCTCGCCAGACAGAGAGACAGAAAGCGAGAAATCACCCCCTGGGGGGATGGCCACACCGCAATCCCTTCTCCTCCATTCTCCTCTTGGGATCTTGGGCATGCATGCACACGCGCCCGGCAGGAGTCTTAAACCACCGGGTCCGGGACTTGAACCGCGGTCAACTACATGGGAGTCCAGCGACATAGCCATTACACTAACTGCTGGTCCCTCCTTGTGGCTTTTTAACTTCATGTGCAAATAGGTTATTTGACTAGAATATCTGGAATATTATTATACTCAAATTCTTCATTTAAAATTTAACCAGTGATTAGCACTAAGCCTGAAACATGCACTAGTTTTTATACCATAGTAACTTAGCAGATGAGTAAAAAGAAGACTTTTCTAAAAAAAGTTGGTGGAGGGGGGGCCTCTTTTCAGACACAAAGAGGTGAGAGTAGCTGACAACCCTGAAAAACAGAGCTAGATAACTAATGTTTTTTAAAGCCAATGTTGGAATGAATATAATGAATGTTGACTTTAATGACTAAAAGAAAATTAGCTACAAAATTAGAAACAAGTGTTAAAGGTTGTTTGGTAATACTTTCCATAAAGATTCTTACACTTACCTCATTGCCACATTGCTGCCATCGATAACTATTGGTCTCAGATTTTCACCATCATCTGCTACAATCTCTTGCATTGGAGATTCAGACCTCTGAGATTCCAAGGAGGATGTTTCCCGAATTACATTGTTAATTGTACCAACTGTTTGATCAGCCTCACTTTTGTTTCCAAGTTTGACAAGTTCGCCCAAGATATCATTGATTAAAGCATCAGTACCAAGTTTGTTTAGCACAAGCTGAACCTGTTCTTCAGAATAACCTAACTTAAGTGCAAACTCCAGTTTTGTTTGGTATTCTCGCACCACGTCAGGGGGTTTCTTCACTTCCTTGGAAGTAGTCTGAGACTCTTCGGGTTTAAAGTCTTGCAAGATTTCATTGCGTTTGAGTATGTGAGGCTCTAAACAGGGAGACCGGCATAGTTGTCTATGAGTCTTGGTTAATATACATGGCTCTACTGAAATGCTACTCAGTTGTTCTGACTCATGATCAGAATTTGTGCTTTCTTCAGAGTCACCAGAGCTCCCATTCTCTTCAGACACCTCTTTTTCTTCCCTCCTGGCATTAACTGTATCCATTGTTGGTTTTTCTCCTGTTGACCAAGGTACGGCTACACTTAACTGTGGGTCAGTGCTCTCCACGTAAAGGTGGCCGAGGTCATGCCCCGGGTGATCCTTCAAGCCCATGAAGCTGTTATGTGTACTTGACTCCACTTTGCTGTTTTTTCTGTATTCCTGTATGCAAAGCACCCTGTATTCCTAGAGAAAAATGTAAAATATTTAGAATTTCACATTTAAGATTGGAATTCTGTCACTAGAGAAGTCAAGAGGATTACTAAACTATTGAATACATACTTTATATGTGGTCTATGTCCTCTCATCCCTTCTAATACCCTTGCCATATAGTATCAAGCCCTGTTTTTTCAGATAAGTTATAAATGAGAAAGATCATGCAATTTCTCACGGGAACAAATTAAGTAAGTAGTAGACTTGTAGTATAAATTATTTATATATGTATATACACACATATATTCATATATAATATATTTAACTATATATTTAAATACATATATTTAACTCAGTTTCATCTGACTCCAAAGTCCATACTTTCTCCACTATATCATGCTACTTCTCCAACTAAGTGCAAGAGATTTGTCCACTTTTAGAAAGACTTTTGTTTCTAGAGTGACATGTAAAATATTATCCAAAAGCATGTTTTAGTTATGCCATATTACATACATTTTTTAAAAAAGGATTTTGCTATAGGGCTAGACAGAGAGAGAGAGAGAGAGAGCGAGAAATCACCCCCTAAGGAGGATGACCATGCTACAATCCATTCTCCTCTTGGGATTTTGGGCATGCATGCACACGTGCAGTGCATGAGTTCAAGCTGCCCTGTCTGGGAGTCTAACTGCAGTAGGCTACGTGGTCCCCATACATTCTTTTTTTTTTTTAACAATTCATTAAAATCTGTATGAAGTCTTGTCAAGAGAAAGCTATGTTGAAAGAAGGGAAATGGTAACTTATATTTGAAAAATTACCATTCATTTGGATGAAGTCTGGCAACAGTCTAAAAGACATTTCAAAAATAAGTTATATACTGCAATGAAAGAACACATATTCTCAAATAGCAAGTGAGGAATTAAATAATTATAAGGTGAATTTCTAGGAGTTTTTAAAAAGTTCATGAAAAATGCATATTATGAAAAAACTGAACATTGATTTCAAAAATCTTTTGCACCAAAATAAACTTGTACTTTAGTTTCATTTTTTTCCCCATGAGTTTCTTGAAGTCTTCTTGTTTATTGTACTTAGAGATGAATAGTTTTGCCCTAATAATCATGATTTTGTGAATACTGAACATAGATAATGGAATATAATTTTTAGTATGTTCCCCTTGTTAAGTGTTAGTCTGTTTTATTCTAGGAAAAAATGAAAAGTTATTTTATGTGCATTTATGGAAAGCAGAATATTTCCTATGAAATTAGCAAGAAATAACTAAGTATCTTAAATAATGTTATGTCAGTTTTAAATTTTATAACAGAAAATACTTCTGTACTGTATCAGATTAATTAACCGTTAGTCTGTAGTTGGTTAAAAAGGTCACCTTTTCTATTACTTTTGTCCATAGGAATACTTTGTTCAAATGTGTCTTCTATTTTACTGGCTTTCCTTAAAGTTTATTGAAAATAACTGTTATTTTTCCAGCCCGTTCTTGGTAGAGAATTAAAGTTATTTTCTCTTGTGCTTCAGTGTAAGGACTGTATCTACAACAGGCAGTTTACTTATTAAGGTAGTTCCAGTGTCCTACCCAAGCTTACTATTAGCAAGCCACTGGTAGCTGAGGCTGAGGCTGTCATAAAACACCTGTTGAAATAACCTACAGAAGAAATCTGGGAAAACAATTTTATTCTCCAGATCTTCAACACCATATTTACATTAGAAAGGAGCTTTTATATAAATGTTGAAATGCTAAGTGATTTTCTGAGAAGTCACACAGTGGCGAGAATACCTGGTAAACATATTAGAGTCAAGTATTTCTACATACTGAAATAAATTTTATTAACTTTGGTAAATACCAGAGGAGAGAACATTAAATCTTAGCTTCAAAACAATATACTGAAAATACTTTCAGTGTAGAACTCTTACACACTTCTACAGGAGTTTCTTGAGGCCTTATTCCCTGAGAAGATAAATGACTTCAATAGCATTGTTCTACTAATGTAACATTCATTAGTTTTAAAGAAACATCAAAACTCTCCTAGCTTCTGAACTGATAAAAGGAAATATCCCTCAGAAGAGCTCTACATGCATCTGCCTCATTATGAAGCTGTATCCATTTCAATCTTTTTCTACTAATATGGATATGTATGAGCAAGTGAAAGGGATTTTGAAAGCAAATCTTTACACCCTGTGATTTATTAACTACTGTAATATACTAAGACCATAATGCAAGTAACAAATCACAACAGCATCCTAATAAAGGAATACAGTTAAAAGAAAAAATCCACACTGTGGCCTTCCTAGAGCTCCCACCAAAAGTATCTTAAACAAGGAAAACCTATTGGAAGCTGGGCTGCCTGGCAACTAGAAGCTGGTTGCTAAGCTGCACTCCTTTAACATGCCATCATGAATGCTAGCACAGTGAAAGAATAATTTGGTATGAACAAAAGCCTATAAAAGAGACTGGGACTTAAGTGCGTCTGGTTTACCCTCGGAGAACAATGCAGCTGCCAAACCAATCTGGAAGCTCCGACATCATTGTTCTGTAAACTCTACAATCTGTTCTGACTGCAGGAAGTGCATTTAATGGGCAACATTTTTGATCTTCCCTGAAAAGTTTGGGTTATGCATAAGTGCTGTTGTGAGATAATTCTTCAAGATAATGACTTGCTGACCAAATCTCTGAATTGAAATAGGAAATATTATTTTAATATTGAGCAGTATTGCTTTTTTTTTGTTTGTTTTTCAGACTGCATTTGCCTGGATGAATACCTTATGAAAGATAATAGCTAGTGAAGAACATTAGATGAAATGTTTCATTTAAGTTTAGAGTGAAATGTTTTGTTTAAAGGATAAGTAAAACTATTCTTGATTTTCATATTTTTTTCAAAAGAAATAATGCCAGATACCATAAAGTTTTTAAACTGAAAAATTAACCATTCTAAGAAAGTATTCAAATCTTTCTAGGTCACCTTCAATCTAGCAGTTTAAAAATGTGTTAATAAGGGCCGGCAGGTGGCGTGGTGGTTAAAGGAGCTGGATTCCCACGTGGCAGAGTGTGGTTCAAGTTGCAGACCTGGCGGCTTGCTTTCTCACTTTCCCTTTCTTTCTGTGCCTCTCTGTGATCAAATTAAAAATAATAATAATAACAAATGGAATTAAATAAATAATTCTTTTGAAAAATGTGTTAATAACACTATTTCTCCCTGTTCTATTATATAATTTTATTTTATGGCTACATGGGTAAGATAGTGAGGAAAAAAAGGAATCAACAAGTTATTTGAACTGTATAACATTAAAACACATAAAATTCATTTGTACACTATTGTATTTGATGAATACCACACACTTTTAACTTTTGATGTGATCTGCACATGATATTTAAATAAAAGATTTAGAATAATCAGGCTGATTTTTTTTTTTTTTAAGTTTTGGTAAAGGGTGTATTTGCTTGCCAGAGAGACAGAGGGGAGAGGGTAAGAAATCACCCCCCCGGGGGTGGCCATGTTGCAATCCCTTCTCCTCCATTCTTTTCATGGGATTTTGGATGTGCACACATATATGCCTGGTGTGTTTTCCAAGCCATTGAATCCAGTCAACCACGTGAGATCTAGCTGCCTTAAACTCTTCACCACCTGCTGATCCAAATCAGGCTGAGTTTTTTTTTTTTTTGGGGGGGGGGTGGGTGGAGGGAGATGTTTTTTGCCTTAGGGCATGTGTGCCAGAGGAAGAGAAATACAGTGAGAGGGAACATAAGAAACCACCCCCAGGTGGGACGGCCATGCCATAATCCCTTTTCCTCCATTATTCTCCTGAGATCTTGGGCACACATTCACATATGCCCTGCGTGAGTATCAAGCTGCCAGGTCCAAGACTTGAACTGTGGTTGACCATGTGGGAGTCCAGTGATGTAATCACTATGCCCTGTGCTGGCCTCAGGCTGATTTTTGTTAAAGAAAATAAGTTTAGCCTTGGTTTTAAAAAATTAACATTCAATTTTGTTAGGCAAAATTTTTTTCTATTGCTATAGGATGTCTGTGCTTGCCAGAGAGAGACAGAGAGGCAGGGAGGGAGGGAAAGTAAGATATCATCCCCCAGGGAGATGCCCATGCTGTAATCCCAACTCTATTCTTCACCCAGGACTTTGGACATTCACGCACACAGACCCAGGGTGTTTTTCAAGACTCTGGGTCTGAGATTTGAACTGTGCAGTTGGCCATGTGGGACCCACCTGCCTTACCCTTCAATGCCACCTGCTGGCCCAGGCAAAATCACTTTTTAAAAATATTCTGGTTGAAATTTTTCCCACTGACAGGACTCTTTTCATCTTTGAGTTTGGTTAGCTCAGAGAAAGTAATCTGTCATCTTGTAATAGCTAAGTAATTTTTAGTTTCTATAAAGCAATAGACTAAATATGCAATAGTGCAATTAAGGACAAATGAGTTAAAATTTCCAGACCCCTAAGCCAAAGATACATGCTTCATCACATAATACAAATTTGGACTAACCTGATTTGTACTGACCCTCATTGTAATGATTTGGACTTTAATTTTAACAATTTGGTCTAAAATACTACTTTCTAGAATGCCTCCTAACCCGTCTATAATTAGTAAAAGATTGCCCTGACTTAATATGACACTTAGAAACCATCCAGAATTATGGCAATATCTTGAAATTATTCAGTGAAACATTAAATGCTCAAGATTTAAATTGTATCATATATCATAGGCTATGGTATTTTAAATATAGTTAAATGTATAAAATGTAAAAGGCGTTATAAGAAACTTTAGAAGAAGAAATGGTATGATTTTTATTTTTGATTAGTACCTTAAAAATAATCAATACAATTTTGAAAAATAGGAAGGACTCAATAACATCACAGATGTATCATAACATTTAAGGTAGAAAATGTTTTCCTCATTTCTCAATCATTTATTAGGCTTTTAAGTTTTGCATTTACTCAAATACAAACATATGCATTATTTTAATTTAATCAATTAGGTATTAAATAAGGGTAATTTCAAATAAGGGCACTTCTCATTTCATGAAGCAACAGCATAGTCAAGTTTCACAAAGTGGGCCAGTGTACCTTCCCACCAGTATAAAATATCCAATCAATACAACTTAACTTTTTAAAACCGTATGTCAGAGATCCATTATAATTGGCCTTTATATACTATTTAATATATTCTTGACCACAAACAGTATTTAGCAAAAACATAATGCTCTAAATACAGACTTATACAGTTATTAATCTATAACTCCCTTCAGATATTATATTGGAAACTCAACTTTTCTTGCTAAACACAAGCTAAAAAATAAATACTTCCTGTTTAAAATGTTAATTTTGTAGATGATGATGAAGCAATTCATTCTTATAATTGCCAAACAAAAGTTTTATTAGCTGAATGCAAGTTTATGATCTGATGACTATTTACCAGAAATATATTACACACACTGAAATTCTTACACTTAGTGAAGAGATTTTTCTAAAAGTTCTCGCTGGATAACACTGATAATCTTTCATCTTAAATCAGGTAAAAAAAAAAAAAGACAACTTTTTTTTTTATATTCTAGAGTCTCCTATTAATCAGGTATAGTAGTCAGGAATAAACTTGTACCAATTTGTTTGTTTGTAATATAAAGTTACGATGCCATAAAAGTGAGTTCTGGTTGTCATCCAAATGGTAATACTATGAGAACAATGAAAATAAAATAATGAATATGTAATAAATACCCATTGCTGTAGTCTCTGTGTATTTAATTACCATTGTATTGGAGTGAGTGCTGTTGTCTGCATCCCTCTAGCCAACAAAGGAAGGATGTTCCTTTGAACAGATTGGTTAATGCTCTGGGGCAACAGATGTCTACTGGAACTGCAGGAGACCAGCAACTGGTGGCCTGCCCATCTTCTGAAAACTTTCAATAGACTTATGCATATGTTCACACAATAGGGCATGTGGCAGAAATGAAAACCTCTTTTTAACCCTTTATGCTCTTTCTTTCCCTCCCAAATGATAAATGAAAGTCTTTGTTTCCGCCTCTCTTCCCCATTACAGAACCCTTGAAAGCAATAGTTCTTGGAATGACAGCTTCAATCTAATATCTGAAACTAATGCAAGGGGGGGGAAGATATGACAAGAAATTAGAAACTGTACATGAATATTGAAATTGTTGACAGTTATTGTATAATCGCATTTAAAGCAAACTGCTAAAAACATCTGCCTATATCAATCCATTTCCTTACACAATACTTTATTTTTTTTAAGACAATGGAAAAGTCTATCAAATCTTACTATCATTTTATAGCACCATTTGACAGGCATACCTTAAGAAACGTAAAAATTTGACAAGAAGATAAAATCTAAATTCACTATATCTAAACATCAGAACATTTTTTGTAACTTGTCTTTAAGCTCCAATGGCTTACATGCTATACCTAACCTTGCAATGTTCATGAAGCTATAAATAATTATTTATATAACTCCTGAATTAAAAAAAAACCTGTAAAAATCTGTTTCACAGATATTTTGCAGAAAGAACTGAATCTTCTGGTATGTTGGCACTATGTAATAATTTGTGGGCTTTCATCTGAGGTGCTATTTTTCCCCAAGAGTTCAAATTAATGCTCTGAATATTTAGCAAAGTTTAAGTTCCAAGTATTTAGAAGCATAGATACTTACCTTAGCAGGAAAATACAAAGACATTGGTTTCTGTAGCAGTTTCAGCAGTAACTCCTTAACACAATTTTAGCTGCAGACTTTCAGGCAGGCAACAAGAACAATGAATGGTTGAACAGATGGAATGGCAATGTCTTTGCTTAACCTATTACCGAGTGGAGTAACAGCCAATCATAGGCAAGAAAGCTTACAATTAGTTGGCCAAGCAGATGCAAGACAACCTCAGGACCCTGTGTCAGGTTTGTAGGTTTCTAAGATAAGCAAGTTGATGTCATTCCCGGGGTCTGCCCGGGGCAGCCTGTGTATTAAGGAGGGGTGTGCAGCAACAATAGGCCATACAAAGCTGACTAGCAGGCAGCTGCTCTATGAGAGCAGTCATTAGGGAGCAGGCTGCCAACAAGAAACACCTGGCTTGGGCAGACTTCAGCTTTTCCTCCTTGTTTTTAATGCATGAAACAAAGAAACCAATTATATTTTAAAGTAGCAAAAGTTGCATGTTTCCAAAAAGTTGATGCTATACACTACTCTATCAGCCTTTGGTATTTAAGAAAAAAAGAAAATGAGGTGTGTCAAATTAGCAATTAATTATTGCAGCATAATCTCTAAAAAAATTATTGGTGAAATAAGACGGAAGATTATAACAAAACTATTTCCCTCAAAACAGCGGACAGTCTTATTCTTAAGAATTTGTTAATTTGATGCAAGGCAATAAAAAAAGAGACAAAAATAACATTGCAAAAGAAAAGGTTTAAGAGCTTACAAATATATTTTTAAAATGTGAATTTGCTCAAAGTTTAATGTTTTAACAAGTTTGGTCCAACTTTGTACCAAAAGAATCATCTAGACTACATTCAGACAAAACCATTTCACTTGAACCTAAAATCATCAAAACAGTACATCTTATGTGTATCAAACGGCAGTGTAATATCTTTGATTATAGACACTAGTTAACTAGTAATTAACAAAAGCAAATTCTTCCATTGTTTTAATATATAATATATAATACCTATTAAAAGTATTCTATTTCATAAAATTTCTAAGATATAATATTCATATTTCAGGTTCAGAACAGTTTAGCAGAGAAGTATGATAATGCTTTTGAAGGCTATAAAGTATATAAAATTAAGTCCTATCAGTAAGGAAGCTTGTTATCTCTGATTTAGTTCAAGTTTTGGATTATAGCATTTATAATCCTATGGCTTACTTGCTTTACAGGATTGAATAAATTCTTTCTTGAGCGGTTTCAGATTATGAAAAATATTCAGTCAAAATATAAACACCACAAAGTTTTCCCTACTAAAGAAAAAGGGCATCTACAGCTGTCATACTACTTATGTGTTGTAAATGTTCTTCTTTCATTCCAGTAATTAATAGAATGAAGGCAAAGAGCTGCTATTAACATACAATTTCCTGATACAGACTGATTTATTCAGAGCCCAGACCTTTCATAATATGACCATGAACTCTAAAGATAAAAACAATCAAAAAAACTAAGCACCCCAAACAATCTAAATCAATCTTTTTCATACACAATACAAGGGTACTCACAGTTAGGATCATTCGTGAACACTCAAGGGAAAAAGGAACACTGGTCTGGGACTCCAGGCCCTCTCCTTATTGTGCCCACTCAAATGTAAATGAGAGCTTCTCTATTTACAAAATAAGAGGAAGGCCTATTCTGTATGGTTAAGATTTTTCAGTTATTTCACTGAAAACATTCCTTATCTGCTTAAACCCTAAAAATTGTTTCCAGAAAGAAAAACAAAAATATGAAGTATGATACTGTATATCACCATCTGTCTACAAATAATTCCTCAAAATAGAAGTATGCCATTCCATAAATATTAGAAAAGCTTTAAAAAGTTGTGATAATATTTTTGAGCCTAATATAATAGTAGGTTTGGAATGTCAAACTAATTTTTAAAGCAAGAACTATTATTTTTCGGCCAAGGTTTTACACTAATATTATTGAAGTAGTTGAGCTCATGGTCTAATTTCATAAGCCCATTAAAGATCAAAATAAAGTATCTCTAGTTTTATAGTTTACTGCTAATTACAGTGTGGATTGCACAGAATTTGAATTTTACATCTTGGGTAAGCGTATAAACATTACAGAAATGAATAAAGTTAGAAATCTTTTTTGGGGGAGAGGGTAGTTCTTTTTTGAAAGCTCATGAATAAAACACGTATCAAACCTGAAAGGAATAAGAATGATAAATCAAGATCACTACTATGGCCAGTAATTCTAACTGCTAAAACTGAGCTTGATTAAATAGATAAAAATGAAAAACAGAACATGTATCCATGCGAAGCAGTTATAACTGAAACCTGATAAAACTTTATAGCTATGCCCTGACTTGGAGAGACGAAGAGGATCAGTATTTATGGATTCATATTAAAAACTTCCTTTTGTTTCTAGAAAGGAAATCACTTAGTATGAATAGGTAGTCTTCTCTTTACCCTTGGGTTCTCTTCCTTTTCTTTATCTCTTGCTATTATAGTTACTACATTACTACTTTAATTCAGGAGGAGGAGGAATCTTCTCACTAATTCCTGCCACTGTGAACACAAAGAATGAGAGAAAACTACCCAAGAACTCAGCAG